>NC_139697.1:82881606-83459945 GCF_964188405.1 Protomyctophum parallelum | reverse complement strand
ACTGTAAAGGAGGGGAGACTAACCTTGGCCAGTGTGGCAACCAAGGCTGGGGCGTCCACAACTGCTACCACTTTGAAGATGTGTCTGTGAGATGCAAAGGTATTAAAGCCTTCAACAAAGTCTACAGTAGTTAAATGCTTCCACCGCACACGTCGCTCACCAACATTGACATAGGGTAGGCTACTTAAATCTGTTATTTTTGGTGAGCAAGACTGCAGTATGCCAATGTATAATTTAGAGCCCTACACTTGGCTGGGGAACTGGTGGTGGCTCATACCTTTTTAAACAATAGTGATGGTTTAGAGACAGTCGCACTGAGGAAAAGACAGGAAGCAGAGCTGGAGGTAGCAGAGACTAAAATGTTGAGGTTCTGGTAGTAACAAGGATGGACACTAGGTCAGGAGTGCTAGTAGGCTACATCAGAAGGACAGCGCAAGATCTTTTGGAAATAAAGCCACAGAGGCCAGACTGAGATGGTTTGGACACGCACATAGGAGGGATAGTGAGTATATATCGGATGTTGAGGTTGGAACTGCCAGGCAGGAGGCCTAGAGGAAGACCAAAGAGAAGATTTATGGATGTAGTGAAAGAGGACATGAAGTTAGTTGGTGTGAGACAAGAGGAGGCAGAGGACAGGGTGAGATGGAGGCAGATGATTTGCTGTGGCGACACCTGAAGGGAAAAGCCCAAAGGAAAAGAAGATGATGATGTGAAACGTGAACACCAGTGTAGTGCTGCTAACATTCCTGATTCTTAATTCTTTATCATTTTGGCAGATGCAACCTTGATGGAGTCAAAGCCTCGTGGAGAGGCCATCACCACAGCAGAGCAAAACACAGGTTTAAGTAAGTGGCTTTATCTAAATGAGACCGTCTCAATTAAGATTGCACTTGCACTTTAATGAAAATATATCAAATGTAATGTAATTTAATACAATAATAATAATACATACAATTTTGTTTGTGTTCAATATTTAGGAGTGTGTGGTCATGCATCATTTATGAATGTGCCAGACACACCATGCATGGGCAAAATGTGTGTGGCATTACCGGTAATTATACTAACTTCCCCCCAAAAGATTGTTCCAAACAGGAAATAAAATGGTAGGCTACTGTTTGAAGTGAAAGTGTCTCCTGGAAACAGTGCAGCACCTCATAGCCTTCTGAACATTCCAGGCCATTTTTATTCTTTGCTGGGTCAGCCTTTGTCGTCATCAGCCTTTTATTTGTTTTTATTATTTAATCCCAAATGGGTCACACGAGACACCCAGCATTCACCAAGTTCACTGAGAATGTGACGTCATTAAATCCCACTGGGAATGTACAGAACCAATGTGTCACAGATCCATGCTTTCCTTACATTGGGAAAAGCTATTGTACTTTATGTAATGGCTACATGAGAACTTCTATTGTCTATAAAGGTGCTTTTGTTCAGTCTCGCTTCGTGCTATGCTCGAAACACATGCTTCCTCTCACCTCACTGTTACTATAGAGGGTACCGTATGTGCATGCATAAAGTGAATGGCAAATCGAGTGGCAAAGTGAGTTTGACGTTGTTTAATGCAATCAGGTAGGGCAGAGGGCAGAAAGTAGTTTTTTGCCACTCAGTAGGACTTCCCACACAACGGATTCGAGTGAAAATCAACCGATAATTCCCAGTAGGTTACTTATCAAGACGATCTTATCGATCTAGGTTACCAGCACATGCTGGTAACCTACTGGGAATTATCGGTTGATTCCATTCGAAGCGGGTGTCCCGCATAACTTATTTATGATGTATTTTCTCTATTAATAAGGTTATTGTAGCAGTCAATTTGTATTGCGGTGGTGGGGAGGGGGCGTGGCAGGGGTCACGAGACATGGCCAAAGCATTTGGGGGTGTCCCAAAGCAGCCAAAGACATTGAGAACCCCTGCTCTATAGGGCCACATTCTGACTTTCTCACACACACAAGAATGTTTTCTCCAAAAACGAAACCCCTCTGTCTCGGTTTAGGAGATGGCACCATCCGTCTGGACGGTGGGCAGGACCCGTGTCAGGGCCGCGTAGAGATCTACTACCAGGGACACTGGGGGACGGTGTGCGACGACGACTGGGAGGAGAACGATGCTGAGGTGGTGTGCCAACAGATAGGCTGTGGCCACGCTGTCTCGGCGTACGGCAAGTCCTACTTCGGCTATGGAACGGGACTGATTCTACTGGACAACGTCAACTGTCACGGCAATGAGCGGCAGCTGCATAAGTGCAAAAGCCTGGGCTGGGGCATTCACAACTGTGGCCATCACGAGGATGCTGGGGTCCTCTGCTCTGGTATAGTACTCCTCATATAACGTGAAAAATAAGCAGTTGCACAATGGCAGTTTGTGTACATTTATCAGAATCTCTTCTACAGTGTTTGCTATTGTATGCATTAAAATAAAATGCATTCTTGTGACATCACATCATTGTTCTTCTTTTTCTTGTTTACCTTCTCAAGGTTCAACTTTCACTAGTACTGTGACATCCCTGGAAACAAGCCATCTGGCCAGATTATTTATAACGATGACCACCGAGGGTAAGGATACAGTTTACATCTTCCATTAGCATCAGCATCTATTGTGTTAATCAGACTTCTGCACTTCAACCCCAAACCAGCAGAGGGTGCTATTTCCTCCCTCAATATCTTACAATGGATGGAGTTGTGCCATGAAAATGTGGTGGTGAATCAATACATACAAGTCAGTTAGTCCAGTAATAATGTAATTTGACCTCAAACGAATTGCAAAAAACCCCAAACTCAGTTGCCTGGAATTGTCTGAGGGGTGTACAGTATGGCCACCATAGACATCCAATATAAGGCAAATATTTTCTAGATTTCCTTTTGCTTTAAGTAGCATGTGTACATGTGTACATCTTGTACATCCCCTTCCAGAAACAGCGGAAATTAAAACTGCCACTGATGGAGCAGTCACCGACAGTACAACAGCTCATACCACACCTGCAATGACAACTAAAGGTAATGCTGATTTGTATTAACAGTTTGTAGAATGGGTACAGTAAAGTTCAAACGAAAGTACAGGTCAATACAACATCTGCTACGAGGATAAAACCAGAAAAGGCACTAAGACTTGTTTACATAGGGGTAAACAAGTCTTAGTGTAAACAGCTGTGTTACATTAACACTTTGGGCTGTATTTTGCGTGTCTTAAGTACCAGGTCTTATTCCCTAACTTGAGTAAACTAAAAACCTGGAGGCGTGACCAATGCCATTTGGCTATTCTGAGTGGCCAAAGAGCATTGATCACGCCTCCAGGTCTTTAGTTTACTCAAGTTACGGAATAAGACCTGGTACTTAAGCCCACATGTGAGTACTATCTTGTAACTATAAACAGGTGCATTTTCTGTCAGAGGTAGTTATACATCCATATCCAGATGTTAGCTTTATACTTTTGACATTGACAGCAGTATTTCAATGTTTTTGCATTTGTATAAAAATATTTGCGACAAGTAGCAGCAATTTATTCAAATGCAATTTAATTAACGTTAGTTGCTCTGTTATCAATATCTGTCTCTCTCTCTCTGTGTGTTGACGTGCAGAACGCCCAACCATTCGAGTAGTGAATGGAAACAGCAGTTGCCAGGGTCGCGTGGAGGTCCTCCACCTCAACGAATGGGGGACGGTGTGCGACGACGACTGGGAAATGGACGACGCCATGGTGGTGTGCAGGCAGCTGGGCTGCGGCCCGGCCACTGCCGCCAAGATCAAGGCATACTTTGGCTATGGCGCGGGCCGGACGCTGCTGGACAATGTAGCTTGCCAGGGCTACGAAGGACAGATCTCCGACTGCTTCCACCTGGGATGGGCTCAGCACAACTGTGGACACCATGAGGATGCCGGAGTCATCTGTCAACGTAAGATTGAGCCTCCATGACAGGAAGTACTGTGAAGCTATAATCTATCTTATATCTATAAATGCACCATTTGTACGGCTGTAATGCACGTAACTTGAGAACCGTCCACCGACTTCAAATTCGACATACGTGTTCCACACCCCCACAGGGAGTGCAGTGCCCAGTGTCGAGTCGGTCGGACCCACGGTTGTCCAGAACCGCCACAAAGGGCCTCTGCTCTGAACAGGGCCCCTGCCCAGGCTTCATATATGGAGCTGGCCTCTTCTGACATCACAACACTTCATATTTGGGCATGCCTGAGATAGAACTCAATATATAGGAATAAAGGACACCGAGACCCCCTTTCCACCGGTTGGTTCCCAATGGGAACCGGTTCAGTTCTTTTTGGTTCTTAGTCCATGAGCCGGAACTCCATAGGAGTTTATAGGATCAATACAAGTAAATTAATACATGATAACCCTTCCACAGTAGTAGCTTTTTCATATTTTCGATAATTTTGCATATTTTCCTAAATAATGCCTCATTTACATATTTAAAATGTAAAATTTGTAATACAATAAATCATTGGCTTCGTGTAAGTACTCAATTGGGGAAGTTTCATGGTGATAACAATCTAATATAGGTATGGGTTTCCCACTCAATTCATAATTAACGTTCCAATTTTGGAGCTCTGGCTCATGGACTAAGAACCAAAAAGAACTGAACCGGTTCACATTAGGAACCAACCGGTGGAAAAGGGCCTGAGAGACAGATACACCGACCCGGGTACAACGGGTATTGCATAGCCGGGTGGGGCATGGATCTCCAATTTCCATTGTTCCTGCCCCTGTGCACTACAGACCCGGGCTGTAGTCTAGTTAAGCTAAATTTGAGCACATAATACAATAGACATCTCTATACAATTTCAATGTAGGCATTTAGCAGACACTCTTAATCCAGAGTGATTTACAGTAAGCAAGTACAAAAAACATAGTAATACATCAAATACATAAAAATAGTAATCATGAATCATACGTAAGCTTAAGAACCTACAGTAACAGTGGAATAGCTATCTAATGCAACTATGTGTATACAGTACACTATACAGTGCTATGTCTACATAAAGACTATGTAAACAGCTCTATTTAAGTTACATACTGTATAATTTGAGTCCATGCATATGCGCCTGTAGGAGGTCGAGGGGGACGTGTGGAGCGTTGTCCTGGCGTTTTTAAGAGATGGGGGTGCCATACCTTTGGTTGCTTTGAATGCCAACCTCAGAGTTTCGTACTCTGTGTGGGCAGCGACCGGGAGCCAATGGAAAGAGCGGAGAAGGGGAGTGACATGGGAAATTGGCTGGTTGAAAACTAGGCGAGCTGCGGCATTTTGGATCAATTGGAGAGGCTTAAGTGCGCATGCCGGTAGGCCAGTAGTTACAATACATATATAATATATACCCACACTTGCAGCCTCTTTCTTTCACAAACACACATCCTCGTTACTCAACCACTTGGCTAATATGCCTTCACACATATATGAGACCCTCTCCTGTGCTATCTCCTTGCACTGTGTGATTGCAATACATTGATGAGCAGATGAAAAGAAAATGGAGTAGAAGAATTCAAGGCTAATCAACTTCATAGGATGCCTGCAGGCCAAATTTCAGTTGAATCAGAAATGCAGTAAGAGAAAATCACAGTGAGTGGTCTACAGGGAGTGTGAATTCAGATTAGTTGAGATTAATTGTATAAAGAGTCTGTATTACAGACGGTCAGACAGACAGGGTTGAAAACACAATCTCTGCCTGCTGGTCTTTTGGCTTTGTGGAGATAATGAGTAATTAATTTATAGTACACGACTACTTGAAGGTTGAAAGGAAAGTATAACTATATTCCTAAAAGATTGAACAATTATCCCCCCGGTGAGGATGCGAAGCCCACGACCATTGGACAAAATGTGGCGCTATAGCACTCAATTGAAAATGCTAACTTTGACCACGCATAGCTCATAAGCCGTTTGACCGTCGGCAATGAAACTGAAGGTTTTATGAGCCAATGAAAATTGCTATTTTGTGAAAATTATTCTTCTGCCCAAAATACATACGGAACATGCAGCGTCATATGCTTATGAAACTTTACAGTATGGTAGAGGGTCATGCCAAATAGCACCGAAACCAGTCTTACTCCAATTGGCCAAAGTGAAAATGAAACCTTTGAACAGGCATAACTCATGCCTCGATTGGTTAAAAGTTGGCACTTGTTTCCACATGTTCCTTGACTCATGGGGAACACATCTGTCACTTTGACCAGTAAGGTCTGCCCTCTATTCCGCCATTTTGAGCAGTTTGAAAATTGCTTATAACTGATTTTCTGCCTGGATCTTTGAGAGATTTGCGTGAAATGTTCTACACACATGGACCATTATCTGAAATCCCAGTTGAAGAGAAGTTTGTACGTTAAAGCATGAACAGCGAACACACTGTAGTAATGAATAATGACATGCAAAAACCAGGACACATAATTGTCATCAAATTTTGCTGTTAACAATAAAACAAGTGATTTTGCCCGGATAGCTCAGTCTGTAGTGCTTTCACCTTTGGACCACAAGGTCATGGATTCAAATCCTGGTACAGCCAACTCAGCGTATGACTGAGTCTTCAAGGATATGAGTCTTATGATCTTCTTTTTCTCAAGTTCAGTCTTCCATGTTTCTATGGCTTATTGTGCATATTGTTATTGCCTTCCTGCTTGGTCCCGCCTTATAGCTGCTTGCAGCTATATTTATTATTATTATCTCTATCTGCTTCCTCTAGCCTTCCACGATGCACATGACATTGGGGCAACAGGGAGGGATCATCCCACCACACCACCAAGCAGTGAAGGTAGGCCCTGAATCTTCAATGATAAACTGTCAATTCTGGTCCCTTCAATAAAGGTCCAACTAAGCTGACCTGTAATAATAGCAAGGTGATCAGACATATTTCCACTGACGGATTTTATGAGGTCGGTCGGAGAGGAAGTCTATTATCCAAAGAACAAGGCCACTGTTCACACCGTGGCCCAAGTTCAAAACGTATTTCACCAATAAGGGATTGTGACCCCCAAAAATCGGAACTTTTAACATTCAGTAGATTGTCTGTGGTCTGGGGTTTTCTGGCTCAACCAAGCGCTCTGATTTGCCAGTGGACTGTGAGGTAAGAGTCCACAAATCCCATACCGGTATATCACATAAGGATTTCCCAGCAGATGTCTCCTATTTTCATTGCAGCTCAAAAGGCTTTAGAATGCACAGAGAAAAGAAAGATCCACTGAATGTTGAAAGTTCGGGTTGTGTGGGTATAATTGAGGTCATAAAACCGAAAAGAAATAATAATGAATGAAACCTTTCAAGGCAAAAATATTTAAATAGAAACTAAGACAACGACTGAACGTAAACATCTGTTATTTCTATATTTGCGCATAGGATCAGTGAGACTAGTAGGTGGCCTGCATCGTTGTGAGGGCCGGGTGGAGATCTTCTCCGGGAACGAGTGGGGCACGGTGTGTGATGACGCCTGGGACCTCCCAGATGCCCGGGTCGTGTGTCGCAAAGCCGGCTGTGGAGAGGCTACAAAAGCGTGGAAAGAGTCCACCTTTGGCCCGGGCACAGGAACGATCCTCATGGACAATCTCAAGTGTAGCGGCGAAGAGGCCTCGCTTGGGGAGTGTTCCCATATATCCCGGGATGTGCACAACTGTGACCATTCTGAAGACGCTGGTGTCAGCTGCTCCGTGTCATGATTTCAGCAGAAACACACACTCCCCCACCTCCACTACAAACTGACAGTGGGGGATATCAACCCGGGACTTGTATACATTATGTAAATAACAGCTCACACAATGCCTGAAGACTCCAACAATAAAGATAAGAAAATAAACAAACGACTAATATAAGAATATATAATTACATAATTATCTTATTCCTATTAAGCACTTTATAAATAAATATATGATAATAAGTACACTGTACACATTTTTATTTGATAAACAATGGAAACCAAAGCTTTTAACGGTCTCTCTGTCTCTCCTTTCTTTTCAAATTGCTAAAAGATTTACCATCCATGCCAGCCATGATGGGAAAGTGAGTTCTTTGATGATTAAGTAAGGTATGCTGGAGGAAACTTATCAATTATTCATTCTTTAGATAAAAGGAAAGGACTAAGAGTCATCCCCACTAGCCTCTGTACACAAACTGCAATGCCATGACAACGTCAGTCCTCTACTCTTTGCCAGCTATACTACAGTATAAGCAAATGGATGGTCAGTGTGAGTCATGCTCGTGTTTGCAAACCGAATTTGTTTTTTTCTTGTTTTTATTTATTACTTAATAAAACTATGAGTGGTTAAGTCACACAGACCTCCCCAAACACCACAAAAATGGTTATGTTGAAAGGACATCATAAACGTTGTCTATGTAGCTAGCATAGATAATTTTATCTGGCATATATTCTTCTATTCATGGAGCACCTCATACAATTTTCTATAGGTTTAACATTTTAATAATGTAAAACATTGTTCTAATAATCAGTGGGATTCCACCTCCACATTGCAGTTTACAAAAGTAGATTAAACAATCTAAGTTTTTGCAGCGTAACTATAAAATCAGTACTTGCTATGTGGGCCTCATATTTGTCATAATGTTTTCTAGAATGTGTACATCTAGGTAGGTTTCATTTGATCTCTGCAAGAGAAAATGTGTGTGTAAATGTATATTTTTGTTCTTGGATTTTTACATTAACATTTCAACATAGCCGTCTTGTGATAATAGATGTTTAATATTCAATAGAATGTGACTACTACCACAAAATTAAGCTAAACACTTCAGGAATGATCTAAAATTAATATCACAACAGGGGGGGGGGGAATTGGTTGGGAACAAAATAAATAATATTTAAAATACACACAATTACTTGGTTTGGTCGTACCACTGGCACAATTCTCAGGTTTGAAAATATGCTTCGACTTAATGCAGACTTTATTAGGCCAGATAGTATGTACATAACACTGAGTGGGCTAAAATTGGCAACAATCTTATAGAAATGATATTATGCAAAGATTCCCCCTAAAAAAAATCAATGTACACTATTCTGCTGAAATCCACAAAAGTGGCCTTAAACAGCATATGGATGGATGTCCAATGTTAAATGATGTTTCTGTGAATATATTTAGCTGGGAATACATTTCACTGCAATGAAGATTTGGCTTAATGCAGTTCTGATTTGTAGACGTTTTTCATTGTGTGTGTGCGTGTGCGTGTGCGTGTGCGTGCGCGTGTGCGCCTATGTCTGCACTCTGCAGTAGCAACCCAGGCACTTTTTTCACATCTAACTGCCAATACACCAGATGTTGTAGTAGTCCAACGAAGTGTTTGTTTTAGAGGTAGTCTGCACCCTTGACTCAAGCCTAGAGGAAGCCTTTATGACCAAGGTTGTTAAATACAAACCACGCCTAAATCTCATCTCAGAGCTTGATTCTTCAGTAAGTGTACTACTTGTTTTCATATTGGCAGCCTAGCACACTCACAGGTTGGTCATACAAGTGTTTCAAAAACATGGGATACCCAAAAAGGCTAAATGGCTTGCAAAATGCTGTGCTGTCTGTCTCCGCTATCATTGGCATCCATACAGTATGGTGGATATGTTGCTACAGTAGAACTGCTGTACTGTGTTTTGTATTCTGAAGACCAATGCTACTGGTCCATGATTTTGTGAATGTACTCTACTGGACCTTCAATATTAAATTGAAATTGAAATGTGTGCTTGTAACGGTTTATTTTATGTGTAAATGCATAAATGGTCATGTGTGTGAATGCAAGAGAGTCAAAGAATGATAAACACCAAAAATTCAAACAAGTAAACCTTCATAGGAACTATAGACATCATCATCATACCCTCCCACTGTCCATGTTCACTAATAACTATCTAAAAGGCAAAAACAAATAAAAATCATTCGTCCCCAAATAGCTGCTATATATAAATGTGGAGCGTTGCTTGCTGCTCTACGAAGGCTGTGTAATGCCATCAGAATGTCATAAAAGCTGCGTTTCTATCATCTTGGTTTACTAGCCACCGTTGTAGGTTAGATTCCAGCAAAGAGTGGGGTGATTGGGTGAAGATCAGATCTACTGCGGATGAGTCTTGGGAAATAAAGGCATCACATAAAAACACCAGATAATAGCCTATGCCTTTTCCTAACTGGTTGAGCAGTTAATATGAATACAAGTCAGGGGCACTAGGCACATCTGAGCACCATATTTCTGGGATGACTGGGCACCTGGATGAGTGGGCACATGGACAGGTGGGCACCAAAACCATTTGGGCACTAGATGAGTGGGTACTTACAGTAGGGGTGGAGATGACTAGGCACCTGGACGAGTGGGCACCTGGAGAGGTGGCACCTGAATTAGTGTTTTCTTTTTAACTTTACATAGCATGCTGCTTTGTTGTTGGTAAGTGATATTAAGTTTTAACCCACTGTTCTTTAAACCTCCAAACAACACCAAGGTCAAAAGTACAATATAAGAGTACCAGTATATTTGCCAAGACAGTACTGAGGTCAAAAGTACATTATACAGTATATAGAAAAAACAGGTGCGCTTCCTCTTTGTTTAAGGCAGTGCAGAGCTCAGCTTTGAAAATAACTTAACTCATAAACCAACTAAATGGAAAAAGTGTCACTCCAATATAAAAGATGCAAGACAAGACAGTCTTGCATTTTTAATTTTGGAGTGCTGCTTTTTCCATTTAGTTGGTTTATGAGTTACGTTATAACAGAGTTTCAACGTTTTTTCTATCATTGTATTGTGTACTGTTTAGCTATGTTTTCTCTGCCCCAGCATTCAGTTCAGCATTTTATTTACCGGTAGTTCCGTTATTTTTTCCCTTCTATTTGTTTTTTAACAATACACATTTAAAAAAAAAACAGTAGTATATATATTTTGTATGCCCACCTCCAGCTGCCCAGTTATCTCCACCCCTAAGTGCCCACTCGTCTAGGTGCCCATATTACCCTATAGTGCCCAGATGGTTTTGGTGCCCACCTGACTTCTTACCCATACAACTGCTCCACTGACAGTCCCGTAGCCTGGAGGGGCTGTCGAGATATGGTGAGCATGGGATCTTCACCGTGTTTGAGTAGTAGATGGTGCGCTGTGATTAACCAGTCGCTGTGATTGGCAGCCTAACCCTAAACCTAACCTCAATAAAACTTTACCTAAACCTAACCCTAAACCTAACCTCAATAAAACTCTACCTAAACCTAACCCTAACCCTAAACCTAACCTCAGTAAAAACTATAAAACTCAGTAAAATGCAGTGGCTGCCCCGTTTGCAAGGACCCGGGAGAATGACGGACCCCGCTGAAAATTACATGCGAGCCGAGATATGGCTGGCTAGTTGGTTGTCTAGCCAACTGCTTACGCGAATAGACAAGATTGTCAAAAAAAAATATTTTGCCGGCAGCAAACAATGATAATGTGGTGGGGGAAAGTAGACCCTTCAAGCAGTTACCATTACTTTCAGAGTGTGCCGCCGAGCTGTGCGCATGCAAGGTCACTCAGTGGGAGAGAGATTGCTATATATTGGCAGGCCAGAGAGGGACACGTCAGAATTCTCCGGGACAGACTAACTCTCTGGCCTGCGCTTCGCGGGGCCCCCAAATCTGTGGACTGATATGATCGAATCCGAATTCGTGATGTAACAGGTCGTATTTGCTTTCATATATGTCTTTGCTGTTCATATGTATATCACATGACCATTCAATTTGGGATAATTGTGGGCAATCAATAAATGCCAGATCTTGTGAATCCATAATTTTAAGTGTACAGCCTGTTTATTGGACTATTAGATAACCCTCTCACAGGATGGCGCATCAAATGTAAGCCTGTTTTTAGACAAGATAGTTTTCTCTCTGTATTACCTGTGCTGTATACTCTGTGAGATCTTTAAAGGTGTAGATAAGATATGTATTATCTTCAGCGATAAAACTATATTTCAAGCTCACCACAACTTTAGTTAGTTCTGCTTAGTATGTCAATATGTTTAGCAATCGTGTGGTTCAAAAAAAACGTTGTCATTTTATCGTCTACTAAGGTTTATGTGTAGCCTGGCTCCAGCCCTGAATCGCTAGCCACGCCCATTAAGAAAATATGTTCTGGCGATTCAGAATCGAATAATGAAGTGAAACTAAATGAAAATTCAGACTGAGTGTCAGGCTAGTTTATGTGAACACCCCGGACAGTTTTTAAGTTGCTCGATTCAGTATTTAGATATTTGATATTCATTTTAGCTGCCCCGCCCCTTCCTATACAAACCCATTATAACTTCAAACTCCATTTTAACCATGACAGATTAATCTAAAACACCCGACCTTTTTATGGTGACTGATATTGTCCTTCTAATACGTGGTTTTTCATTTATTGCTTTCATTTATTTTTAATATTTTGTTTTATTCTTTAGTCTCCTCCGTCGCGCAGTGTGGTCTGCAGCATTTTCCAAAATAATTAAAATAAATGAAAGCAGTAAATGAAAAAACACGCCCCTCACTTATTAGAAGGACAATATCAGTCACCATAAAATGTTTGGGTGTTGTAGATGAATCTATCATGGATAAAATTGAGTTTGAAGTTATAATGGGTTTGCATAGGAAGGGGGCGGGGCAGCTAAAATGAATATCAAATATCTAAATACTGAATCGAGCAACTGTCTGGGGTGCACATAAACCTGAGTAGATGATGGAATTAACCAAAAAAATGTTTTAAGTGAAATATCCCTTTAATTAAAAAGTATCAATACTTCAATATATACATGTAAAAGTACAAAAGTAATTTCATAAAATGCCAATACTAGTACTAGTACTCATTATACAGAATGTCCCATTTAAAGTTTTCAAATGTATTAAAATCTTTTGAAAATAACAGATCTACAATCTCACAATGCGTTGCGACACACTGTGAGCTTGAAGATCATCTATTTTCAAATTGCCAAAATGTATATAGAGCTGAAGTGTTAATTAACACAATTAATTAATGTATGTTTTGTAACAATCTAAATCTATAAAGTAACTACCGCTAGTAACTAAAGTTTTCAAATAATTTGTAGTGGATTAAAAGTACAATATTTGCCACTGAGATGTAGTGGATGGAGTAGAAGTAACTGGAAATATTCCAGTAAAAGTTTTTTTTTTAATCCTCAAAAGTGGAGTAGGCCTAAGTAACTTTACATGTGTAGGCCCACTATAGACCGATTCTGTACCGGTTTCATGGTCGCAGCCTACGTATTTCCTGTAGGCGGATCCGCCATAGCTGCGGGGGAGATCAGCACGTCTTTCACTACAGTGAATGTAAAGTGACTTGTGTTCGTTGGCTCACGTTACGCTAATTACTAACACTACAACTTTACAAAGATGCCTGAAAAATCGGGACGAACGTGTGTCGTTTATGCCTGCTCCAACAGTAGTGGCAAAATTCATGCACTTAGGAGGAGACAAATTCTACGTCCTGACTCATCATGACGATTGTCTATGAGCGCAGGCTGCGCAGCGCCGGCAGCCATTAGATTCCCTGCGAGTGCAGAGGACAGATGTTCGCCAGAAGTGGGTCAAAAAGCGAGGACTTTGTTCCCACTTCCCAGGCACAAAGAACAGCATGGTAAGTTTGAGACTTTTCGTTAGTTGCCATTAACTACCATTAATATAATACTAGCATGCAGCCCCCATTGAGTGGTGAAATATGTTACATGTCATTAATAACTGTTCACTGTCCAGCTAGCGAAACACGTGGCGCCGATCGTTACATTTACAGTGAAAACGTGTTCATAAACATTCAGATTTCAAATATAAAGTACTCACTACGTGTGCCACGGGTGTTATAAATGTGCTGGTACAGCGATTAGCACTGCTGCATTCCACGTAGTTTAATAAATGGCATTTTTATCCAAGCGCCTCGTTATTTTTCTCAAACGGGGTGCGTTCGGAAAATACACAGTTTCTCACCGGGAGCGCACTCTCTCATTAGTTTGTATTGGCAGTGCGGTCAGCGTGAATATATCGAACACACCCACTGTTTCAGAGCGCAACACTCCTTCCTCGACCTGACAAAAAAACTGCTCGGATAAAATGCCTTTTATTAAACAACGCGGGATGCAGCAATGCTAATCGCCGTACCAGCACATTTCTAACACCCGTGCCCCACGTGGTGAGTACTTCATATTTGAAATCTGAATGTTTATGTACACGTTTTCACTCTAAATGTAACGATCGCGTAAAACAGACTGCAGTAGCATCATGTGAACAATGGCTAAGCTAACGCTAATAACATTGATTGATTGATTGATTGATTGATTGATTGATTGAAAACAGTTTGCAGAATTACAGTATATTTCAAGCACAAACTCAATACAAAGACTGTTAACTGTGAGTGGACGACCCAATTAAACATTACTGTTTACACTTGTTTACAACAGGGTCCACCTTGTTCAATTCATCAAAACATAATTTTTAGTAGGCTAAGCTGCTCCTCAAAATAAGTCACATGCGGCGTGGGCCGCGTGGCATAATTGTGATTAATTATCAGTTGAGAAGATTCACTCATTGAAGGCTACTGTAAAAAGATAGAGGAATAAAGTGCATCATATGACTAATCTGCCCAAAATTAGTGGAAAATATGTTTTATGCGTTATTGAGTCTGTTATTATGTGGTACCAGCTATTCATCCTCATCGTTCTATCTTTAGGTGTGTTGAGTACACTTCCCAGATGGGAGGCCATTGAAAGAACACCCATAGTTCTGCAACTAGGATAAAAATATAATTTCCCCCTTAAAATTTACTGTCTGGTGTGATTGTTTTCATTTAATATTTGGTTTCTTTTGAAAACCAATAACTTAAAAAAAAGAAAGGTAAGCACTGTTTATTTTTCTTTCACAGAGGAGAATGCAGCCCCCCCCCCCCCCCAAGAGAAGAGGCATTCAGTCATAAAGCAGCAGCAGGGCCTGAAGTGAAGACACAGCATCCAATGTGGAAAATGTTATGCCTCTGTGCATGACATTTGCTAGGCGCCGTGTTGCCACAACATCATGCCCAGGAAGTTCTTTGAGGCCGCGAGTAAAAGCTGGGAGAGCCAGAGTCACCCCTGGAGGCAACACATCTGAGATGGTGAACCCACGGTCTGCTAGGATTTGATCACCAGGAATCAGAAGTTCAAGAAGACCACTGTTCTTTGTGATGAAAGTGTCACTGGCCCGTCCACCAAATAGTTTTGATGTGAACATCACATAACCATTGGGGGCAATACAATATAATAATTTGTAAGTGTTATGATGTTTGTAGTTGCTGAATGTTTGGGATCGCTTTCTTAAGTGTTTTGGCCTTTGGACAAATATTTCTGTACAGTCTATTATGCATGTTGCTTTGGGATAATTTTTACTGAAACATGATGGCATTATTCTTCTGAGAGTATCCCTAGGCAACCACGCAATCACATTTTCCCTCATAAACCTAGCAAGTATTGGTCTCCAAAGTGAAAAGATCACACATGCTGAGGTCTTGCTTATTCCAAATCTTTTAGCCAAGTCTGTGAACATCAAACAAAGACGTAGCCTAGTTAAAACGAGTAACAGCTGGTCATGGACTGCTAATCTGGTCATCTTTGGAGGTGGGTGAAAAGCTATGAGGGAATGTAAAAGCTGCCAAAAACTTGCAATACCTATGCCCGTGTGAAACCTTGCATCTTTGTCATCTAGGTCATAGGCTGACAATGATGGTGTAGGATCAGTTTGTGTTGCACGGTTTGTTAACTTTATGGTAGAGTAGCTGTGGTCTGTAATAATTTCTGGACACTGGATTCCAATATCACGCTTCAGAGGCATGACATCAGTTTGTGTTGCACTGTTTGCCCTTGAGTTGATACGGAAGTAATTGTGGTCTGCAATATGTTCCATTCCGATATCACTGGTGTCTTCAGGTCCTGCTCTTAATTCTGTTGTTGTTGATGTTGTTGCGTTTAATTCTGTTGTTGTTGATGTTGTTGCGTTTTGTGTGCTGCTGCTGCTTGATGACCGAAGGCCTCTTCTCTTAGGGGGGGCTCTACCAGATGTCATTCTCCCCTGTGAAAGGAAAAGAAACGATGCACTACAAGTTATTGTTTTATTCAAAATAAACCTAATCTGTTGAACCAAAAACAATCACATCAAACTGTCAATTTGAAGGGGAGAATCAAACGTACATGTTTATATCCTAGTTGCAGAACTGGATACGGGTGTTCTTTTGTTGGCCTCCCATCTGGGAAGTGTACTCCACACACCTAAAGATAGAATAATTAGGATGAATAGTAAATACTGGTAGGCTACCAGATATAACTCATAATGCATTAAAATACTGTCCACTAAATGGTTTCATGTTATGCAATTTAGTTATATTATGCACTTTATGCCTCTATCTTGACTGCAAAAACGCCTTCTCAACTAATAATTTTACCCACCTTGTGATGTGATAAAGATTTATTCTGATTTAGAAAATACTGTCCACTAAATGGTTTCATGTATCATGTTATGCAATTAGTTATATTATGCACTTTATGCCTCTATTTTGACTGCAAAAACGCCTTCTCAACTAATAATTTTACCCACCTTGTGATGTGATAAAGATTTATTCTGATTCAGAAAATACTGTCCACTAAATGGTGGCATAGCCATTTCATAGAGTGGACGTTGTACATTGCTTTGCACCATTTCATAGGGGGTAGACTAGATTGTCAACATTCAGCCACTGTTGTGACTCACTACTTGGGTCTAATTTAGACCCAGATGTTTCCAACTTTCCATGAAGTTTGTTTATGTGTAGAACCCTACCATACAACTGTGTCCTGCAGTATTTGTGTTCATTAGACTGTCATAGTTTGTCCAAATAGCCTAGTATTTAATCACAATAATGTCAAGCCACAGGTGACTTATTTACTAACAATGATGAACTAGTTGAGATAACATTTCACTCCTCAATGGGGGCTGCATGCTAGCATTAATGGTATAACTAACAAAAAGTATCCAAAAGTTACCGTGCTGTTCTTTGTGGGAACAAAGTCCTTTATGTTGATGTTTTTTATCCACATCTGGCGCACGTCATTGTCCTCTGCACGCCCAGGGAATCTGTGCAAACCGTATGGCTTTTGGCATGGACAATCTTCATGATGTAGAGGTTTGTGTTTTTGACATTCAGTTTCTTTCCAGAGTTGGATTTTGCCACTACTGTTGGAGCAGCCATGAACTGCACACGTTCGTCCCGATTTTTTGGGCATCTTTGTAACGTTATAGAGTTATCAATTAGCGTAACGTGAGCCAACGAAAACAAGACACTTTACATTCACTGTAATGAAAGACGTGCTGATCTCCCCCGCAGCTATGGCGGATCCGCCTACAGGAAATACGTAGGCTGCGACCATGAAACCGGTACGGAATCGGTCTATTGCATTTTTAGCAACTATAGTACACTCTTTTTAAGCGTTTGCCTGACGACCAACTATAGCCAATCACAGCGCGAACCTGTCAGTCTGGGCTATGGGATGTGTGAATTATATCAGCTACCGGTATGTTACAACGGTTACATCACTCTGTGAGGACACGCCTTTTTGGGTGGTGACACCATCCAGCGAAAGTGCTCGGAGGGGGAGGGGTGTGCCGTCGCCACGCGCAGACAGCAGGCAGCAGCTGCAGCAACAAGACCTGGTGCCATTAACACTGCATTCTAAAAAAAATAAAAAATAACCATATAATCACATTTATTTAGATAGAAAATATTAGGATCACGTTATACAAACTACTAAAAAAATGGTAGACCGTGAGCAACTGGTGCAGAAGGCCAGGCTGGCTGAACAGGCAGAAAGATATGATGATATGGCAGCTGCCATGAAATCGGTAAGTAGGCTATTATACCTTTTGTGATCATTTGTATGCTCTGAATCAATTTATTATGAATTATGGTCAACCTCATCAATATATATATATTTATTTTTAAATATGGTAATGCTTGAAATGTGAGAAATATCGGAGCACGTTATTGTTAACTATATAGACGTTAGCTTGTCTCCATAGGGTACCATGGGGGCAGTTGAATGAATCAGACGATGTCAAATAAATCTGGTGTATGAAACTTATCATCAAAGATCACGATCATGAGGAACACGTCATTTTTGAACTGTCAAACGTGCTGCTAATATGTAATTTAAAGCAACATCAGTTGGAACCCCACAGGAAGGAAAGGCATCTGCTTCATTTTTTGGCATCCGACGATTCGTGTAATAGATATTATTTCTTTAAATGTAGACGTCTACATAGACGAACCACCGATCATCTTATCTATTTTATCTGTTTAGTTTACACGATGTACTATACTGCGGTGAACTGGTTGACTGAGGGGCAATTGCGGACGGTTTGATCTTGGGGCGGTGCCTTTTGCCAGACAGGCTGTATGATTGTTAAATGATTGAAAGAAATACAGCGTGAAATTCACACTGACATTAGCACTCGGTTTAACCACGTACTGATCTGAAGACGAAAAGGAAATAAAAGGCTTTACGCAAAGATGAATATTGGAGAGAGCAGCTAGCCAGCTACTGTAGGCTTATAGTTATAATAATAACGACAAATGATGCGCATAGAGGACAAGGCAAGTGGTACCATGACGAGTGACATCGTATGGGCTGAGAATGGCCACGTTCCGTTTTAGAAGATGCTAATCGAGAAACATATTGCGATTATACTTTCATCTTTATTTTGTGTGGAGACACATTAGTCAATGGGTCCGCCGAATCGCCCCCAAAGCTACACTGCGCATTTGTGAAAAGAACGTTGGCTGAAGGAGCTTGATCACAATCGATTTGCGCAACATCAGTTTATAATAAGAATAACCATTCACCTTCCAGACGTGGGTGGGCGTTAGTGGAAACCTCGCCAAAGTGTCCTGTAATTGCCACACTGCAGTGAACGCTACCGTTTCCCCCCCTTTATGTTTTTCTTCCAAGCTTAAGTGTGGTCACTGGTCGATGATGATGATGCTGTGTAACAACTGCACTCTCGCATCCTCGACCTCTTTCGGCGATTGAGCAGGTTTTCACATGAGGCGTGTCGCAGCATCAGCCAAGCAAGATGCAGCGCCAGTAGGGCTCACAACCACAAAATGCTGGGCATGAAATGGTGCACTACTGTGATTACCACAGTAGTGCACCATTTCATACCCATCATTTTGATCATAGATCATGCTTACATGATCTGACAATGACATATACATCATGGTTGCTACCGCATTGACACATAAGGAATTCTGACTATAGGCCTGGACCTCATATCTGCATTATTTTGCGGGAAAAGGGCAATGCTGCCACTGCATATAGGCTACCTCCTCTGCCATGAAAGCCTTCATACACAAATAACTGTTCCTCTCTAAATTGGAGGAGGAAGCAAGCAGGGATACAGCCGGCGTGCCATTCTGGCTACAACAAATTCAACTATCAGACTCAACAAGTAAAATCTTGTGGCCTGCTGTCTGTCAGTGTTTAGTGTACTGGAGAGTAGGAGACTATAAGGCCAGTGACTCCTCACTTACTCTCTAGGACCAGGTGGGGGTATAATGTCAGAGGGGGATTGGCTCCACCCCTCAGATTTATGCCGAGTCAGAGAGGGCTGCCCCTCACCCAGCCAGTCTCTCTGCAGTAGTGGCACTGGGCAGTAGGGTGTGTCTGCTCGGCTGCCTCGCCCTGCATCTGAGGGGAATCCCTTGCCACTGCAGACATGGACATATAGCAATCACCACCCAATGGAAATGGAATATTAGTCATCTTTCAGTAGTTTGTTGTCTCCACCAGGCCGAAGGCATGGGGAGAGAGTATGTTTTGCACTCCGTCCGTCCGTGTGTGTGTGTGTGTGTGTGTGTACATGTGTGTGTGTGCGCGTGTGTCCGTCCGTCTGTTACCAGCTAATCTCCGGCACTGTTAACCAGGTCGATGCCAAATTTTGCACACACACTCCCTGGATGCCAATGATGAACCTCTGCCCCACATTTTCCAGAACGGCCGACTTTTGAAAAACTATTCTTTTGATATTACTCCTCCAGATTCTGTCCAGAAATCCTGCAAATCGTTACACACTATCTCTATAGTCATGTGTTCAAGACAGATCTGTCCGATATTTCATATTCCATCCTTATTGGCTAACATTGGCTTTCAAAGTTTGCAGGATTGGCTCGTTTTGAAGAAAAGCCTCAAATCATGAGTGTGCAATTTACGTGAAATGTTTTACAGACTTTCCTACTAGGCTGAGGAATATATCGCATTAAAGTTGCATAAGGAGAAGAGACTGGAGCAGCACGGACATTTAGAGCCTTTTATTTAGGTGCCGAGTATTCAAAACGTTTTGTATACTTAGCACCTAAATAAAAGGCTCTAAATGTCCGTGCCGCTCCAGTCTCTTCTCCTTATGCAACTTTGATGTCCTTGCACCTGTGAAGCACCGGATCAGCCGTTTTAGGCTTGAGGCGCGTTGGTAGATTCCCTTTGTTGAATATATCGCACCCTTTTCACATTGGCCTGTTATAGCGCCACCAACAGGTGTTTTTTTGCAAAACACATTTTTGGAACTAAATGACTCAAATCATCCAATTGCCATCCAAGGCGTTTAGGAAATGTCACCCTTTTCACATCGGCCTAGTATTGCGCCACCAGGAGGCCACAACCTGACCTGCCCTGGTGGAGACCTGTGCCCCGAGGGGCACTTTTTCTAGTTACATTTTCTTTTCCCCATTTTGCTTGCTGGTTTAGTCACGTATGCACTTCAAAGTTTAAACTGAACAAGGTAACATTATTTTAAAGAGTATAACATTTCTTATTAGAGTGAAGGGGCAAGAGGTATATTTATGCTAGAGTGTATGCTAGATACATTTCTAAAGTCAAAATTAAATTGGAAACATTAACTTGATATTCTATGATTTATCCGTGTTTGATAGTTCCAAACTTCATAAACATTATGCTGACAATTTCTAAGACTGGGAACTCACCAACTCTAACAAGGCTTCTGTCCCCCCGTTTACAAAACTGAATGTATTTTCACTATATGACATAAATATTCATTAGATATGTGTTTATATATAACATATCTTCTTGACTTTTCCTTAATATCATCTTCTTCAAATTTAAATTTCTAATTAATTCATATAATACTAGAGAGGTTGACTTCACCTTCCTTTCTACAAAATAAAACGCCCAGTGGGCTACTCCCTCAGATACTGTGTATACAGATAAAGAAATGCCAAAGTACACATTATCAAGAGTTTGTTATCTTTAGAACATTTTAAAAGTAAATTGTCATTGCTTTCATTTTCATTGTTTGCGCAAAAAAAAAAAAAAAAGATTTACTATACCTAATGTAATCAATGAATCATAACAGACTGACATGTTATTATTGCTACAATTCTCAGCTCCCACCGCCTTTAACTTTAATTACATTAGCGGTCTAGCCGCCCTCTACCTAAATCTTTATGTTAGTTCATATAAGAATTCTAACAAAATAATGTTGTCTAGTACTATGGGACACTGCTACTTATTAGTGAACATTAACAACACACCATCCCAATATGAGAAACCTGTAAACTTTACAGGGCTATATTAGTAATAGCCTAGGGGGCGGCATGTGGCTCAGGAGGTAGAGCAACCCATCTTGGAATCTGAAGGTTCCAGGTTCGATCCCCGGCTCCTCCTGGCTAAGTGTAGATGTGTCCTTGAGCAAGACACCCCTAACTGCTCCCAATGAGCAGGTTGTAAGGCATGGTTTGGTGTGTGAAATGTATGTGAATGGGTGAATTTGATGTACAGTACATTGTAAAGCTCTTTGAAGGGTCGGACAGACTAGAAAGACACTATAAAAATGCAGTCCATTTACTCCACTGATACAGAATTTTAAGATTTGTTGAGTTGTCTGAATTATTCATTTAATTTAATAAATAAGAAATGCATAACATTTCTTCTTTCTTCGTCTGTACTGCTACTACAACTATATCAAGGTCATCCTGTGATGTCACTGTGTCTTTAGTCAATTGTGAACATTTTAAAAATGCAGAATAAAAAACAGCTGCAATGGCATTCCGCGACCATCTCATGGTGTATTTCCTAGTGAAACTGGCTGGGTGGTTCCGAGCCAATCACAATGATGGAGGGCCATTCACTGACAATAAGTAAGGGGGCTGTGTCCCCATAGACCGCCTTTTGAGGCGGCAGCGCCAGCTGTCTTCTATGTATTCCTATGATAGAAACGTGCCGGTGCGGTGCGATATACTCTTTAGTGATTTACCAGTGTAACAGCCCCAAATAAACCCCCAGCCATATTATACCTGCAGGGTTAAAGAGGGCTAGTCCAGACCAGTTTATACCCCGGGTATAATATAGGCTCGCCCATAATATACCCATCTAGCCCAGACCGTGCCCCACCTTGTGTTTTTCATTAATTATTTCTACATCATAATTATTTTAGTAATGCGTTAAGTAACATCTCTCTAAGTCTAGTCCATATTATACCCCCCGTCTTGTGTTTTTCATGAATAAATATGTAATTAAATGTCCAAAGGTTTTTTTCTCCTCAATATCCTAATAGAGGGTATGCTCGTGACATCATCATCATACCCGGAAGTTATGAAGGAACACCTACTGAGTGGCAAAAAACTACTTTCTGGCATTGACAGCCCATCATCATCATTTTTTGACCGCGGTCGAGATCATGGATTTCACAATGCCACGCCAGACTTTCCCATCCTTCATTGCTAAATTTTCCATCCCCAGTTCCTGCATACTGATGCATGTGTCCCTAGCGATGACATCAAGGAACGACAGTCTTCTACCTCTGGTCTGCTTTGAGGCAGGATTCCAGAGAAGAAGGGAAGATATAACCTCATTGTTAGGCCAGACATGACTCTCCTGTCCAGTTTATAACGCCTTGTTTTTTAATTTTGAATAAATACAAGGTAAATATTTGTGTAATTAATATATACTGAATTGATACCTCTCTAGTCTAGTCTAAATTATTTATTTATTTTGAAATTGCACTAAAGGATAAGCCCCTTGAGATGCAGCATCTCATTTGTGAGGGGTCCTCAAACAGTCAAAGCACAACACAGCAACAAGAAAACTTTCCAACAACACAGAACAAAAACGCATCAAACAAGGACATACACAAAAGACTCTTCCACCATCTCAAACCCCACTACATCAGTTTATTTTATACCACCTGTGTTGCAACACTTTAACTCATTTACCGCCAACAGCGCCATCTGGTGGTGACTCAGAGCATCATCCAGTCATTTAACCCATTCAGGACGGGAACCCCTTTTGGTGTTTTAAGCATTATGTTATACTTTAGCTGTTGAAAAATAGCAGATCTACAAGCTCATAGCGCGGCACCGAGTGCCGAGAGGAAACACTGAAGCACAAAAGATATGGTGGCCGAAAGTGGTATTACACTATGGGCCAAGCACTATGCATTGCGTGCGCTCACATGCCATGCTCGATACGTGAACGCCATGCTCCATACGTGAACGCCATGCTCCATACGTGAACGTTCGCAATGATATCAACGGCCCAGCGCGTTCACGTATGGCCCATAAGCAATCCCAGAATGCACTGGTTCGAACACGGCCTCATGCGCTGGGTGAGCAACTCAATGCAAGTGGATGAGAGGAGAAATCCGGTGACGTCTCTATTATACTGTATATAACTCTGCTATATAACTCCGCGATTGTCATTTAATCCACCCAAAACATACTTTTTGTAACAGAGGATCATATCGTTCAGAGAAATGAGCCGCAAATCAAACCCAAAAAGAAGAATCCGAGATATTAAGATTCTAAAACCTGCGTCCCCCTAGACAACATAAGCCAGCGAAATTGTATTTGTTTTTCCCTCCCTACCGCACCGGAACCGGAGTGTTATGAGCAGAGCGCATACAGGACACAGTTTTGAGCTAAGAAAACAATTACGGTGTGTTTGATGCCCAAATCTTCATTTAGGCTGTATTGAGATTTTGCTGTAAAGTCAAATATATCATTTTACAAGTCAGATAGAGTAGTTTAGAAGTTTACAAGGTCAAATAGCAATTTAGTTTATAGTATTTGCTTCGATTTTCTTCCCCTTGAAAACAGGCCTGTCAGCAATACGTGGGGAGGGAATGTAAGCTTGTAGCATAATTTTGCCTACTTGCAATGGATTTGCCTACTGAAGAAGTACCTATTTGATGTACTACTCATTAACCCCCCCCCCCCCCCCCCCCCTACAAAAGAAGAGTGCAGTGACAGTCAATATTTGACCTCTCTCTTTGCATATTTACAAATAATACTAGTGTTGGAGCTTTTTTTTTATTATTATTATTCATGGTGCATAGGTGTGGCTTTATAAGCACCACAGGTGGTGGATACCAATGTATACCTGGGAAGGGATGATTGTGGCCAGGTGTGTAATGGGGGAAGGCCACACCTTGCTGCTGCCATGAAGTGTGTTGCTTCAATGTTTGTTTAATTTGTTTTTGTCTATCTTTATGGATTTTTACGGTTGGAAAGAAGGTTTGATTGCAAGATGTTAAATACATCGATTATAGAGTTAGAGAAGAACGCACATCCCAACAAAAACCTTTCAGGTGCTGAACAACAATAGGTATATTATTAGTATATGACGACATTACGACCACTGTGGGTCTTTAACAGGTCTGATACATTACAGAATACATTGATTGACATATCCAAATTTACAAAGAGCTCTCTGGACATTAAATGAATTGAGCATGCGCCTAACAAAAGTTTAGTTACACGCATGCTATATATTAGGCTTGGGCGATGGGATGAAAAAGAAAAGAAAAGGAAAAGACAACGAGTGAAACAGTGGTTAGTATTGAGCAACAGGCTAACAACATCACCATGGCCATAGCTGTTAGCTAGTTAGCTACAAGGCTACTGTCTGCTTCAACTTCATTGACAACGTGCAGTCACGACGTAGCCGACACAGGCGCTGCAAAAAAAAGGCAGATCTACACCGGAGGGGGGAGAGAAAGAGAGTGAGAGACGAGAGTCTAATTGAAATGGATCAGTTCAGTCTGTTCATTAAAAACACAGTTCAGATGGGGCACGATGGCACAGTCGCCTCACAGCTAGAAGGTCCTGGGTTCGTTGCTTTTTTTGAAATAGTGTATAACTATAGTGTATAATAGTGTATAACTGATGTACATTTCCATTCATAGCAACACTGCTTCTATGTCAAACACAAAGTAATCAGTCCACGGAGTCCTCTGTGAAATGTTTGTTCGATATGAGGATGCATTGCTTGTTGGCGTCTATAGCAATAAGCATAATTGGACTACCAAGCATGTGTAGGTGGCTGTGAACATGGAAGAAGTGCACTTATTATAATCTATACTTTTCTATTATTATTATAATTTATATTGCAGGTATAAATTCTATCCCAAGGGATATCTTGTATAGATATATTTATGCGTGCGCGCGTGCGTGTGTGTGTGTGTGTGTGTGTGTCTTTTGTAGATAAACTGTCCTTTATACAGCACCCTATAAGTTTGAACATACGGTAGTCTGCCCGAGTTTTGTCCTAGACGTTCAGTACATATATTGAATCTAAGCAGATCATTATTGGCTTTTTTGTGGCAATTTTGCCAATGAATTGTCAATAGTATTTTTGTTCAAATTTGTTTTCATGCAAGGCTAAGCTAAGGTATGAAACAACATAACCACCGTATACCCTTGTATCAAAATTTGGCTATTGATTAGGCTGCACAGGATAGACAAACTGCTGAATAGCTTGTTTGTTATTTGGTCAGCAAAAGGAGTAGGTGTATCACACATGCACAGTTCTGTCTAGCTATGCAGCTCAACCCAATTCATATACAAGATTGGCAATGTACACCGTTTGTTCCAATGGAATGGTCCCTTTGGAACACATTATTTCTTCATGAATGAATAACTGACTTGTTTGAGATCTATGAACTATGATCTATGATCTTATGATTCCACTTTTTGTCTAGAGACTACACGGAAATTAAAGGAGAACTTGGCTGATATGTAAAGCAAACCATACCATTCCTTTTATGAGGAGAAAACCAGACACTTACCAAAGCATTCTGTGTAAAGAGGGCCCCCCAATTTAGTCTTAATTAATTCCTCCCCACACACATTTCTGCATGTTGTTACTGTTGTTTCATACTGTCTCACCTGCCAGTGAGGAGCCCCCAGTCAGAGGATGCAGTGCCTCTGACCCACTCCTCCTGCACAACAATTGGATTAGAACCCCTAGACTCTGCGGTGGTGGGCCGACACTCCCGGCAAAATGATGCAGGCACCGGAAACATGTAGTTTTTTTTCTTTTTTCTGAAAACGTTGCTTTATAAGTTTACAGGATAACCTTGGCACTTGGCGGGGTTACAGGACCTTGCAGTAATAATTTGTGAGAGGTACTTCTGTGGTTTTGCTCAAATAGACAACAGAGCTAGAGTACAGGAAGTGTTGCCAAATAGACTACTACAATGTATGTCACACAGTAATCAAACCATTGATTCGCTTTCAGGCATGAGCCCATGTGGTACACGCAATAGCAATTCACATTATTCCTGTACCATGTACTGTACTTCCTTCTAAGAAAAGCATGTCCAAGATGTTCACATCTCGACATGATAACTTGGATGTTCTGTAAAATTTATAGATTAGTGATCAGTCAGATAGACCTTCCATGATTGCACACAAATATCCCCAATCCAACTCACTACACATCAGTATACTATTGGACAAGGACATTTGCTAACGATGTTAGCTAGCGAGCAGTCATTCAACCGTTTTACTGTCCCTGTGGCAAAGTCACTATTAATACTTTGAATAGGTTTACTGGTTCAATGTGCATTGAGTCATTCATATAGTTCTTGCAGACTTCCAAATGGATTATAAAAGGTGTCTTGCTATATGGACCTTGAGCAAAGAGCATCCAAGCAACAAACTGTCCTCCATACTTAACTGTTTATATCATCAGCTGAAAAAGTTCAAGTTTCAAGCCCTTTTGCAGATTAATCCAAAATGATGATGCAGCATAGCTAAAGGAAATTTAAGGCAGTCTTTGATTAGTACTTTACTTTGGCATGAAAAGACAAAGTAGAAAACATACTGTACAGGCCTTCCAGAATAGAAATAGAAACATTTTGTAAGGTTGAATTACCGGTAAGCATAATTGTGTGCCCTTACCCTTTTAAATGTTACTACTAGCTACTTCAGAATGCATCACAGGCTCCAATGCATATATATATATTATGAATTGTCATAATGGCCAATAATGGCCACCGAGTGGCGCGCTACGAGCTTGTAGGTCTGCTATTTTTGAAAAATCGAACGACTGACATAGAAACATAGCTTTTTCGGAAAACTGTCAGGATGTAGAAGCCATTTTTTTAATCTGATCTCAGGTCAAAATGGGTTAAAGAAAAACTCAGCAGAAACGGAACAATTTTCAGGGCAGAACCTTTGTACTGAACACTTTTACTAACTAGTGACACTCACTGCTATGCTATGTAACCCCCCCCCCCCATGCTTTCCAGTGCTTAACAAGCCTATTCACACTGCTCATGACGTCAGATAGTGCATGCCGCCTTTGTGCTCTGCAGCCTGAAAGAGGGCAGGCTGGGGAGGGGAGGGGAGGGGAGGGGAGGGGGGCTGTCTGTCACATCACTTTAACAGAGACACATGAAGACCAGGAAGATTGCAAGGATGGAAGGAAAAAGACAGATGAATGGCGAGCTGAAGACTAAATCAAATGGCATGCACTTGGCCTCTAAACACTGGAAAAGGGACTTCTTGTTGTCAGCCTCTCAACCTTAACGTCTATAGTGTGTGTTTGTGTGTGTGTACGCACACACGTAGAATAGAAATGTATTATATACTATTTTAGCTATAAAAGTATTTATACTATGTACACACACACACACACACACACACACACACACACACACACACACACACACACACACACACACACACACACACACACACACACACACACACACACACACACACACACACACACACACACACACACACACACACACACACACACACACACACTACACTGACTGTTGATATGAATGAAAACAGATCTGTCAGAGGGGAAGTATATTGACTGTGCTTCCTGGCATTTATTTGTATTAGCATGCAACTCTTTGGAAGTTGACAGCCTTGTGTAAGAATGAGTCACGAGAGAGCGAGTGCAATTGATGAGCTTTATGGGCAGACAGAGGCCTATTGTCATCCCTGCACCATAGCTTCCGTCAGGGCTTTCTGCACACTCTGCACAGGCCCCTGGAAACAAAGACGGACATGTTTTTACAGCGAGGTTGTTTAGGGCTTGTTTTTCTGACCTCGTACTCTAGCGCTGAACTACAGTACACTGCTGGGCTGCCTTTTACAGTTACATTACATATTGCTTATGGTCATTTATCAGGATGGGGCTTGGAGTAGTATAGAGCAAAGTATAGCTATACACGATTAGTACTATGGTGGATTTACTGTCTCTGCGATGTTGCTGGGGAGGTGGCTAGTCTGTATCTCAGTGTGAACATTTTACTAAAACATTAGCGTTTTCTAAAAGAAGAAAATAAGTGCACTCCTCCCCCCTCCACCCCAAATATACTGTTAAAAGAAACTCATGATGAAAAGATTGCCGGTTAATTTCTGGCTATATCCATGACTTAAGCCCTACCCATATCAGAGGCACTGTAAATGTCGGTTCTTATCCTGATAAGTGTGTCTATGGGGAATTATTAAGAGAAGCAGATTATGTTATATGACCCACAGGTTAAAGTTACTTTGTTAAATCATTTACTGACATAATTGATTCGGTCTGTAGTCTCTTCCCTGCAGCCGGAAGTTTTATTTTGAAGACCCCAAAATTCACCCCAAAATTAACCGGAATGGATCGCAAAAGCGTGCAGCAGTGTGTGTGAGCCGCTGCTGGTTAAATTGAAAAAGGCGTACAAGCTTATTTGTTGTAGCCTATATGGCATGATTTTCTGTCCAGTCCTACGTGTAGGCGGGCGATTATGGCGAATTATATTGGTTAATAAAGAGAGGTGTAAAGGGGATATTGTCTATGGTGTATATCATTCTTGTTTTTAACCATAGTTAATTAATATGGGTCGTGATAAACTGGCGCAATGACGGTAGGCAGTAATACAATGTGCAAGCATTCGAAAATGGGTTTTAATTGACTGTAAAAGAAATCTAACAACTTTTCTCAGTGCATAATCTTGTAAAGTCTCAGGATTCTTTTTAATGGCAGTAATCCAAAATTACTTTAGAAATGAACGATAGCCAACACTGGTTGTGACCCAACATTTGGTTGAGTGAACAAAAGTAAGACAAAGCAAGAGCGGAAAACAGCAATCTCTCCTCTCTCTCTCTCATATAGTGTGTGTGTGTGTGTGTGTGTGTGTGTGTGTGTGTGTGTGTGTGTGTGTGTGTGTGTGTGTGTGTGTGTGTGATGATACAGTATATAAAATACATACTGTTTATGATGTTGATTGTATATTGAGGTGTGTGAAGATGCCTTTCCCATTGGGGTAGAATAGAGGTGAAATCATCCAGACACTGGCCTGTCAAAATGAATAAATAAATCTTTCAGCGCAGAAGAAACCTCGGGATGATGTCAGCAACCTGCTCGATGGAGTGGTAGTGGCCATTCTCTTTTTGAGTGGTGCTAGCAATGTGTGTCTGTATGTACTGTATGTACGTACGTCTGTGTGTATGTGTGTCTGTCCGTCCAAGCACGAAAATAGGGTTTTTTACCGCACAGTACAGTACAGTACAGTACTACAGCATGAGTACAGTTACAGCACCACTCAGTTCAGACGGGTCTGATTTCTTCTCTCTGCTTATCATTGTCACTCTGTCTTACATCTGGCGACTTATCTTAAAGTGTTGGTTTAGTAATCAGTAACAACTTTATTACTGCTACAGTATATGGCGCAGCCCGGCTGTTGCATGGTGACAGCCTGCAAAAAAAAAAAAAAAAAAAAAACAGTACATGAGATTACATCCTTGTAACGCCTTTCAATGCATCCTTCCTTGCAGTGTTGATTTTGACAGCAAATTTTGATTTTAATTTTAGTCATAGTCTATTTAGTTTTCATTTAGAATATAGTCATAGACATTAGACTATAGTCATTTTAGTCGACTTTAGTCGACTAAAATGTATTTGGCAGACCTTAATGCCATCGTAATGACTGATTTTACACTTGCTGAAAATAGCCGATCTATACATACAAGCTCACAATGCGATGCATTGTGAGCTTGTTTCGTCTGCTATTTTCAGGATGAAATCAAGTGTAAAATAACTTATACTGGATCTCTTGTCCACTAGTTGTTTCCTAACATTTAGTCTAGTTTTTATTTGTTGACGAAATTGTCAATATATTTAGTCTTAGTTTTAGTCATCATAGCTTAGTTTCCATTAAGTTTTCGTCAGTGAAAAAAGGTATAGTTGACGAACGTTTTTTTTTGTCATAGTATTAGTCGGCGAAATCAACAGCGCTATCCTTTGTCCTCTCCCTCCAGGTGACGGAGCTGAACGAGGCACTGTCCAACGAGGAGCGCAACCTGCTCTCGGTCGCCTACAAGAACGTGGTGGGCGCGCGGCGCTCGTCCTGGCGCGTCATCTCCAGCATCGAGCAGAAGACGTCGGCCGACGGCAACGAGAAGAAAATCGAGATGGTGCGCGCCTACCGCGAGAAGATCGAGAAGGAGCTGGAGGCCGTGTGCCAGGACGTACTCAGCCTCCTCGACGGCTTCCTCGTCAAGAACTGCAACGAGACGCAGCACGAGAGCAAGGTGTTCTACCTGAAGATGAAGGGCGACTACTACCGCTACCTGGCCGAGGTGGCCACGGGCGAGAAGCGCGCCGGCGTGGTGGAGTCCAGCGAGAGGTCCTACAGCGAGGCGCACGAGATCAGCAAGGAGCACATGCAGCCCACGCACCCCATCCGCCTGGGCCTGGCGCTCAACTACTCCGTGTTCTACTACGAGATCCAGAACGCACCCGAGCAGGCCTGCCACCTGGCCAAGACAGCCTTCGACGACGCCATCGCGGAGCTCGACACCCTCAACGAGGACTCGTACAAAGACTCCACGCTCATCATGCAGCTGCTACGGGACAACCTAACGCTGTGGACGAGCGACCAGCAGGACGAGGAAGGGGGCGAGGGAGGCAACAACTAAAAAAAAGTCCCGACCAAGACCTCTTTCTTTCTTGCCAAAACACACAGACACACACACACACACACACAACACGCGCTCACGAATAATGACGACAACAAAATAATAAATAAATACTACTAGTAAACGTTCTTAGAAATTAAAAACGACAACAAAAAGGGGGGCTGATGGAGCATCGGCAAGCCACTTTTGCTGGTGATACTAATGCGGCCGCTGTTCTTTATTTTTCCACAAATTAAAAGTAAAATTAAATAAACGGTGGGATGAGGGCAGTCAATTTTAGTTAGTCGAAGTTATGATAAAAGAAAGAAATGAACGAAAATCCTTCTCGATAGCCTCTGTGACATTTGCCAAACTACCACTTAGAAGCAAGGGGTATGTCATTCTTCACAGTGTGGCCACTGGGTAATAATACCTTCACACTAGGCATAGACTGTTGTTATTTTGCAAAGGAAGCCGAGCTGTCTTATTGTATTTGGTGAGGGAGGAGCATTCGATATAAAGTTTGACGCTTGAAGCAACAAGAAAATTTAAGAGTAAACCTTGAATGCATCACCTTGCTTAATGAGAGACAGAAAGAAAGAGAGTGTGTTGCAAATTAGTTATAGAGAGAAGAGAGGTTGCGGAAAAACCGAACTTCTATCAAGTAACCAGAGACGTACCAACATGGGACTTGGATGCACAGCAACGTGGTCCTTGAGTGAGAAGCAGGTCGACTCCGTTTTGAACATACATACAAAACGTTTCGGTTGCTCTGTGTCAGGTTATGTGTCCAGCTCAGTCACAGTCATACTGTATAACTAAAATACAAGTTCATGAAGTAAAGCCTACCCAGCAAGCCAAATGACGTCATGATGACGTCCTCCGGTGACTCTGGTGACGTTCAGAACTAGGCCAGATCACAGCCCATAATGGGGATGATGTTTACGTCATTTCCAAGACGTCTTCACCAGTTGAAATAATATAGCTTATTCTGGGCCAGATCTGACTAGTTGTGATATGACTTAAGTTGATCTGGCCTCGATTGGACTCTCTCTGATTCATCCAGGATGTCCGTCTTATAGTGGGCACTGGGCAGAATTTATGTTGATTGAAATCAGGTGATATTCTGGGCCAGATCTGTCTTGGCTTGACTTGATCTGGCCCCAGTGGAGACGTCACTAATTCGTCCAGGTCCTGACCGTGCTTGCTGGGTAGTGCAACTTGTTTCTCATGTGCTGCTGCTGTGCTTTTTATTAAATAAATTAACCGTCTTGGGGCACCTAATTCTTATTGTCAGTATTGTTGTTACTATAACAATTTCTATTGGCTCTTTTATGTTTGTAGAATTACCATTTCATTCATTGAAATCAAACCAAAATCAATGGAAAAATACTATTTTAAAGATTCTGGTTTGGGAAGAAATTGTTGAAACAAGTCACCAAACACATAACCCCTAATTGCCTACCGTAATTTATCTTCACAACTATCAATAGGATTTCTGAAAGGGCACAGGGTCGACTGGAATCGCGTACAGTACTTGATTGGGGGGCTATGTGTAATTTGTGGACAGAGCACATGCAATGTTACATGGAAGATCTAAAAGCAGATTTGAGGTTTGTGGATTTTCTTTGTGTTAAGTTTCTTATTGGTCAAGAAATGCACTTGCCTATTATACTGTTTCTTCAGTGTAAGATGATAACTGCTCCAATATTCTCCATAATACAATATTGTGCATGCTGTGATGTATTTATACAGTAGCTTGAATTTATTAACTTATACTGTAGATGTTATGTATTCATATGAACATGGAATCACTAGACATTAATCTGATTATTTTCTATTTATTTCTTTTTATTGGATTGTTAGCTAGACCTTCTTTTAATCTGTGTTTTCTTTACTCCATTTGCTGAAGTACGCTATACCAAAACAGTGATTGTTAACAATAAATTGATCTGTTATGGACGTTGCTATGGTGACATGCAATTCTTACTAAGGGAAAAAGATCAGAACTCTGCTGTGTTTTTGATCTTTCAGTCACATTTTGTAATCAAAATATTGAATTGGTGTTTCCTGTATATGGACCATTATTGTTTCTCTAGCTTCCTTTAGCTGCCCATTATTCAATTTCAGTCAAATAATGATAGTCAAGATACAAAATGTTGTCCAATCCGAACTAGATTAAAATCTAATAGACAAAGGTCACACTATTTGGTACAAAATCACGACAATTATTATTGGTGCTATTACAGTAGACAATTGTAACGTGCAATTTAGAACGTTCCGAACATGATACTGTAATTATGATATAACCAACTCACCAACATAAAGAACCAAGTGGTTCTTTGAAGCGTTCACCCTCCTGGCTGATATAGCTGCTATTTAGATAAGAACGTAATGTTTCAAGTTCTGCCGCAACTCTGTATGAACAACCATTCAAGCCACTGTTGATCCACGACGTGAGTTAAGAAATGTCACTGAATGAAACAGACAATGCGGACAAAATCATTCACGGTACTAAATGGAACCGTTATGATACAGTGGAGATCAACTGTGTGTTCTCAAACCACTTGTGAGAGGCACAACTACTGAAGAGCCTGGTTCCACATGGTATCATTAGTGGATCCATGTAGGTCACACATTTTAACAAAGTCTTTGAATAAAAAATAGTTCCACAAACAAAGAACCCCTGTGGATAGTCATCTCTAGGTTTGTTCTGGCCAGGAACCAGGGACGTGCACACATAGACATCAAAGGGGGCTTCAGCCCTGCCCTTTTACCCGTCTGTAAAACAAATGCCCTCTCCAGACCATGAATGCAGCATTTACTATGGTGAAAGAAATGCAAATGCCATCCTCTCCATTCCATGCCATACCCGAGAATACATTTTTTCTGAACTCCTGATCTTGAAGGCAGCCTTTTGCGTTGAAAGAATTTGTTTAGAAATCCATGTCATCGGAAAATAGCAGATCTACAAGCTCTCGATGCGTCGTAACGGCTATTTTCTTCCAAAAGTGCCCTCTTAAGCCATACACACACCGTGCGAACGCCGCGCGTCAAAACAGCCGCCTCCGTTATTTTCAATGAACCTATCCCACACCGGCGGCGTCCGACGCGTTCACGCCTCGCCTGACGCTCCGATACGCCAATGTTCTATTTTTCAGGAGTTGCCGCAAATATGCCACATGCAGTTAGAGACAAGAAGGATGTGATTAGATATACAGTATAGTTAATGGGTAGCTCTACATGAGATATGATAGATAGATTGATAGACTGATCAATAGATACAATTAGTATACTGTATAATTGTGAATACAATATTGCATACACAGATTATTGTAAATATCCCTGAAATCAGTTGTGCTTACATATTAGATATTGTCTGAATATCTTTGTGTAGGGCTGATATAGGGCAGTGGGGTCATGCACAAGGTGACAAAGTGGTCAATTTAAAGGTGTTGCACTTTAGATAAATGATTACTCACACCGGATGTAATTTGTCATGAAATCATCACAAATAGTTTGACAGGGATATTGGTATTGACTGATAAAAACAAATCCAACAAGTGAGTCTGCAGGACACTGCACACAACAGCCTCAAGAAAGATACAGAAATAACATATTGATTATTTAATATTTATTTAGTATTGTATATTATGTTTTGTCTTTGTTTTGATCACTTTGCTTTTAACCTACCATTTATTTTACATCAACCGACTGCTTTAATTTTGTTTCATTGTTTGCTTTTGACCATTGCCTGTCATAGAAGCAGGATTAAAGACTAGAAAAAGTGCCCTTCCGGGCACAGGTCTCCACCAGGTTATCCACAGATCCGTGCAGTTAGAGGTAAAAACACTTTTCGGCCAGTTATAGCGCCACCTTGAGGCTGAGTTGAAATTGTTCATGTGGCATTTCGTCCTCGGCCTAGTGGGAATGTGGGTGCACAATTTCACGGAAATCACGCGATGTGTTCATGATTTGCAGCATTTTGTTTGAAACTGAGCACTCCTGTGAACTTTGGAAGCCAATCTTAACCAATCAGGATGGAGTGTGATAAATCTGAAAGACCCGTTTCGTTGAATGGCTCTAGAGAGACTGTGTACCAATTTGCGTGATGTTTGGACAAAATCTGTAGGTGTACTGTGCAAAAACTTGTTTTGCACAAAGCGGCCTCTTGGTGGCGCTATAACAGGCCGTTCTGGAAAGTTTGGGGCAGAGGTTCATCGTTGGCATCCAGGGAGTGTGTGTGCAAAATTTGGCATCGACCGGGTTAACGGTGAAGTTTTTGCACAAAGCGGCCTCTTGGTGGCGCTATAACAGGCCGTTCTGGAAAGTTTGGGGCAGAGGTTCATCGTTGGCATCCAGGGAGTGTGTGTGCAAAATTTGGCATCGACCGGGTTAACGGTGGCCGAGATTAGCCTGTCACGGACACACGGACGGACGGACACACAAACACACAAACGGACGGACGGAGTGCAAAACATACTCTCCCCACATGCCTTCGGCCTGGTGGAGACAATAACACAACATGAACATACAAGAGCCAACCGTGCAATGGAAATATGAGTTGAATATTACTGAGACTCAATATCTTCATTCTTTCACACTTGTAGTAAATGCTACTAAGAAAGAATACGAAGATATCAAAATAGGTAGGTAAGGTGATATGACTTGAGCGCTCAGTTCTGTATCTAAAGAATTTAGACCTGCAGTCGACGTTTGATGTGTTCTCTTACAAGAAATGCTACACTGATATGGCTCAATAAAACTGCTGGTTAATTAAATGTTTGAATACAAATTATTTCATGTCTCTCTTTCTGGCCCTTTCATTGTATCTCCATGTATTCTTCTCTCTAAACATTTGTTTTCACATTCATAAAAACTGGGCAGTAGCTGTTGGGAATGCATGCCCCTCCGGCTATGCAATATCCCTTGTACTTGCATCATGCTTGGGAGGCCTGACAATGACATTAGTACTATGACATCATATTGATTACATCAAGGATCCCCATATATGACCCTAAAAATCACACCTGTGTGAAGTGAGTGGTGCAACTCCGTGTGGGGTGGGGGGTGGGGGGAGTTCCAGACCCACAGAAACGCACCCAGGGTGCCGGCCCGATTCCGGCGAGCTGCCCCACGTCCAAAACGGTTGAGAAATGACAGAGTTAGCGTGTACACTTTACTGTACCCTCTACGGTACTGTACTGTACTGGCACACCCGAAATCACCATATATACAGTTAATATGTGCGTGTGTGTTTGTGTGTGTTAGGTTGCGCACAGGTGGTGAAAAACAACCGTGCTGTTTTCGTGCTCAGACGCACCCAGCCAGCCAGCCACCCACTCACCCAGCCACACACATAGCTCCGTAAGGGAGTGGTTGCACCACTCAAAAAGGGGCACTCTTATCATCGTACACATCATCATGACGAAAAAAAGACACTATGCCTATTTTCTCAGACACTATGACGTAAAATTCTCCATTCATTGTCAATGGGAATCTCATATTTTTTACGAATACGTTTGTGGACGGTAACTAAAAGCTGGATATAGACGCCCCTCAAAAAGGACACAGACAAAAGGACAGACATTACCGAGCCATCGTTCGAACCCATGTGGTGTTTTAAAAGGAATATTCGAACGTCATTTTTGGCCAAATCTGTCAGCACTGACACACACACACAGGCAAAAACAGTCTTGGGCCTTTGTTCGGCCGGCCTGGCGTAGACAAAAAAAACTGTACAATCCGGGGCTACTATAGTAGCCAACAGTGTTTCACACAAGGCACTCACTAGGGTTGAATAGCCTCTAGATTGATGAGGACTGGCATGAGCATGAATAATTTAGACCAACATTAAACGAAGGAAACTGTCAGAGGGAAAGTTTAAATGCTATGCTGCCTTGCCTTGTTATAATGTTTTATTGGGTTTTTTGAACACCACAAAAAACTCTTTTCAGATGGGGGTCCATGTCAAAATTTGACATTTCTCCCTAAATCAACGATTTTACTGGATTTACTAGAATAAATAAGTCAGTGTTGGGAAAACACAATTTCATGGTTAATAAGTCATGGTTGTTTGAATTTAATTTGTAAAACAATACTTAATTCAGGGACTATTTGAGCAGTACCACAGCTTGTCCAATATAGCAAAGATATAGTGTAGTAGTGGAGTTCCAGTCATGTGCCCAATAATTGGAGTATTAGCCAGTATAGTTTTGTAACCACAAAATGTGCCAGTGTCTATTACATATCTACAGGGTGTGCTAAGTAACTATACTACAACATGCTGGAAGCTCAGTGCATACCACAGCCCTCTATAAATAGCATGCTCCTGCAGCTTTGGAGTCAAGAGTGGAGTTAGCATGTGCATTAGTAGTAGGCTGGCATGCAAGTTGAAAGAATGGAGGTTGACAGAGGAGGGGGGGGGGGGCTCTGAAAACAACCAGCTACTACATCAGTTTAGTCTCAACAGTTCTCCAGCAACAGATTCAATGAAAACTAAAATGAAGTCTATGCTTCTGATAGCACAAGGTGATGAATGATGACAGCTACTGGAGGAACAGGAGAACTACAGTACTGCTCAGGATCTATATTTTATACACAGTGGGTATGAAACTGTCACAGCATCGGTAAAGTAAACACTTTTAGGCTACCAGGACCTCAGTAGAAATCAAAACTAGATTTTTATCTCTAACCCTAATCATATCCTAAACTTAGTGCAGCTGCCATGGTCCATGCACTATAGCTGTATAAATAAATAAATCCAAGGGGACACCCCTTTGGATAAAAATGTATATATTTCATGAACGTCAGGTATAGTTGCTTATATGCATTATTAATTTCATAGGCATAAATAGCATATTGCATTTGTACTGTCCCATATTTCTACAAATATGTATTATTCATTGTATATTAAAGCAGCACTATGTAACTTAATTTTATGAATAAAATTCCTAAAATGAAAACTTCTACAATTGGGGTGGTTATATTATGTCTCCCTGCTGTTCCATTGAGACATTTAGATCGTGTCAAAGGCCACACATTTTGACCTGACATAATCAATGGGGATTGCAATAACCTATAAATGCTTAAATAGAAGCCATTGTTCTTGCTTTTAATTTAATAAAAAAATATGAAATCTTGTTTGAATGGCCAAACCTACCTACTGATGTTGTCACTAGTACAGTAGTCAGGTTTCTTTCTCTATTTATTTTTATCCCACGATTTTGTAACCCAGTTTAGTCAGGTTTCTAAACTGTCCACATCCCTCCTCTGAGACAAACACAGAGCGGGTAGACAGAAATGGTGCATTCTCGTAATGAACATTAAAGACGACCAATTATATGAAGATAGGATTATAATGGTCCACATGCAGTGGAAGAACCGTTCCCACATGGTTATGTACAGATCTCAAGTAAAAATAGCAATAACTCAATGTAGAAATAGTAAAGGTACTGTACTCAAAAATGTACTTGAGGAAAAGTACAAGTGTTGACTTCCAAAAATATACTTAAGTACCAAAAGTAAAAGTACTCATTATGAATGGACGATTTTATGACCATTTTCATAAATAGCAGATGTGCATGCTCACAACGTCATGAGCTTTAGATTGGATATCTTAGAATAGATGGCGTAGAAAATGGGCCTGAATTGGTTAATGTATGTTTTGTAATAATAATCTAAATGTACAAAGTAACTTGCTTGGTTATGGCTGTCCATCAATTTCTATGCTGACTTTGCTGCTCTTGAAATGGGTTATTGTGGGGGGTTGTGTTTGTGTCATTGCATGTGACTGTACAGGCCAATGCTCAATCTGCATGGTTAGTCACATGTGGGGCAGATGTGGCAGATGTCCAACCAACCTTTACATAAAGGAGACAATGGAGTTATAACTTACCAGTGATGAATCTTAATGGATGGCATCCAATGGTTTCAAGGTGGCATCAGTGACTCACTCATAGCCATCTTCTTTCTATAGTGCATAAGAAAACAACTATTTCAATAATTGTCTCCACCAGGCCGAAGGCATGGGGGGAGAGTATGTTTTGCACTCCGTCCGTCCATCCGTGTGTGTGTGGGTGTCCGTCCGTGTGTCCGTGAGCAGCTAATCTCGGCCACCGTTAACCCGGTCGATGCCAAATTTTGCACACACACTCCCTGGATGCCAACGATGAACCTCTGCCCCAAACTTTCCAGAACGGCCTGTTATAGCGCCACCAGGAGGCCGCTTTGTGCAAAACAAGTTTTTGCACAGTACACCTACAGATTTTGTCCAAACATCACGCAAATTGGTACACAGTCTCTCTAGAGCCATTCAACGAAAGCGCTCTTTCAGATTTCTCACACTCCATCCTGATTGGTTAAGATTGGCTTCCAAAGTTCACAGGAGTGCTCAGTTTCAAACAAAATGCTGCAAATCATGAACACATCGCGTGATTTCCGTGAAATTGTGCACCCACATTCCCACTAGGCTGAGGACGAAATGCCACATGAACAATTTCAACTCAGCCTCAAGGTGGCGCTATAACTGGCCGAAAAGTGTTTTTACCTCTAACTGCACGGATCTGTGGATAACTTTGTATGCCAACTCCCTAGAGGCCAAGGAAAAATCAGCTCTTTATAGCGCCACCAGGAGGCCCACATATGTAAAACACATTTTCTATTATTACTCCTTCAGATTTCATCCAAATTTCACGCAAATCGGTACACATGATCTCCATAGTCATGTGATCAAGACAGGTTTGTTTGATTTCTCATATTCCATCCTGATTGGCCACGATTGGCTCCTACAGTTTTCAGGAGTAGCCCGCTTTGTACAAATCGCCACAACTCCTCAACGCAGCGTCCGATTGCGATGAAACTGTGCACGCATATTCCCACTAGGCCCAGAAGGGCACTTTTTCTAGTTAGTTGTCTGAGATCTACAAGCTCATAGCGTGGCACAGAGTGCCGTGCTACGAGCTTGTAGATCTGCTATTTATTTTAGATCGTGAAAATGTGGCGCAAATCTTTGAATATGGTGGGTTGGCGGCCAAATACAGATAATTCTGGTGGTCCTTGTCATGCAATAGTTCTGAGCGCACCAGACATAGATAGAAACATGGGTTTTTCAGAAAAATGTCAGAGTTAGAAGACATTCGTAGAATCTGTTCTCACTCAGGTCTCAAATTGGCAGAAATTGGTCTCAAATAGAAAATTTGAGGTAAGCATCACAGCACCAACGACTTCACAAATGTAATCCAGTGTTTGATTTGAATGAATAGAAAAGTACAGCTACTTGGCAGCAGGCAGCTGTCATCAAACATAATTCCGGTTTGGAGAACGTGGGTCCTCCCCAGGCAAAGCGAGTGCTCTGCCATCTGAGCTAATTCCCCAATATCTGCATGTTCCACAAGGAAGCTTTTAAGTGGAATCTTCCATTTGACCAAACAACCTCCTTTGTAGAACAACTTGCTCACCTCTGAGATCTATTGTGACATATATTACCAAGCCTGCGCAGGTAGTCAACACAAAGAAGTGCCAAATCCTGATTAGGTGATGATCAGTCACCTGCACTCTTTCAAAATATTACAAATATTGCTTTCATCCACTTTCATATTAGTACAGCGGCTAACAGCCATATCGTTCCTATTATCTGCTGTACTATATGTGTGCCTATATGTTCTAAATGTGATATCAGGCCAAAAACCTTTTTCAAACTGTTTAAAAAACAGTGAAAATAGCCTATCTATAATGCGTTGTGACTTGTGATGTGATGTAACACATTGTGAGGTTGTAGTCGCAGCTATTTTCTCTATTTGTCAGATGTTAAGAATTGGCCTGAAAAGCCAATACACTATTATTACCCAGATAAATGGAGGAATGGGTGCCTTGGAGTATATGGGTATCAACCTCTCATTTCTTGCATGCAAAAAATTAGCACTTTTGATTGCATTTTGGGAACGGTATACAAAAACATAGACTGCTTTTATACAAACTATACAAACCTACATGTGCAATTAATTCTTTCCTTTTATTTGATTGAAAAAGTATTTAATATATAGTCTATAAATAGATAAAGGGGTTGAAAACAGTTGAATACATTTGTCCAGTATAGACAGTGGTGTAAAGTAACTAGGTACATTTACTCACGTACTGTACTGAAGTACAATTTTGAGGTATTTGTACTTTACTTATTGCTGTATTTATGTAGGCCCTATAGTATTTCCAAGTATTCCAGTATTCCAGTATTTCAAATAATTTTACTTCTACTCCACTACATTTCAAAGCCAAAATTTTTACTTTTACTCCACTACAATTATTTTAAATATTGAGTTACTAGTTACTTTGGAGATTTAAATTTTGATTAGAAAACATACACTATAACCACTTCAACCAAAGGTTCCTGTCATTGTTTCCTTCAACATTGTTTTTAGCCTTGCTTGCTAGCACTAGCAGGGTTCAAAGGAACCTGCCCATCTCTCCAAAACTAGATATGGCTGGATTGCCTAATTGCTGTGCAGTGTGTGTGCACTTCATGCTACTCAATCATGAACCTGATAATTGTGATGAGGTGGGGACTCCAGTCGGAAATAGAATTTCCAATTTGTATCTATTTGTTTAGTGTTAGTGGTGTGGTGTAAGTACAATGAGATTAAATTGTTGTCCATAAATCAAACAAATACTTTTACTGGCAGTAAAACTTAATACAACCATAGCCAGTACTAGCCTAGCCTACTGTTTGCAAATAAGGACTGTATGGGCATTAGCCCAACCAAATACAACACATTTGCTGCAATATCACCTGCACAATAGAGTTGACACGTAGGCTATACGTCCCAAGCACCGAAGCACGCTCACTTTTGGACGACCCTACCGTCTGCATGGTGGAGAATGGTGAAACATAATAGCTCTGGTCCATATCTCTAAAAGCCTAGTCTAATGCGCAACGGCATTAGAGCTATGCATGCTACTGTATAGTGAAACAGAGACACAAACACGAAAACACTCACTGGCACAGCATGGCTCTTGAGAAGCAGGCTGCAGCTGCGATGACTTCAAAGAGTTGAGTTGAATGAATCAAACTTAAGATGCATGATATCCCACACAAATTATTACATAATGTGTGGTTTTAGGGACTCCACCGGGAGGCTACATCCTAATAGGATATAGCCTTTTCCTAGTTAATTAGTTTGTAGCGTTTGGACCTCACTGTCGACTCGAGAGATGACATTTTAAACGCCAAAACGAGCCAAATTTTTATATATCTCTAAAAATATTATAGGATTAATTATCAAGGCTTATTGAGCGCATTATGCACCCGCTTGAGGATGGAGACTTGACTGTAGCCTATTCATGACGGTAAGACGTACGGTTGTTATGTTCTATTGTCTATTCTGTCTCAAGTTGCCATTCAAATGCATCCTGGGCGATCTGATCACGTGTGGACACTGACAGCTCGTAGGGGGTTGTGAGATCAGTCAGTTGCCAGCCCAAGCACAACTTAAAAACAGGCACAATAAATAAATAAATAAAACAGCCCAAATTGGCGAAAACCAATGTAAAACCGCAAAATCATCACATGATGGGTACCAGACCATAGGGGTACCAGAACATTCGGGTAACAGGTCATCTCGCCCCTTTGCCAACTCGCCCCCGCGAAAAGTAACGGCTCGCCCCGGAATTTCGAAAAGTGAAGACGGCTCGCCCCAAGCCGTGGGTCAAAGGAGAACATTTAGAACCAGTTTGTTGTTGTTGGTCAAATGAAAATTATGCATGGAAATGAATGGCTCCATTGTTCTGGAAATTGCATTCAACACTGCTTCCTTGCTTCCTATAAAGGTTCAGGTTTACAGAAGGTGGCATTGACATAACCAAATACCGGTATTAAATGACATGGGCAAAGATATAATTGCAGAATAAAAACTGTGCAATAAAAAGACCCAAGATATTATTGATCACAAGCAATTGAGGCAATAAATGAGGATACTGTGAAAAATGTTCATTTAGTAAACCTACACAATTGTGTGTTTATGTACAAAGTACACAACTATATATACTAGGTACACATTACAGTAAAAACAAACTAAAAAGACAAGAGACCCAATTAATTAATTCTTCTTTATTCTGTTTAAATTTATGACATTTCCAAATTAAACTTGGGATGAGTTTAATTCTACGTTCTAAGAGGCTAAAGGGACTTGCCAGACAAAGAGGGTGATGTGGGTGTGTATCCTCTCCTGCATGGTGTAATATCAGTCCTTCTGTGGTTCCCCTTGCTGTTGTTTGTAGTGTGTGAGGAGAGGATCGAGACATGTGCTGAAGCAAGCACTTTTTGGAATGAATGAGTCTGTGTGCGTGCGTGCCTGCCTGCCTGCCTGCGTGCGTGCGTGCGTGCGTGCGTGCGTGCGTGCGTGTGTATGTGTGTGAGAGAGAGCGATAGATAAAGAGGGAGAAAGAGAGAGTTGTGGGTGGGGAATGGAGATGTTCTAGAATCAAATAAAAAGGGTAAATAAAAAGTGTGCAAAGGTTTGGCTCATTATCAAAGATTGTGGGGTGTCCTCGCTCATCTTTCTCTCAAATGTCGTGACCTATGGACACGTCATCTTTATGACTGCAAGCAATCATCTGTGGTGCTGGTATAGTGATACCATGAAGCCACCTATCTAATCAGTCATGTGTTTTTGTAGGTGTGTCTCAGGGCATGTACTCTTCTTCCAACTGCTGCACCTGCTGATCTGATCTAATCTGATCTGATCTGATCTGATGCAGATCAGATTTGCTGCCCATTGTTACAGGGATTGTTACAGGCATGACCTCGATGGCATGTTGGGTCAAAGGAGCCTCCACAGTCAGCACTCCTTCTGGGGATAGGCTGGAGATCACCTTCTCAACGTCAGCAGTCTTGGGGAGTCTGAAAGTGAGCGATACAACATCATTCAGATTAATAAGCCCTACTAACGACTACACTGGATATTTCCAGAACAGCAAGTTAATAATCTTAGCCTAGAACAGTAGTTTTCAACCCTCTTCATATCAAGGCCGATTATTTATTCTGCATTTGAGCCACGGACCAACATTTCATGAGATTTAGCTGCTCAGACCCAAACCTTAAAATATTTGTTGTCATTGGATAAGATTTTGAGGGTGTAAAAGGAAACCAAATGGGTCCGTAAGGGTCAATTTGGTTACCAACTCTCCATAATTTAGCTGGGAACCACCTGGAACCCTCTCAAGGAACACTGGTGGTCCCCGGACAAATGGTTGTGAACCACTGATATAGAACATCTATAGACTAGAGTATAGTTGGGGCTATAAAATTGCTTGCAAGCGTGCTACTAACATCATTGGGTTCTATGGCCCCTGGATGGCAGCAGAGTCCTGTCAAAGACCCAAAGATTGGAGACTGTTGCTGTTTTTCATAGTGTGACAGTACACTCAGTTATCAGCTATGCCAGTTCCCCAAACTGTGGGTCACAGACCAATTTTTAAGGGTCACGACTCGAGTAAAAAACATTTTCTTTTCCTACATTTTTTTTATTTTTTTTGTGTTTAGAGTACCAGTAGGGGCAAAAGTGGTGCTGTTGTGCCAGAAACAGAGAGAGAGATAGTGTTGCACTGTTGCCTGCTAATTACAGAGAGAGAGAGAGAGGCAGGGGGAGAGGGGAGTTGCACCACTCAGTTCACACGGGTGTGATTTTTATATTATATTTCAAAATATATTCTTTTAAATACTTTTTTATTTTATTTGTTTATTTTTATTTTTTTAATTTATATTTTTGTCCCACGATTTTGTAACCCATTTTTCACCCCTGTGTCAATCATCCTGTGATGTGATCCTGGGCTCTACACACCCTCCGCCAACCTAGGGAGAGCAACGGACTTAACTCATGCTTCCTATTCATGCTTGAGTGTCCAAGTTGCTCCTTTACACCTGACAGGGGGGAGTTTCCCTGGTTGGACGTAGCGCGTGGAAGGAACACGTTATTCCAACCAGTTCCTTTCCCCTCCATCAGGCGTCCCGGCTGGCCAAAAATAAAAATAAATTAAATAATTGTATACATTTTAAAACAAACAAATCTAAGAAACTCCATAAATAAAAAATAACAATAATGAATAGGCCTACATAGTTAAAACAGCTCAAACTCGCAACGCCGCGTGAAGCGACACATTGTGTGCTTGTAGATCTGATATGTTCACTAGTTTGGCAAACGTCTTTATCCCTCTATTGGGTCTCTGCCTTTTTTGTTTTGTTTTTGCCTTTATTGATAGGGTACAGTAATTCGACAGGAAGGGGGAGAGAGATGGGGAGTGACACGTTGGGCTCGGAAGTTGAACCCGTGGCATGTCGTCCGGCTGGCTTGGCAGCCTAGTTGTCCAGACGGTTGAGCTAACCATCCGGGAAGTTTTATCCCTCTTTTGGGTCTCGGCCTGAAAAGTTTTATCCCTCTTTTGGGTCTCGGCCTGAAAAGTTTGGGAACCACTGAGCTAGGCAGCCCTCTGCATGCCTGACCAATTTTTACACTAAAAGCAGCTAAGCCAAAGAATCACAGAAATCTGGATTCAGCCTGAGAAATTAAATTCCATCAAGAAGAGCTGCTAGAGCTGGCTATGAAATAGCCAAAGTTTGTTGGTTGATCAATTTACTGACATCTTCATACAATTAGTCTTATAACTAAAAGGACCAATTACCATTTCAGTCTGTGTCTCAGGCTGCTTCTATTTCAGCACGAAGTGAACGGCTGTAGTTTTCTATTAGCTTGGACGCTGTCGATGATTGGTAGGCCGGTTTCTGAATTGTACCAGTTATAAAGATACGATAAAGAAGATAAAGAAAGATGTCGATGATTGGTAGGCAGGTTTCTGAATTGTACCAGTTATAAAGATACGATAAAGAAGATAAAGAAAGATGTCGATGATTGGTAGGCAGGTTTCTGAATTGTACCAGTTATAAAGATACGATAAAGAAGATAAAGAAAGATGTCGATGATTGGTAGGCAGGTTTCTGAATTGTACCAGTTATAAAGATACGATAAAGAAGATAAAGAAAGATGTCGATGATTGGTAGGCAGGTTTCTGTACCGATTGAATATGGGTGAAGTGCTCCTTCAACCCCCTTTTGTTAAGTACACTACATTGATCATTACCATTACTTTGCACCAATTTTAAATATTATTTTAACAATTTAGTTATTTCTCAGTTTCCTTCCGTTTTTATTCTATTCTAATTAACAGTAGCCTACATTCACATTCTCATTTGGTTGATGCAAAGAAGAAGAAGAAAATGTACTCACGTGTATTTCCTGGTGAAGCATCGAGATACAAAGCCATGTTCATCCTTCCTCTCCTCATGTTTGCCTAAGTGGACACAGAAAACAGACGCTGACTCCATACCATTGGCACAAGAACATTTATAAACAGGTTAAACGTATTGCAATAAATAAATAATACTAGATTATAAAAATCAACAAGATGTAAAGCTTGAAATAAAACATAGGATACTGTACATTTTGTTCTGTACAGTTCTCTCAGATAGTTCTCAGTGCCAGATTCCTTTGAGATAGAATGCATGTTGGCATGGCTAGGGGAAATGTACACATTATGGTGATGATAACTCTTAAAGCTGTCTGATATTAGGCCTGTTTTCTCAGACAGGCAACAGACACGCCTGCTCCTGGCTGATGATTACAGCATGATGAAAATAAACCATTTGACACAACTTGAACAAAAACATTTTGGTACAAACACAGGACATAAATGTAAAACAAAAACAACAGTGCAAATAGTTTCGATAACCCTTAGGTTTCAATACCCCTTACTCAATGCCAAGAAGAAATTCGATACCAAGCACTATCCTGGAGAGGCCTGTAGTACCAAGATAGTTTAACTAGAAATAGTTCACACCTGAAGGTCACCGGTAGTCAGACCCTGTGTCTATCTCACATTAGTTTCCTAAAGACACACAGATACATGGCACTTGTGATGAAAAAACACCCTCATTCTCACACTGCACAACTAATTCTCACACTGAACATTGTTTGTTATCAAAACAGGCAGATAAAGGCCATATTTTCTGAAGGGGCCTGTCCTCCTTTCAACCACTGTGTGTCAGACAGGCATGAGAAGCAAACCTCTTTCCAACCACTATGGTTTTGATTGATTGATTGATTGATTGATTGATTGATTGATTGGCCAAGTAGTGTACTGTAGAATGATCCTGTCTAACAAATAGGGGTGCAGCCGGTGCACTGTGCAGCATGCAACACAATGTCTGAATGTTAATTTGACTCTGAAGTTCAGTCTGAGTTCAGAGTTAAAATAAAAGTCAAGATTTATGTCTGTTCAAGCGTTACAAGCGTTATCTATGCAACTAGTGACATTATGTGAAAGAGATCCCGGTATACAGTATACAATGTATAAATGGAGTAGAGCCTATTGGATATGCTTTATCTTTCTACTGTCCTCCACTAGAGTTAATCTGTCAGCAGAGAGGATGATATATGGAACAGCTGGATGAGAAACAGCAGTCTATTTAAAGTACCACTAGACCGAGTCCAACACTTAAGAGTAGGCACTTTAATGTTAGAGAGAGAAAGTGTGAAAGACAGATTGAGGAGCGGTGTTGGAGACAGAGTGCTGTTTGGGCCTCATGTTTACGTTCTCCTGTACAGTGCTGCAATCCATATCTGCACTGCACTAGTCTTTGTAATCGTTTGACCGGAGTAATGGATTGTCGGAGTTATGGGCAGTCCCCCCTCCCATTCCAATGGGAGTGTATACCGCCCCTCCCCAAACCAGACAGACGCTTCACTCGCCAAACAACAATGCTCTCGGTTATGTGCTAATTTGTGTAGTCTTTGTATCAAATCCTTATTCTGGCTATGAAAATAAAAACGAATAATGTTGTCCAGTCTACCGATAATGTGAAAGACGTCATTGGGTAGTGTTGTTTTGCAGTAAATGTTTGAAACATTTACAGAACATTTACAGAATATTTTCATTCGAAATATTCTGTTTCTAATCTCTCCCTTCCTAGGTCAAGTCTGGTCCAGTTCAGTTCTGTTCTGTTTTGATAGGGGCGGGTCTTTATTAACACTCTATTGTTATCTTGAGATGATGTCATTCTATCCTTGTGCTTTGCTTAAATGCTTCCTTGTCTTTTTTATGTTGGTGCTAGCAATGTCTCTGACACACTCGGAGAAAACTGGCAATACTAAAGGAACATTCTGCATTGACTCAGGAAGGGAAGCATGTCAACAGCATTTTGGACTAAGCTCGAAACATGTTTCTGAGTGGTCTGTAATATGTATTGTTACATAGTCGCTTTTGCGTATTTTGGTAATTAAAAAAGAAATGCTTTGAGTGGAGGAAGCGTATTCATAGACTATATAATGCAGATCAAGAGGCCATTATTACAGAGCCATGCATTGAAACTGAAGCTGTCTAGTGGGCTACAGTCAGAATGAGAACTCACCAGTGATTTCCACCACGCCATCCTTGGTCTTGACTAGCAACTCCTCAGGAGAGAAGTGGTTGACATCCAGGCTGACCTTCCAGCTGTCCTGGGTCTGCTTGATCTCCGACATGCCAGTGCTCATCTGGCGGTCGAGGGCGCGAGCCCGCTGGGCTATCAGCTGGTTCTGGGCCAATATCTGGTTCTGGGCAGCCATCATAGCGCCGGGGCCCATCATAGCGCCGGGGCCCATCATAGCGCTGGGGCCCATCATAGCACCGGGGCCCATCATAGCACTGGGGCCCATCATGGGGCTCTGGGGCATCATAGGAGTCTGGGGCATCATGCTCATCATGCTCATGTCCTGAGGGGCCATGGTGGAGGGACGCATGTACCCCGGCCAGTGGGTGCTGGGGAAGCTGTGGAAGTCCTCCATCAGAGTTGGCATGCCGAAGGTCTGGTCAAAGAGGCGGCTGCCCTGATGCCAGTCGCGGAACGGGTCCCAGCTTGGTGTGCGGAGCAGAGTGAAGGGGATGCGCCTCTCGGACATTGCTGCAAGTTTGGTTTGAGTGTTGCTGTTGGGCTGCAGAGGAAAGTCCCTTTGACCTCTTAGGAAAAGTGCTGTCCGTGTCTCAGTGAGGAGCTTTTATACACACCAACGCCCACCCCGGCCCACAGAGCCCTCCCATCTGACTCCAGTCCTCAACCAACCCACCCACCCTCCAAAAGATATTTCTGGAAGCCACTCGTATGTCTATTTGCAGCAGACATAGCACTAGAATGGAATCCAAGGGATATGCCAATTGTAATCCCCCCTCCCGTTCGCTCCCTGGACGTCAGGCACAGGCAGAAGAATTTAGATGACTGCTGGTAAGCCAGGCAGGCCCACTCATCACATATGAATGTCAAGACTTGGCTCCGAAAGACTAAACACATGCTGTTTCTGACATGGACCTGTATGGGACACAATGTGAAACATACAGTACACAGTCACACCCCGTTATTAGCAGTCTGATATTAAGTGTGCTGTGGAATCTCAGACAGTGACACTATAGTTCAAACATACTGTAGATCAGATCACATGCACATAAACACGGCTCAAAATTAGCCTCATGACACACACACACATGCACGCACACACACACACACACACACACACACACACACACACACACACACACACACACACACACACACACACACACACACACACACACACACACACACACACACACACACACGCACACGCCCAAATATGGAGTCTATGCAGATGTCAGAATGATGTCAGAACAGGCCAGCTCCATATGGACCCTGACCCTGTACAAAGCCAGGGCAGAGGTCTTTTTGGGGCGGTTCTTGACAACCGTGGGTCTGACCGACTCGGCACCGGGCACTGCACCCCTTGTGGTGGTGTGGAATGTGTGTGTCGGAGTCTGGAGTCTGTGCATTTATAGATAGAAGAATCACACACAATGACAAATACACATTTATATTACAAATACATACATATTCTATGGAAAACCTATTGTGATGAAAAAATACCCTCATATTGATGGACACACTGAACTGGGCCCAAGGAACGCACACACAATCACACACCACCCTTCACATGTGTGCACTCACATACAGTACATGTACCAGGTTAGGATATACACACACATTTACACCCAAACGTCCGTACACTTCCAAAAAGAAGACGCACACAACATGCACAGTCCTAGAAACTCTGTGCACTACATAGACACCAGGTATAAGTCACCACGTTTTCTCCTGACTCTGTTCTCTTGGGATGATTCTACTATGCAGTCACAATTTGTTAATAATTCTAATAACTAAGGAGTCGGACAATGTCTGGACTTGCACAAGGGTAATATTCTTAAAGAATAAAGACACATAGCCAATTATGCTACATTACATTGTTACTTGTGAAAGTAATAATCTACAGCACTGTCTGTAGATAGAGAGAAAATCACATGTATTGCCAATGTGATGCAGTGGAAACTTCTACAACCATGTGAGTGATTTAGCTCCTGTTGAAGTGCTATCTTACTGTAATCGTACACAGACATGGGTGCTGGCTGGGCCTACAGGCTTTATCCTTATACTTACAGTATAGTCTACAACTCTACATCATAGATATGGTACTGCATGTTCCAATCTACATAGTCAGCAGTGGCAATTACATGAGCTTTACTCCATGCTGCTACATTAACTCGAATGTAGGGAATGTAGAGAATGTAGAAGGAGCAGTAATTCACACATAATTGATTTAGATCCAACTTGTGCACATTTTGAATTAATTTGATTAAGAGCATAAGAAAGATATATCTGTATTGGTTTATTCTTGAGAACAGTCTGTCCACACTCTTTCTTATAGCTTAAGGCAAGGACGACATGTTTTTCCTCACTTGTACTGTAATTATATACTGTGTAGGACTATATATAGGAGAGAGCAGAAGTATATGAAAACAAACCCAGGAAACACACCAGGAGGAGGATCTCATTTTTTCCAATTTTGTTATATGTTTATTTTCAGGTATAATAATTTACACTACAAATAATGACTCTTATAGAATCAAAAACGGTTTAGCGCTGTACTCTGTATAACTGAAGAGAGTTTGGTTGAATATCATAGTAGGGTGATCATTCTGGTGGTTACACTGGAAATGCAACACTGCATGAGAGATGTAACAAAATGGAAAGGAAGACTTGGGGTGTTCCCTGATTGCATCGCTAGTTTCTTTGCCAATATAAATTAGACAACACAGCAGGAGTGTACAGAGCCTGCTGTTATCTGTGCTATATTATACGATCAGATCGGATCAGATCTATATCCACTACACAAGCCAGTAACCTGGGGACCTCTGACAGAAAGCACGGGACAGCCCGTTACAACAATGGAATATTTGATGGCTGACTGGCTGTGAATATACAGGAAGAGATATGCATTAGCCCATTCAACACTCTCTGTGGATAGGAACACTTTGATTTTATTTATTTATTTTTTCAGCTCTGAACAATTGAATTCCCCTGCTTCCATAAACAGGAAGGAAAGAGGCACGGCAGTTTTCACCAAGAGCAACCATTTTGGACACCAGGTTAGTCTTACGGGAGCAGCCGGAACGTCACAACCACATGGACCTCTGCAGATGCAACTACACCCTCCTCACTAACTGGTCATAAAAGGTGACATAATCATTAAAATAGTCAATAAAACGGACATTGAAAAATGTGAGCCGATCACATTGATGCCATATGACCTTCAAGGCAAATCGATTTGCTTTACAGCTCGTGGAAAAAACAGACACATAAATAAACAATAAACGAATAAATAGATAAATAAATAAATACATAGATTCATAAATAGCCATGATTAAAGCTGACCCACGTGAGTGCATGAATGCTTTTTGCAGACGTTTTTTTTTTCTTTTCTTCCTGTACAGTACAGTACCATATTGCAGCCCCTATAGAAGGCTACATGGAATATTCATAAATAAATACCTCCTGGTCATTGCAGAAGAGGTACAGGTACACACAAAACAGTCATAAATAGCAGTCAACATAATAATTTAAATAGGGAAGAGAGTAGTAGAAGTACATAATACATGACTTTCTTTTTTCTTTTTCTCACCCCCCCTTTTTTGCCCTGTCCTTTTTCACCTCCATGCAGAGGTGACATACTGTCTAGGTCAGAAGGATAGACGGATGCAACCTGGAACCAGGCCAGGTTATTCTCTCTCTCCTGATGCTTCATGCTAAGATGCCATCATCAAACAAGCCTCCTTAAATTAAATTGAATATACAGTGCATAGTTTACAAAGCCAGAACCTATGAGTTTAGCTCTATACAGACTAATCTAATATCATACAACTTTTATCATATAAAACACACTCCCTTTTTTTGTCCTTCTCATTTCAATTGCTGACAGTTATTTGTTCTCACTTTCATTGATCTCTGTGCTTCGATGTCTTGAAATGACAACAATTGTCAGAGTCTTTGGGGAAATGACAGCATGGTATGGGGGTGCGGGGTTGGGGGGTAAGTTTGTTTTTTATTTGATTTTTCACTTTTCCTTTTCTACTCCCATTACTCAACACTTCGTCTATTTGTAGTTTTTCGATTCCGTCAGATTTGATTGGTTTTGCTTTGTTAAAGAACATTGCCCAAAGTGCTAGCAGCATACGTTCAAATTTGTTCTTTAGGCTCAACCAAATAATTTATGACACGTGATAACCTATTTCTTTGAATATGTTGCTTACAGTATATGAATGCACTACAGCTGTAAATATAACATTGATATTTAAGTGTTAAATATCTAAAGCCATTTCCTCTCCCTTTGATCCAGGCTCTGTAGTGTAAAGAGACCGGCATCTAAAGCTTAATTCATACTCCGTCACACAACGGCCTCACTCGCTGAAAGTAAGTGGGTTCTCGAGCTATCAACATGGCTCGATGCATCATGCCCCGGCCGGATTATGAACTAGGCACCGGTCAAGAACTTAGTAAGAGACACACAATGACTCCACCAGCGCACAGTAATGCCTTTCTTTTTTTTCCTCCCCCACAAGCCTACTTTATACTTGCCATACTCGCCGATTTTCAGCTACACCAAAAAACGAAATTAAATGTGACAACCGGTCACACAGCAATATTTCATCGTAGGACGAAGTACAGCCGCTCACTCCCACTCAGAACCCAGGGCTGTCATAGCTGTACAGCCGCTCACTCCCACTCAGAACCCAGGGCTGCCATAGCTGCTTCGGCTGTAGTAGCTGTGGGAGCGGCTCCTGCTGTGACTCCTGCTCCTGCTGTGACTGCGGCTGCGGCTGTGACTGCGGCTGTGACTGCGGCTGCGGCTGTAGCTGCTGTAGCTGTCGTAGCTCCTGCTGCGGCTGCGGCCAGAGTGCGGCGGGCTGCTGGCGGAGCTGGAGGACGACGGGCTGGGCCGGTAGTAGGGGATCGGCCGCTTCCGAGCGCTGGGGGGGGGAGAGAGATGGGAGGGAGTCGCAGGGTTAACGCGGTGCTAAAAGGGGAACCGCTTGACGCGTTAGTGTTAAGAGAAGCCTCGCTTTAGCGACGCGCCATCAAGCCATGTAATTTACCGTCATGTCGTTTTCAACACATCCATGCTTATGCTCATTCGCAATTATGTTAAGCTTTCAGCAGGTCTTACCTGCTGAAGATTGTACCATTACATTTTGTGTGTAACACATGCCAATGTTGTTAACAATTTTCACTCTGGCGTCCCTATTTTGGGGATGTCATTATAGGAGAAAATATTCCAAAATTGTAAAAACAAAATCCCAAATGTTTTAAAGATTTCAAAATGTTCTAGAATTTCTAAAATAGCTAGAGTTTTCACAACACGTTGCATCTTGACGCGTTTTGAGCTATTTTCACTATTCATTGTGCAACAAAGAATATAAGCATTTGTGCATGTGTTGAAAAGCCACAACATTTTTGTTACAGGTATGTATTTATGTATGTATGTATGCATGTATGAATGATGTAATGATGTTAATGTAGGACATACACTTGATCCTATTAGGGAATTAAACAAAGAAAGACTTGGTCAGTGGAGAGCACATTAGAGGGTAGGTCCATTAGAGGTGGTAGTGTTCTGATTGTAACAGTCAGTGGAGAGCAGGCTATTAAAAAGTCTGTAGAAAGGACTGCAAATGTCCAGGCATACACACACATGAACACACACCATGTGCACGCACCTACTGCACGATGTGCGCACACACTCACGCACACACACACGCACGTACACACGCACGCAAATACACACGGCAATGAAAACTGTTTAGTGTTAAGTCTGCTTTGTTAGTAGGTGAACCTTGAAGTGCTACCTGTAAGTTAAAAGCTGTTAGCCCTCATTAGAACCCGTGTTAGAGGCTGCCATCACCCAGAAAATCAGAGTCCAACAGTGCAGAGGAACATAGCAACGCTATCAAGGTATTGTACATACCGTAATTATCAATAGAAGTTCATTCAGCTTCACTGTAAGTGTCTATCATGTGAGTATGGTAGTAGTCCATGTTATCCATGGCCCAGGTTAATAACCACAACAAAACGGTATCATATTCACTCAGTAAAATAAACCTTGATAGCGCTTTAAATCAAAGTTCCCACTTTATAGCATTAGTACGCACTGCAGGGATTGTACCCGTAGAGTTGTGTGTGTTAATTCATGTCAATTTCATTAAGGGGAAGAAGATGAAAGAGAGAAGCGGCAGAGAGAGAGAGAGAGAGAGGGAGAGATGGGAGGAGGCCAGGTTTACTCAGGCAAGGTCTGTTGTTGGTTGGCTGCTTAGCCAAGCTTCAGGAGACGTGGACTAGAGAGAGTCCTGCTGCACGGCAACTGTTACCACGGAAACTAAAGCCTGCAGCTTCACTTCAGCAGAATTCCATTGTCTTGACTTCAGGGGAGGGGTCTTTTGCACTGGAGTGAGAGTGAGACACATGTGTGCATCTCAACACACTTGTCTGAGAAAATACAAACGTTATAATGATAAAAGTGACATTTTTACATTGCAAAATGGACAGGACAGCGATGACATGAAAGAAACATGCACAGGATGCTCTAATTCTGTTGACGCATTAACTGGTTGAGCCAACAGGATGCCCTTGGAAGAAATGTTATGACGTTATGAAATGGCTTTTTTGCTATCTGACCGGCTAAGTTGCAAAGTGAAAACAGAGGCGTGTTGTGTCTCAACCAATCACAGTAGCAACCAACGACCCTGTCCCCTCGGGCTACGGGAACCATGAGACACGCAGCTCAGCTCACCCAGCGCAGCTGTTTGTCTCTTGTCGGGAGAGACAGAGACAGTGCTAGCACGTTTATTGGCCGTTTTTCCACAAATGTTAATTTGTTCCCAAATGTTTTCAGATACTGTACATATTTGAGTGTGCGGTTTAAGGTTTAAACTAGTAGTGCACAGTCCGGCCACCATCTTAAATTTGATTTTCAGACTTGCATAACAAACAAGTGTCTCTTTCCTTGTTCCTGGTTACAAGAACAGTCAAACGATGACTCACATGTTGCTTGGTTTTGGCGCTCTGAGGATTGGAAGAAAAAGACAGAAAATCTTGTACTTAAAGTTAATGAGTCAAACACTATTTCTGAATGACCTTTGTAAAAACACCTGTGAAGGAAGTACAGTAGGGAAGCCATTTTGGAATTTCTTTCCAAAATGGCATGGCATTGGTACGACCTCCCGTTAGTTCGACCATTAGGCCTACTAACCTTACTAACCCTATCTCTAACCCTAACCTAAACATAACCGCAAGCACGGGAGCAGCGCATGTTCGCCAACCTTAATGCATGTTCGCCAACCTTAATGCATGTTCGCCAACCTTAATGCATGTTCGCCAACCTTAATGCATGTTCGCCAACCTGCAACCTGCGCCAAATGCATGGTCGAACTAACGGGAGGTCGGACCACAGGGAAGTCCCCTTGGGTAGAAGATAAGCTATGGCAGGCCCGCAGAAGGCCGCATCTCTCTTGCCAGGGCCTGGAGTGAGAGCTGTACCCAAGTGGATGAACACACACTTCTCCAAGGCAGAAAAAAGAAGTCTGGCCCGACAGCTATGGCGGTCACAATTCTATCTCTGTTTCTACGTGAATGCATGACTGTGATAGCACGTTCGTCATGCTCGTTACTAAAGTTATGCATGTATGTATTTATTTATTAGATCCTTAGTAGAACATTGTAATTACCATGGTAATTATCAATGCATTTCAGTACAGTGTGTGATGTGTTGAGCAGGGAGTAGACCAGGGTTCCCCAATAGGCGGCCCGCGGGTCATTTGCGGCCCACAGAGCGCCCCCTTGTGGCCCATGAAAGAATTTCCAAAAAAAAAGGGTCCCAGATATAAATGGCATTAAATGGGGGTCAGTAGCCTATGCATGTCAAACTGGGCACCCTTTTCAAATGGGGTCCTGCCCTGAAAATGAATTTTCAGGGCAAGACCTCGACCTCGCGCGTGCAGACTCGGCCCCCAGCCTGGTACGCTAGTCAAAATATGGCCCTTGAGGAAAATTATTTGGGGAACCCTGGAGTAGACTATAGTGGACTGGATACCCGTATATAACAGGAAGGTGTTTCATAGTTTTAGCTTTAAGTTGTTTTGTGATATGATGCACTGATTGGTTGGCACTTTTAATTTTGTTGTACATGTTACAAATACAATAAAGATCTATCTATCTACAGCAGAATAGATGTCCGGGTATTTCACACAGACAAAGATAAGCTGGTTTATTTAGCAGCCAACTAATAGAGCATTCAGTATTGACCATATCAAGCCAGGTCTCACGGCAGACAGTACTAATATAATCAACAAAAGTGAACAGAGCATACAGTCACACTGCACGCCAACACACATATAGTGGAAGTGAGTCAGATCTTGTACACACAGCAAAACAAAAACGAGCAGTGCACCACCCTGTGGCACCAACCGGCACTGCATACTGACTGTTACAAGTGACGTCAGACAAAGTCATCCTGTTACGTTACATCCTGTTGTGTTGTTCTGACTCAAGCTCTTGTGACCGAGGGGAACTTGAGGATTTGTGCTATTTCTGGACTAACATTAAGTGTACACTTACTTGCACTGGGAATAATTTTCATAACTATTATACAATGAATTTGATAAAGCGGAGACCATCTTTAATCTATCGATACTTAACACTATCAACAACAAGATTAACACTACCAATACTTAACACAATCAATACTACTTCTTTACACATGCATGAGGAAAAGGGCAGAGAGAATTCCAGAAATGGAGGCACAATTCCAATTGCTGCTTCTGTAGGCCTGGAAGTCTGCTGGAGGAAAGTCTTTATACTGCAGGCTACTCGTACAATGAACCTGTGTGCTAGAAAGGGGAGTCACGTGACGGTACCTGGTGATTCTGCGGGCCTCCATGAAGCTGGGCGAGTCTCGTCTCCTTTTACGGATGGGCGAGTAGCTCCGCGAGCGACGTCGAGTGTCAGAGTGGTTAGGACTGTCTCTCTCCCTATAGGCGGCACCGAAAGGAAAAAAATACATTAGAGCGACGACAGACAAGGATAATACAACAAAGCCGGGGCAACTGATCACGGTAATGAATGTTTTGACCAGTGGTGTCAAGTAACTAAGTAGATTTATTTTTAAGTACTGTACTGTACATGTTTTTTTTTTTTTTTTTTTTTTTTTATCCCACGATTTTGTAACCCATTTTTCACCCCTGTGTCAATCATCTAATGTGATCCTGGGCTCTACACACCCTCCGCCAACCTGGGGAGAGCAACGGACTTAACTCATGCTTCCATCATGCTTGAGTGTCCAAGTTGCTCCTTTACACCTGACAGGGGGGAGTTTCCCTGGTTGGACGTAGCGCATGGAAGGAACACGTTATTCCAACCAGTTCCTTTCCCCTCCATCAGGCGCCCCGGCTGGCCAGGGGGAGGCAGTTTAGAGACCAGGATTACTGCATGTTTTTGTGAGGGTACCTACCCTAGGGGACACGGGGAGAACATGCAAACTCCACACAGAAAGGCCCTTTCGCCATCCCCGCCTTCGGGTATGGGCACTGATGACGCGGAGGAGGAAACACGCCACCAGCACCCACAGCGCCCCGAGCGGGAATCGAACCCAGGACCTTCTAGCTGTGAGGCGACAGCACTACAAACTGTGCCACCGTGCCCCTCTGTACTGTACATAAAAAAAAAAAAAGAAAATACTGTACATGTTTTAAGTACTGTACATGTTACAGATTCGCCAGGCGAATCTGTAACATGAGTGGAGATGGGGCGGACTTTGTTTTTGTTCGAACTGAAATATTATCTAGACCGGGAGATCTGCGGAGGCCCAACAAGGCCTACTAGCGCTTCGATTACTGTTTTCATTAGCGGGAGGCTGGATTCATGATTTATTACGCCATTTCATCTCGTGTTTATGTGGCGCTAGTGGTGGTTAGCTAAAAAAAATTAATTAATCAAATCTCGTTCTCTCGGGCACGGCTACCCATCTTGTTCTCTCGTTCTCATGTTTCAAGGAGTACAATTTGTGGTATTTGGACTTTGAGTATTTCCCAATTTCCAATACTTTTCCCAATACTCCCAATACCCAATATACTTGAGTTACTAGTTACTTTGTAGATTTTCATTATTATTACAAAACATACATTATAACCACTTCAGCCCTATATACATTTCAGCTATTTGAAAATAGACGATCTACAAGCTCACAATGCGTCGCAAACGCAATTTCAATACCATTACTTTTGTAAGTTTTTACTTCAAGTAAAATTTTCACTTCCGGACTTTTACTTGTAACGGATAGTATTTCTGCATTGCAGTATTGATACTAAACATTTGAGTACTTTTCCCCCCATCATTGTGGTGTTGACAAGGGCTCAAGCTTCACCTGGAGTTGTTCTGTCCCTTGGCCTTGCTGCTGGGGCCCCCTCCCCCGTCTCTGGAAGGGGAGCGCGAGGATGAGCGACCGCCGCTGCTCCAGGAGCTGCTACGCTGTCGGAGGTTCTGCCCCGTCCGGGACTCTCCTTTCTTCCTGCCTGAAGTGTGCGAAGAGTGCCGTCCAGTAGGGGATGCTGATGGACTCCGGTGGTGCGCCGTCGGCTGTCCCCTTCCAGAGCGGTGGTGGTGTCGCTTGGACGAATGTCCGCTCTTTGTCCTGGGAGGACATCGGGGGACAAGAGCAAGGATACGAGATGAAAAACAAAACAAAAAATACTACATTGTATCATATCGTTTATGTCGTGAGGAAACCGTGTATGTCAAAACTAGGGGTCCAATGAAGTTATAATTTTGTCACAAGCTCTTGTCAATACTTTTCATTGGATACTTTTTTTAACTAACACACCCCTCCCTCAGCAAATCTACAAGTTCACGTGGTGTCGCATCGTGACGTGTTGTGAGCTTGTAGATCAGCTATTTGCTGAGTAGAGCAGTGGTATTCAACTGGCGGGTGGGCCAGAAGAATTTATTCTGGGAATGATAAGAGGGCTGTAAGATTACCATAATGACACAATCATATTCAAGGGCTTTTGGAGAGAAATGAGACAGACTTCAGTCACTTTAGACTAGAGCACTGCAGAGGGTGTGTGTGTGTGTGAGTGTGAGAGTGTGTGTGTGTGTGTGTGTGTGTGTGTGTGTGTGTGTGTGTGTGTGTGTGTGTGTGTGTGTGTGTGTGTGTGTGTGTGTGTGTGTGTGTGTGTGTCCGTCCAGCTGGTACTTGTTGACGGTCGTTAATGTCAAGGCAATTATGTTTATGCACTGTCAAATAGGTCTACACTACATCTATTCTAAGGTAGTATATACCTGTATCCATATTATCCTGCTCATTACTGTGCAGAAATATACATAAATCTTTATAGTTATTAGTTAGTATATCTCAATAGTTTGAGCAGAAAATCACAATCATTCTACAGTTGTGGCCCACGGCCTGATCTAGTTGAATACTCCTGGAATAGAGCATTAAATCACGGAAAGAAAAAAATAACAATTTATAAAGTTGAAATATTGAGATACTAGGTTCTGCCCAACAGCAACAATATCCAACATGGTGGTCCTGCATGCATACTTCTTCTGGTGATGGGACGTCCTCCCCCTGTGAGTGTGGTTGCGTTGGGAGTGGGCCGAGTCGCTGCTGTGAGCAGGGGAGCTCTTAGCCTGGCCTCTCTGGTTCCCTCTCCTCCCTGAAGACTGGGACATGGAGCTCCCCCCCACGCCTGAGTGTCTGCCCTCTGCACCCCCTGCCTCGTCTGCTGCTGCCGGCCCCAACTGTCCCGCTTGGCTCCGGTGGGGGGGGCCGTGGGCTTTGTTGTGCTCTCTCACAAGAGTGGACTGGACGGTTGCGGTCAGCGAGCGAAGCTTCTGTGGAGAAACCATAATCGACAAACCAAACAAAAAGAAGAAAAGAAAAAGAAAAAAAAAGGAGAAATAAGAGCATTAGAGTGTTTTCACATCGGTGGTTTTAGTGCTACGGTGTACTTGCCAAAAGAAGGTAAACATCTAAAAGAAAAGAAGATATAGGTTTTCTCCATATGGCTTATAGATAGACCTCTATGGTGCAGCACATGCAATACTTGGCATGCAAAACCATAATGAGTTGAAGAAATTATATTCCCAAAAAACAAACAAAACAAATATAAAAGGAAAAAAATAAAGAAAATAGGAAGAAGAGGGAGAATATAAAATTGTGAACCAAATGAAGTATCAGAGCGGAGGCAGAAAGTAGAGAGCTACAGATTTGATAGAGAAGAAAAAGAGGACTTCTTCAGGGTTTTTTTAAGTAATGGTTCAAAAACAGATATGAAACAAAACAAAAAGAGTAGACAACTTGACGGAACATCACAGAAATGGAAGGAACAAAATAAAGATTCACAATTATCGAATCAATCGAATCAGAAAACAAATCGTCTGCTACTCAATTGTCTGTTTGTCGATTTTTTTCCCTGTAGACAAAATTGCTGAGACGTGAACAGTGACCCATTTTCTTTTCATTTTTTGTTATGGTTACTCTTGTTTAACTCCCTTCTGGTTAACATCCACTTACCAATAAAGTGGTATTCCCTCCTTTAGTAGGTAAGGTATGAAGAAAGGGGAAAAGTGGGGCAACATAAGTGCATCATTAGATTCACAAAATGCAAGAGAAAAAGACACAAAACCCTTCCCTGCCAGTGACTCACAATGCATGGAAATCAATGGTAAAATAACTAAAACGTAAAGAGGAGAACCACAGTGTGCAGGGTATCCCTCCCATGTCCAGGACATACTCTGGTCCAGTTGCAAGCTCCTTGTTTGCTAGGCTTTGGAGGGCAATCAGCCAGGTGAAGTGATCAGCGCCTTCAAGTTTGCAGAGTCATTCTCCCCTCAGTGTGGTATTGTGAGTTTTCATTTGGGACTTTGAACCATAGCTCTGTCTTAAGTGTAAATGTGCTTTGTCGCATTTTTCTTGAGCGAAGGGGTCATGCAACAAAGTATAAATGATCCTTCACTATTATTATCTCTCCCTGGTAACTTCAAATATTCTAGCTTCTATGGGAAAAATATATTCTACATTAATTTGCTATACCAAACTACTGTTATGGAGATACCAGGGAATTGCATAATATCAGTTAATGCTATAAACCATATGTCTAAGTATTATTTTTCTTTCTCCATTTGCATTTTGTGACAGGTAACAACAGAACAAACAGTTTTATACTATTTCAGAGAGAGGCCTTTTGCAAGTTCAGTGCTTTGAGTTGTCAGACTAGCTTCATACAAACCATCCAAGAACATATCGTTTGTGTAAGATCAGAAGTCCTGAATATCCTTTTCAAAAGAGGGTTAATAAATCTCAAAATTGTCACATTTTAAACTGTGTATATAGGTTTAAATCAAATTCCAAATAGCCCTGTTAAACAATAAGAGAAAACGACACAAAACAATTTACCCACATTTAAATTACAGGGCAAGGGATTAATGAGAAACTTTGAACGTGAAATGTACTTTATGTATGTGATCTGTGATGTACGATTATACATAGACCATAATTGGCAGGTCACAACTAATGGTTAGATCTCCTGGGCAGGTATTGTTCATATAGAAACTTATTTTTTGCATGCACCAACATTTTCCTGTCAGTACTGCCTGGTAAACTAATGCCTGAGTTTGCGTGCTGGGGTTGCGCACCGAAAATAGCCCACCTACAAGCTCACAGTGGATTGCGCTGCTGTGGCAATTCACAACACATATCGTGCTGCAATGCATTATTATCTTTTAGATTTGCTATTTTCGGTGTACGACACCGGTGCGCTACTTATTTAATTTCATTTACAGCAAAAGCATGAACCTTGCTCCTTGCAAAAGAACAGAAAGGAGAGCCTTTCTCCACTATAAAAGGAAAAATAACTAAGCAATATAATAAAGAAACACACGACCACTGGTGCTAATGACAGTTGTTGGAAAGAGTTGAGGAAATCAATATGACATAACTGATAAGACGGATGTACTAATCCACCAACAAACAGAGAAATGCTGAACAAACTGAACGAACAGGAATGCATTCTATGAAAACGGAAATAAGAAATAAAAATGGACCTGGAAGATAGAGCGGGCTATTGGACTTCAGGATGAAGTTTAGGAGTAAAGAGGAAGGAGCAAAAATAAATTTAAAAATTAAATAAAAGACCTCTACGTAATCCAATCTTAAAGAACCAAATCATAATTGATGAAGTAAATTAATTTGGCTGAAGACTGTTGGCAAATAACAGAAAAGAGAGAGAAAGAGAAAGAGAAACATTGATGTCACTCAGGCTAGGGTGCTTTCTCACATTCTCATCTGCATAAAAAAATCACGTGCGTAGGCAGAGCGTTACCTACCTTCCATTTCAATCAGTGACACGTATGCAATATCAACAAAAACAGAGAAAGAAAGGAAAGGAATAAAAAAGGAAAAACAGGGGAGAAAGGAATGTTCTCCGCAGCGAAATGGGAAAAAGACAATGACCTCTTTTAGTATCAAAGCTAGATAATCGTCCAGAGACTAAAGGAGAAAATATATATATACTAAGAAAAAATAAATGGAAGAAAATGAAGGAGTGGGGGGGGGGGGGGGGGGGGGGAGGAGAATGAGGGTTTCAGGAGAATTTCAAATCAAACAAAAAGAAGAAGAAAACGTAAAGAAAAGAATGAACCTACATAGACTACATGATTTGCTGTCTTTTTCGCTTGTACAAATGCAGCCATATTTGTATCAAAAGGGGAGAGGATAAAGGAAAGTGGACAGAGTTAATTGTTAAATGTAAGGAAGGATATCGAGAGAGAATGAATGGAGAGAGAGGTGAGAGGGATGGAGTGAGGGAGGGAGGGAAGGAAGGAAAGAGGAGGGCATGCAGAGCTGGCAGATGACAAAGATAAATGGTTGAAGAGCAGGTTGGGGGAGGAGGGGATTGATACTTGAGTCACACAAGGCACAGATGAACAAATAAAGTAGGGGGCAGTGTGTCAGAGGGGGGTAGTAGTCACTGCTGGAATGGACAACTGGACAGTCAACCAGTACATTTAGAAAGGGACCCCCATTCACACGATAGCCAAGTTATTGTTCAGCACAGCGCAATATTACTTCTCAAGTGTTCCTCTTGGTCATAATTGGGCCATGTTCCTTCAATGCAATTCTTTTTTAATGAACACACCTAGAGAGGGGGGGGGGGGGGGGGGTTGGAAGTTTGGTCAATTTGTCATACTATTGTTCCATTAATATCAAGTTGAAGCTCTCATTAAAACTGCTTTGGGTCCCTTTAAAATACCAGTGTTAATTAATGAGTTGTCCTGGTTAGTTTGAGGATGGCACTGAATCCATGTACTTGTATCTGAAGTGTCTGAACTCTGAAAGCAATCATTCATCATCAAAAGGACTGCTACTGGAGGACAAATTGAGATATATATATATACTGTATATGTATAAAACCAGAGCTGCTGTATACGTGCTGCAGTACTAAACCATACAAAACAGTACTAAACAGAGATGCTACAGCATAGACCAAGTCACTGTTGGATACAGTAGGATCTGTCAAAGGTCTGTGGCCTCATAACCGTATTCCCTTCAAAACAGGGAGAGTGAGACATCTAAATGGAGGTGGGGGTGGGGGGATATTCCAGTTTTTGGTGGAGATTAACAAGAGTGGTAATATTACCTTGCAAGAGAAAAGATGCTGATGGTAATTTGACTGTTTAGAGACAATCAATTGTACCTCGATACCAGTAACACGACTGGCTTGTATCACATTGTTCAGAGACCTCCCTTGCCATTCTCCACTGGCTTGAACAGAAAAGAGAGTCGAAGAATGTACTGTCTCAAAGGACAAAGGGTGATACTGCCACCCAGAGGCAACATGCAGATCAACATGGTAAAACAAAAGTCAGCTTGTTTTAACGCCTGCCGGTTCGGCAGGAGTAGTTCAACGTCTGGAGAAGGGTGTGTACATCACTGAGCAGAACAATGTGCTTGAAAGAAATACAACTGCATTGAATAGAATAAACTATTACACATACCAGTTAACCTACTTGGTCCAGTTCCAAAGCATATGACTGCTTTTTACATAAACAAGACAGAAAAGTTTGCGAATTTATTAATGGGTAAATGCCACTCAAATCCTTAAGAAAAGCGGACAAGAAACAGTAATGAATGACACAAGCACTGAGAGAGAGAGAGAGAGAGAGAGAGAGAGAGAGAGAGAGGTGAGACCTTCTCATAGACACATGAAAGCTGAAATTGGAAATAGGAGACAGCAAATCTAAATAATTCTTCTGGAGAGAACATTGCAGTCCATTTAGTTGCTTATTCAGCAGTGAAAAACTATTATACTAGCTCGCCCTTTGGTTTAACGCAATGTCTTTTGTTTCAATAGCAGTGTTGTCAGTTTCATTCCAACACAATAACTGTTAGCTCAGCACTAATGACCCATTTAAAGTATGGAAGAGCAGTGTCATATTGCCTGATAGCAATTTAATACACCATACATCCGTGGTTAACGTTTCAAAGGGAGCCATAATGTGAAAGCACATGTAATACAAATTACAAATATATCACATCATAGCAATATTGGAGCAGTATTTTCGACATTGAAGCTTTATTGTAAAGTGGGCACTGCTGGGGCATATGGCATGTAGTCAGCCATTGTACGGCACTGTCCTAAAGCCAAATAAGAAAGGGTTACATCAGCAGAACCAGCTGACATCTGTGTTGCTACACTGAATCAGAAGCGTTGCTGTTGCTTCAAATACATACTACTGTAATTTGTTATTAGGGGTCAGACATCTACAGATGCCGTGATCGAGACTGAAACCTGACTGATTAATCTGTTCAAAGACGTAATGCATCATAGACATTTTAACACAACATCCACACTATGATCCTGACACAGGCAGCAATTCCTAATTCTGATTTATCTGCAGTATATATTTAATAACTACTCTGTCATTCCTAACCCAAGAATAAGGGATTTTGACTCTACCAATCTGTCCCTGGCTCAAATATTAGCACATCTCAGTGTTTGGAGCTAACCATTATTAGTGCTGGTTATATTTCTATTACACGTCGGATACTATAATGCTTCGCTTCAGCAACTCAGACGATTTGCATGTCCTCAACAGATCTACAAGAATGCCTGCCCCCCCCCCCCCCCCCCCCTCCCGCTTGCTACCAGAATCAAACACAAAATATAACGCAAGATGGCAGAGAGGTCCACAAAGAAAGTAGCAACAGCAGCACATTTTGGACAGGAGTGTGATCTACACACTTCAGTTCTTCACAATATATACAAATAAAATGCAACGCTTTGGACGAGGCATAACCCCCCCCCCCCCCTTCCTCCCCAAAATAACAATGTATCTACGGAACACCAAATCAAAGAACAGAATATTTCCAAAGACAAAGGTATCTCAAAGTTCATTTGAGGAGACAAGTGTGGTACAGACAGGGAGGGGAAGGACTGGGTTGGCGAAACAGAGGAGACTACATACATCGTGGCCTTTCTCGCCCTCGGCACCATGGGCGAGTCTGCTGGCTTTGCCGTTGCGGCTGCGCTGGGAGGAGTGGTGCCCGTTGTGCCACGTCGTCGGACTGTTGGGGCCGGCGGGGGACAGCGAGGTGCTGGACGCCTTGTTGTGTCCGTCCGTCTTGTGCTTGGACGTCAGTCTGCAGAGGAACGGGCAAGCAGAAAGAGACACTAGAGTAGGCCTAAGCCACAAGAGACATAAGTATCCAAAAATACAAATACCCAAGTAAAGTACAGATACTTAAAGGACAAATTTTATTTTTTTCAACCAAGGCTCATGTTTTAGGTTGTTATTAGAGAAAGTAAAAGGTGAGTGTAATTTTTTTTTCATTTGCCGCTTTCTTTCGTTTTAGGGATTTTAGCTGTTTTTGACAGGGGGGCGGGGGCATTCGAGCATGGGGCTAAATATGTATTTCTTTACAAAGTGTTATAGCGATTAATTTTTTTATTATTTACTATAGTCCTAGTCCTACTAGACCCCAAGAAATTACATTTGGCCACAAAATATCACGGGATCTACTGAATGTGTCAAACTGACATATTGAGTCAATGCCACACAGTGTGGCTTCCCCCCAGTAGGCTACCTTCACATTCAGTAGATCCTGTGATCTTCTGTGGCCAGATGTAATTTCTTGGAGTCTAGTAGGACTATAGTAAATAATAAAATAATAAATCGCTATAAAAGTTTGTAAAGAAATACATATTTAGCCCCATGCTCGAATGCCCCCGCCCCCCTGTCAAAAACAGCTAAAATCCCTAAAACGAAAGAAAGCAGCAAATGAAAAGAAATTAACACTCATCTTTTACTTTGTCTAATAACAACAAAAAACTAAAGTTGTCCTTTTTCACCCTTGGAAAAAGTATGTAATGTCCTAGCCCTTTCTTTTTCATGTATTTAGTTGACTATAATAACCCTGCCCCCCTCCTCTGCCTAATCCCAGCCAGCCTGCTCCCTTGAGGAAAGTCTGAAACAGTTCATGGAGAAAGAATTGTGAACATCTAATGGAGGGTAATCAATTTGTATTGTAATCTGTCCCCCGAGGATTGAGTATAAATGATTGCAGCGAGGAGTCTGACAGGTCTCTACAATTTTAACAGTCTGACTGGAGTAGTTTGCTGTATCATGGTGGAAATACCAGCATAGGCCCACGACATGCAAAGACATTCCAGCATGCAGCATCCAGTAAGTGATCGTACAGTAGTACACACTTGATTATTTTATTTTATTTAAATATTTATTTAATTTATTTTTGAGGGGCACTAGCCCCGACTATGCCCAGCTTTCTGTGTTTGTGTGTACCCCATAACGATGATTTGATTGGCTGAGCAATGTGCGTGCCCCATAGCGATGATTTGATTGGCTGAGCACGGAATGTGACGCATGATGATGTTTGATGATGCATGATGATAAGAGCGCCCCTCACTTCACACGAGTGTGATGTTTAACTGCTCGAACAGGTTTTAAAATACCTGGCAGGAGACTTGGAGGGGCTGCCGGTGGAGGAGACCGAGGCACTGCGGGAGCTGCAGCAACTGCCTCTGCGCTGAGACCTCCTGCTGGGGGAGTCACCGGGGGACCTGTTGGACGACAAACGCAACATGAACCCACCCACGCATTCAGCATACGTTAGCCACGTCGGCGATGGAGCTCATAGTAGTATCACAAACTCACATAATAATACATACAATTCTCAGTGTTCATTTAATGAGTGTAAAAATGGTGATATGTAGAATTGTCATCATGAGTGCTTTGCTTTATACTGTATGTGTTTTGTATTATATATCTTTGGAAAGTGTTTAATCTGTGAGTAAACCTCTTGAATTGAACTGCCTATATGGATGCTAAATGAATTTCAGTGTAAACTGAATTTGTATGATAAATGTGCCCAAATACTAACTGGTGATTTTAATGTGTAGTTTCAATATACTGAACAGTAGTATACACACATTAAAGCACTGTATGGCAAGATGTACTTCTTCAACATTCCTTGCGAGTCTGAGCTGGAGATGGGCCCTATTTTCGCCAGTGCTTTGCTTTTTTTCCTGCTTTTTGTTTTACCATTTTCAAAAACATATTTGAATAGTTCAAATTATCAATCTATCAATCACATTCTACAAGCTCACAACGTGTCAATGCAGATCGGCTAGTTGAGCAATTTTAAAATGTTTTCATAATAGTGAATAAAAAGGCAAAGAAGTTTAGCGATATAATATAAGGGGTATAGCATGGCGATTGCATTGCACAATGCAAAGTACGGTGCCAATCCAACTAAGACAGCCTAAACATCGTTCCTGTTTGCTCAGCTGAACCATGTTCATTGTTCGCTTCCCTCTCTGAAGAACACAAAGCTCCACTAAACTCACATCCTCATGCCACACACGCTCTGTACGTCAAACATTATTCGGAACGCATGTGGAAATAGGCCACGTTGTCTCAACAAGGGGCCAAATATAATCTCTCTCAGACGCAGTGTTGACATAATACGAGGCATCATCAATTGGGTACAGTCCTACTTGGCAGAAAAGGGGGGCATGCTTTACATAATGTCTCGTGGAAAACAACTTTAACTATCATGGATCCAATGTAGTCTTTTTGTTAATGATTTCCATTGTTTAAATATGTATAAAACCCGACAGAGAGACTTAATCGCTTTCAACATAGCACTTCCTATTTTGGGCATATCATTATAGCCAAACATTTTGGCTATACATTTTGTTTTTTCCACAATAAAACAAATATCAAATATTGCGATAACAGCAGATCTAACAGCATGCGATGATGCCTTGTGAGTGAGTGCAGAAAATAATAATAAAATAATAATAATAATAATCTTCTCTCTTACCTTTTCCTTTGCTTGTTCTTATCCTTGTGTTTGTTCTTTGGGCTGCCCGATCTGGAAGACATGTCACAAGTGATGTTCAACAATAGCATATATACCGGTACTGTACATTCCCCTCCTTACATGTAGTTCAAGGAAGGAACAGATCATGGTAGTGAAGTATTCCACCAAAGTCAGTTCTGCAGGAGCAGTGCAGTTCTGCTGTCTGCTGAGCAAAGCTCGAGCTGAACTGATATAGCCCATTTTCCTCACATACCTGTGTCTCCTCTTTCTCCTGGAACCAGATGAAGATCTAAAAGATGAAAAAAGAAAAAAAAAAAAAACTATGAATATCATATTAGCATGACTGCTACAGCATATGATCAGAAGTCATGTGTGATGCACAATGCCCCGGCCTGAACTAGCGAAACAGAAGTTCAGAACACTGTTAGGTACCCTCACAAAAAACATGCAGTAATCCTGGTCTCTAAACTGCCTCCCCCTGGCCAGCCGGGGTGCCTGATGGAGGGGAAAGGAACTGGTTGGAATAACGTGTTGTCTGTCCAACCTTCCACAAGCTACGTCCAACCAGGGAAACTCCCCCCTGTCAGGTGTAAAGGAGTGACTTGGACACTCATGCATGAAGGAAGCATGAGTTCAAGTCCGTTGCTCTCCCCAGGTTGGCGGAGGGTGTGTAGAGCCCAGGATCACATTAGATAATTGACACAGGGGTGAAAAATGGGTTACAAAATTGTGGGCTAAAAATGTAATAAAAAATAAAATAAAAAAGAACACTGAACACACGCTGTAAATTGTGTAAAAGCTTCAATGTTGCCGTGAGAGTTCTGATATGCACAGAATATTCTGAATAACAACCGCCCATGTTCTGGTTATGGTCATATATTCAGGATGAGCTCAAAACAAACACAGTACCACCACCAGTAACACAGAGCCGTATTTACAGACAATACTCTGTATTGTGGGTAATATTATATATTTATGCAAAACTCAAATGTAATATCTGGGGTGTGATGCCCAGATATTACATTTGAGTTTCGCATAAATGGTTAGATTATTGAATATGGCATCCAGATGTGTCATGTTTTAAACATAACTGAGTACGGTAAATAGTGCGACACACAGAAGACACAGGAGACACCGAGGAGACAGCTGTCTCTTATACTGTATGTGCCTTAATGTACGGCGCTCTCCATGGTTTTGATCAGAACACTGATGTTCTGTCATAATTTGTGACTTAACCAAGCATCTCGTTTGGAATATTAACGCTTCTAAAGAGAGATCAGACTTGACAGCGCGAGGTAATAATGGAACATTATACCTCCCGGTTTTGGTGAGGAAATGGAAGGTGGGGCTTTTCTGAGTAAAATCTGCCCATCTGCTTGGCACTCTTAGCCTACTTTTTAGAGTACCTTTTCCACCACTTAAATACTACTACTACTATTTTTACTATGATCTTCTCGGATGCGTTTTCAACAAGACCACCAACATCTTCCTTCTGGTTCTAGATTTGGAGAGTCTGTTGTCCCCTGACACAAACAGTATCAGTCTTAGCAGTGTTAGTCTGTTGTTAATGGTTTTCCATTGTTTAAATATTTATTAAAACCCGCAGAGAGACTTTCAACCTGGCACACTTCCTATTTGGGGCATGATTTACCCCATGACACAAACAGTGTCTGGGGTGTGATGTTCACCAGCTGCCCGTTGAATCATGTCAGCAGGCCATTCGTAGGCCTTCCTGTGTAGGACGGGAACCTCTATTGCTGTTTTTTCACCCTTGGAAACCCCTTTGGGTGTTTTTACCCTTCAAGGCAGCTACGGTTCTTGTTGCTATGTACAGTATATATCAGCATAACATTTTTGTAATGATATCCAGTATATATTGTACATTGTGGATTTTCTCTGTGCACAATTTTGCACCCTGTTACTTAAAGTGTATCACTTTGTATTATATTTCATAGGTAAGTGTACTTTTATTTCTGCCTCTTGGCCAGATCCCACAAGATTTTAGGTCTGAAAACGTAGGTCAGGATTTAGAAGGTTAAAATCACATCACCTCTGCATCACTCTCTCAGTTTGCATCAATCCAGTTTCCATGGTGATGACCTGTTTAGATTTCTCTCTGGGAAGTGAGATTTTATTTTCTTCTTTCTTTCTGTTTCAAATTCCCTCTCCTGTCTTATGCATTTCCAACATGCAGTACAGTACAGTACAGTACAGTACAGTACAGTACAGTACAGTACAGTACAGTACAGTACAGTACAGTACAGTACAGTACAGTACAGTACAGTACAGTACAGTGGGATGGTGGATGTGGAGTGAGTGTGTTGCGTCAATTCGCCGTGGCCCCGTGAGAGAGGCGTAATAAAGCTGTCATTGTAATGTATATACGGTCGCCTGCTCTAGCAGCAGTCTCGGTTTCCCCACCGGAGGGAATCAATTGGGGGGAGGGGGGGGGGGGGGGGGGGGGAGTTTGTTCAGGAGAGCTCATTTTTCTCCTGTCTTCCATGTCCTAGACACCATCCTCTGTCCTCTAGTGCAGTGGTTCCCAAAGTGGGGTCCCCAGCTAAATGATAGTTTGGAACCAAATGGACCCTTATGGGTCTGTAACTCTGAGAGTGTACAAATGGAGTTAAATGAACATCGGTTTTACAATATAAAGTGGGGGTCCCAGAGATAGAAATGCCATTAAATGGATGTCTGTAGACTAATGCATGTCAAACTGGAGGTTCTTGAAATTAATATATGTGGCATGAGCCTGGACCACTAGGCCAGCGGGCGCCCTAGGGAAAATGTATGAATACAGATATAAATTATCTGGCATACCTTGACATGAACACAGAGATTACACACATTTAATCATAGAGCAAGTGTAGCGATATTGAAAGGAAAAGTAATGAAACCCCTCTTTTCCTTTTTTCTTCTTAAAATTGTTAAATCCACCGCACAAGTCCTTAGTATTGATACACTCGATTATTGGCATTGCAAAACGATATGATACAAAGTCAATGTTGCCGTTTACATTTCGATATAGGCTACTTCGATTCTTGAAATTAAAATCGACGTTACTATATCGTTACACCCCTAGTGTATGTTATATACATGCAGCAGTGTGGATAGTACTGTCAGCCAACACTACTGCCTGAGAGGCTGATACCCCGGGTGCCCCTCATATCATTTATACATAATTCATACATACATCTACAATACCTGCAATGCAGAGTGTCTTTGGAGTCCAAAAGAGAGAGAGAGAGACAGAGAGAGAGACTATAGGTGTGTGTAGATTGTAGATGGATGGGAGGGAGGAAATGAGCACCAGGCAGTGCAGTGATGCTCAGCAATTTAGTGAGGGGTTCATTTTTCTTGTATTGCACTCTCGCCCATAGAGGCTCGGTTATTAGAGGGGTTCATTGAATTCCCCCCCCCCCCCCCCCCCCACACACACACACACACACACACACACACACACCACCACGCGCACGCGCGCACACACCACCACCGCCGCCGCACACACGCACGCATGCACACGCACACACACGTCAATATCGAGGAAGAGAGTTCTCATCAACAAACATTTCTGCAATGCCGAGGGATATGGTAACGACAATAAGCAATTGTGAAGAGTGCACTCCTCCCAATCCTCTCTCTCTCTCTCTCTCTCTCATTCTACTAACTGTGATTATTGCATCATCAGCAGAAGAGGTGAGACAATAGGAAAATGTAAGCGTCATTCTTTTTTTCCCCCCCACGGAAAAGTATTAAATGCAATCCATAAATCTATAATGAAAGGAGAGGCGCAATATCTTTTCTAATATCCTTCCTAGAGTGCCCTTGTGAATTCCATATCATATACTCAAGTGCTGCTTGAAAACAAAACAAAAAAAACAGATCAGTATATTTGCTGATGATTTACTTTTGTTTCTTGGTAGCTTTACACAATCCATTGTACATTACTGTACATCACATTGCTGTATATTCGTTTTTGTTTTCATCCATGAGGGCGACAGATGGACAAGAGTCCATCATGGCTGTCCAAGACAGTATTCTCTTAGGTTTTTTTGAGGGGCGCTATGCCCAGCTTTGAGGGGTTGTGTGAACACAAACATTGGCTGATGATTGGCTGATCACCCTATAGCGATGATAAGTACATATTGAAGATAAGAGTGAGGGCATAAAAGTGAAGACTCCAAAAGTAATTGTATTGGCCGGAATGACATTTGTGATGATTTGAATCGGTTGAGCACGGAATGTGAAGTATTGTATAAGAGTGCCCCTCACTTCACACGAATGTGACTTTGTTGCACACACACGCGCGCACACGCGCACGCACACGCACACACACACGCACACACACACACACACGCACACACACACACACACACACACACACACACACACACACACACACACACACACACACACCTGTCTCGTTTGTGCTTCTTCCCGCTTTTCTTCTTCTTCTCTCTGCGACTGGGTGAGGAGCTGTCAAACCTATAGAAGTGCACAGAGAGAGAGAGAGAGAGTGTGAGTGAGTGAGTGTGTGTGTGTGTGTGTGTGTGTGTGTGTGTGTGTGTGTGTCAGACAGACAGACAGACAGACAGACAGACAGACAGACAGACAGACAGACAGACAGACAGACAGACAGACAGACAGACAGACAGACAGACAGACAGACAGACAGACAGACAGACAGACAGACAGACAGACAGACAGACAGACAGACAGACAGACAGACAGACAACCATCTCAGATGCAGTAATTGGCTGGCTCCCTGCTCTAAGTGCTTTATCATCGTTAAATGACATTTATATTCCTCCCCTGATTAGTGTTCCCAGGGGCGATCCGCATCCATAAATTGCAAAACTGCAAACGTGCTGTCAAATATGATGTTATTATTTCATAAGGCTGTGCAGTACACTACCGTATGGATTGTAAAACATAAACAGAGGTCTGGTCCTAGGATTTCTTTCATAGACTGACTGATCAGCTAGTTGACATAGTTTAGCTGTACCTACCCTGGCCTGCATAGGGCATAGCAGTGGCGGCCATTTACAACTTCCACAGATTGAAAGCCCATCCAGGCTCCTTGTGAAAAGTGCCCTATGCCCTATATACCTTATACCGTATGTCAATCCGGGACAGAAAAGCTGTTGTCGTTCACATTCCTAGGCTGATTTGTGATTTTTGTTGCCATCCTTACCTTAAAACAAATCATCAGCAGGTAAGCCATGCATGCACTCACCGAGTCCTCCGGTGGCCGGATTTCTTCTTCTTCCTCTTCTTTGGGCGAGGGGACGGCGAGCTGCTTGATTTCCTCTTCACCCTAAATTGGTCGGACACAATGACAAAGACAGGGGAGAAGGAGGAGAAGTTGAGAAACAAGACAGATCAATTGCAAGACAGTTGTTATTACAATAATCTCTGCTGGTATTGTAATAACTTTTGCTCGGAAGATTAACACATATCACATTCACTACCTTGTTGACCGATAACCAGCCAGATCACATATCAATTACATCCATTTTCTCATTTCCTCTAATTGCTTGGCGGTCACCCGCCGTTAGACACACTCATTTACGTACTGTAGGCAGGCAGGCAGGCCAGAAGTTGTGATTCCACTCACTCTCTAATTACATGAAACCAGAAGGAGTGATTCCACTCACTCTCTCATTACATGGAAACCAGAAGGAGTGATTCCACTCACTCTCTAATTACATGAAACCAGAAGGAGTGATTCCACTCACTCTCTCATTACATGAAACCAGAAGGAGTGATTCCACTCACTCTCTAATTACATGAAACCAGAAGGAGTGATTCCACTCACTCTCTAATTACATGAAACCAGAAGGAGTGATTCCACTCACTCTCTCATTACATGAAACCAGAAGGAGTGATTCCACTCACTCTCTCATTACATGAAACCAGAAGGAGTGATTCCACTCACTCTCTCATTACATGGAAACCAGAAGGAGTGATTCCACTCACTCTCTCATTACATGAAACCAGAAGGAGTGATTCCACTCACTCTCTAATTACATGAAACCAGAAGGAGTGATTCCACTCACTCTCTAATTACATGAAACCAGAAGGAGTGATTCCACTCACTCTCTCATTACATGAAACCAGAAGGAGTGATTCCACTCACTCTCTCATTACATGAAACCAGAAGGAGTGATTCCACTCACTCTCTCATTACATGGAAACCAGAAGGAGTGATTCCACTCACTCTCTCATTACATGAAACCAGAAGGAGTGATTCCACTCACTCTCTAATTACATGAAACCAGAAGGAGTGATTCCACTCACTCTCTCATTACATGAAACCAGAAGGAGTGATTCCACTCACTCTCTAATTACATGAAACCAGAAGGAGTGATTCCACTCACTCTCTCATTACATGGCGTACAGCAGTGATTCCCAAAGTAGGGTCCAGGGACCCCCAGGGGTCCTTGAGGGAGTTCCAGGGGGTCCCCAGCTAAATGATATAGTTAGGAACCAAATGGACCCGTTAGGTTAGGTTATGTTAATTTAACTCTCAGAGTTAAATTAACATTGATTTTACAATACAAATATGCTATTAAATGGGGTCCGCAGACTAATGCATGTCAAACTGGGGGTCCTTGAAATTAAACGGGTTGAGAATCAACTGCTAGAGCTGTAAAAATCTTCTCTTATGGGGGTCTCTGGAATATCTCTTCAAAAAAGTACTGAAATGTAAAAGTAAAAGTATCAATAGTGCCGTGTAGAACTACGCCGTCCTGATTTAAAAATGTATTTGAGTAAAAGTACAAAAGTATTGGCATCAAAGTGTACTTAAAGTACCAAAAGTAGAAAGTACTCATTATGCAGAATGTCTCATTTCAAATAAATATTTTGAAAAGATTTGTAGATCAGCTAATTTCAAATGGCCGAAATGTATATAGGCTGGCTGAAGTATTTAATGCATGTTTTTTTGTAATAATAATCATAGTAACTATACTATCTAAAGCTTTCAAATAAATGTAGTGGAGTCAAATTACAATATTTGCCTCTGTGATGTAGTGGAGTAAAAGTATTGGAAAATGGAAATAAGTACAAATACCTCAAAGCTGTACTTAAGTACAGCCGGGGACAGCCTTTAAATTGCATACCATAGTGACTAGGACAGACCGTAATGGATTCCAAACCATTACACAAATAGAACAGGGGTGAGTCAGCCGAAGCAGACAACACCACTCTGCCCTCTCCTGCCTTCATTGTTTTAATCTTGTTTTCAATGCGTTTGAAATGTTTGTTTTTTGTGGCTTTATTATTATTTTTTTTATGGAGGGACAGACAGTAGACTGACAGGAAATGGGGAGAGAGATGGAGGGAAGACATGCAGTAAAGGCCGTCGGGATCGGGAGTCGAACCCGCGGCACACTGCCAGACTGGATTACCAGCCAAGGTGCCTGGACCGCTGAGCCACGGCCCAGGCCATCGTTTGAAATGTTTTTAATGGCAACATGGCCTTTTTCTCTTTCATACCTGCATTCATCGGTCACGTGACTCGGACTACACCAGTTTTCAACCCTTTCAACCCCAATTTTCAACCCTTTTCATTATTTATTGGGCATTTGAGCCATGGACCACCATTTGATGAGATTTAACCGTTCATACCCAAAACGTAGAATATTTTGTCCACATTTCCATGGTGTATTGATGTGGTATACCATTAGAAGAGATAACAGGCAAACGTTGATTAAAATTATAATTCTTCAACTCTTGAGAGTTGAAGATCTATAAGGGTCCATATAGTTACCAACTCTACATCATTTAGCTGGGGACCACCTGAAACTGAACTTTGAAAAGCGGCCGACCCACTCAGTGAATTGAACCAGTGCATGCCAAGGGGGTCCTGACCAGTGAATTAAACCAGTGCATGCCAAGGGGGTCCTGACCAGTGAATTGAACCAGTACATGCCAAGGGGGTCCTGACCAGTGAATTTAACCAGAGCATGCCAAGGGGGTCCTGGCCAGTGAATTGAACCAGTGCATGCCAAGGGGGTCCTGGCCAAGTGTCAGTATGACAATTTGGGAGTGAGGATGTTTAGCAAATGATGCTTTTGGCATATAAACAAACGAGCAAAGTGAAGTCTGCCAATATAAAAACACTGAGGAAAAACAACTATTATGGGCATTGTGTCCATAATTTGGCCATAATGACATAGTCACAAATGTTTTTGGTTTGTCTTTGTGCTTAACATTGATAGATATTTGAGCCGATTTTTTTAAATGTGATAAACCCATTTTAATATATATATATATATATATATATATATATATATATATATATATATATATATAATTTAAAAAAAAATCTGGCCTTTCCATAGCATGCTGAGCATAGACTGACACCACGCTAGACAGGAACGCCCACAAATGTCACATCCGGTTTTAGCCCGGGGTAAGAACTTTCTATGGCTGCCAATGCAACTCCGTTCAATCCTTTTTTTTTTTCTTTTTTTTTTTAGATATTTTTTTGTGGCTTACGCCTTTTATTGGTTTTTGAAGGGACAGACAGTAGGCTGACAGGAAACGGGAGAGAGATGGGGGGATGACATGCAGTAAAGGCCGTGTCGGGCTCGGGAGTCGAATCCGCGGCACACTGCGACTGGATCACCAGTCGGGTGCCCAGACGGTTACGCCACCGCCTGGGCCTACTCGGTCCAATCCTTAATCACATACGGACAAACATCTATGCCGATAATATCTAACTTGCGGAGGAGTCACAGCTTGACACTCTGAATACGCGCCGTGGTGTCAGTGTATAGCGTCTCTGCATGCTGCACATGTATGCAGAGATCATTGCATTAGAATAATGAGGACAGACAGAGAATCCTGATCATTTCTGAATGCAGCCCCACACAGACAAGAGCAGGCATGAATAATGACACTGAGGCCAGGGACCAACTACACGATTTACAGCTTGATGAGCCCTATATCCCAATCTGGACATCTGGCACCTAATATATAGGAGACATATGCGCCGGCGGCCGTCTAGGGCGCCAGCCAAAGGAGGGGCGAAATTGCAACAGAAATTAGGGTTTTAGTTTTTAGGGTATTCTGAATGATGACACTTGCACAATCTGCATTATATCACTCATTTGCAAGTCACATCACAGCGGGCAGGGTGGTTGGTAGGCAGACAACCTCATCTCATCTCCAACATTGTTGTACAGTCACTACAAAATGCTACCAAACTAAACCACAATTCATACTTTGAAAGTCAGTATTTAATTTCAACACAAAATATAAATGAATACGAAAAATGGTCTATATCAGGGGTGCCCCCACTTTTTTGACTTGAGAGCTACTTTCAAAATGACCAGCTGAACAAGATCTACCCACCGAAATAATGTATTATACCATTGCTAAAAATAGTTTCAATATATACCTGAGGGTGCTTTGGAATAGCGGAGCTGGCGTTACATATGCATTTGAATGGGAAATAGAAGGGGAGAAATGGAATAGGTAATGTTTTGTATTTATTTTGTAATGCCACCACAGACAGCAACACTCATCAAGCAATCGAGTCCCTTAATTCATATTTTTTATATTTCAATTAAATATTATAGGGGCATATCCTGCACAGCCTTTGTGATCTACTGGTAGATCGCAATCTACCTTTTGGGCACCCCTAGTCTATATAATGCCATCAGATGCCCAGTTTAGAGGACAGAAGAAAGTGAGAAGTGTGCAAAATATAAAAGGTGCAGTATGCCAGCTATGTTTGTTTTTGTACTGTATGTGTAGCGTAGTATATAGCAAGAGCAAGCTTGTCTAGGGTGCAAATTGTGCTAGGTCCGGTCCCGTGGCCAAAACAGCATGTCCAGAATAACCACGGACAGACGGCACAGATTATTGTAGCGTGCACGGGTTTGGGATTCAATTCAATCTGTGGTGTCCCGATCGAGTCGGAGCCGTCATGATTATATCAAACCATGTTTGATATTTATACAACTCTGAATGTGATCATTGGATACTGTACATACTGTACAGTACATCGGAAAGGAGCCCGAGCAATGTTTGAGTGAGAGTGTAACTTTCCTCTTCTACGACTTTGAACCGAGTTTTTTTAATCTTTTACCACTGATCTACTAGAGTCCACCTGCTTCATCAGCTGAATATTTTACCACTGATCTACTAGAGTCCACCTGCTTCATTTTGCTCGGGGGATAAATGTAATCTTGGAAATAGAAAAAATAGAGTCTGCAACACTGGTATGAAAAACTCAGCTCCACTGGTTTATTTGATTCAACGTTTCGATCCCTTAGGATCTTCTTCTTCTTCAGGAAATCCTGAAGAAGATCCTAAGGGATCGAAACGTTGAATCAAATAAACCAGTGGAGCTGAGTTTTTCATACCAGTGTTGCAGACTCTATTTTTTCTATTGTACTGCCTTTTGTCTAGCACCTGGGCTAGAGTGGAGGTGCATGCTCTATTTCCTTTATAAATGTAATCTTGACCATCAGGTCAAAATTTGCATAAGATCTTGTGTCTAGGTGAGACATGATCTTTGACTCACGATCTAAATGTCTCAATAGAAGAGCAAGGAGACAAAATATTGTATTAACATACACCATAGTGAGGCTTTAAACGTGTTAATTAAAACATTTTTCTTAATAATAATAATAATAATAATAATAATAATAACCAAATATTTTAACTGCTGCAGTAACTACTGGATGGTGTAAAGCTAACAAAAATAAAATAATATTATAGGTTAATTGGGGAGGCTAGCCTCGTTCCCAGCCTTACTCATCTGCGAACAGGCAGAGAATAGAGCTTTTAATTGGCTGAGGACCACTGGGCCAAGCAGTGGCCAAATACAGTACCAGCAGTAAGTCCTCACTTAACTTACTAAAGTCCTCACACGCAGACATTCGTCTCCATGCCCATATGAGCACAAACGCATGCTAGGGCTCTAAGTAACTAGTCGACTGTTCAACTAGTCGACTAGTATCCACTATTGACAATCAATCAATTTAAGACCAAAATAAAAAACCTGGAGGAGCGAGGACGTCTCTCTCTTTTAATGGAAATGAACTAGATGGCATTTCAAATACATAAAACAATGTCCAACAATCCACTTTGGTTTCCGGCTCTGTGCCACGTACCCTTTTCACTTATGACCAGCAGCAGCAGTGTACTGAAAACAGATCTGTTGGATCACGCATGCAATTTTAAACTATCTAGTGGCCCGTAAATGGACACTTCACTTCCATTTTGAAACCAGATTTTATTTTAATGATGTTTGGGAGACATTTCCCTGTGGTTTTTATGGGGGTAATATGTGTTTTTAGATATTTTAGTATTTCAAAGTGTCGATGATGTCATGGACACTGGGCTCACTTCCTTCCTGGACTACAATTCCCCATATGCTTTGGTGCACTGCTCCTCCTTGTGGATAGGGGAAGGGCTGTCTTACTGAGACAACATGTAGTCCAGGAATTAAGTGAGCCCAGTGTCCACAACATCATGGACAATTGGAAATACTAAAATAAATATCTAAAAACACATATTACCCACATAAAAACCCCAGGAAAGTGTTTCTCGTCTCCCAAACATCATAAAAATAAGATCTGGTTGCTAAAGGGGTGAAGTGTCCCTTTATTGCAGTTACATTAGGGAAGAAACCACTCATTTTCCACCCTGTGTCTGTCTCTTAATTTGTAGGCTTCGGCCCTGGTGAGGCAGCTGTTCTGAATGGGCCCTGGTGAGGCAGCTGTTCTGAATGGGCCCTGGTGAGGAAACTGTTCTGAATGGGCCCTGGTGAGGAAACTGTTCTGAATGGGCCCTGGTGAGGAAGCTGTTCTGAATGGGCCCTGGTGAGGCAGCTGTTCTGAATGGGCCCTGGTGAGGCAGCTGTTCTGAATGGGCCCTGGTGAGGAAGCTGTTCTGAATGGGCCCTGGTGAGGAAACTGTTCTGAATGGGCCCTGGTGAGGAAGCTGTTCTGAATGGGCCCTGGTGAGGCAGCTGTTCTGAATGGGCCCTGGTGAGGCAGCTGTTCTGAATGGGCCCTGGTGAGGAAGCTGTTCTGAATGGGCCCTGGTGAGGCAGCTGTTCTGAATGGGCCCTGGTGAGGAAGCTGTTCTGAATGGGCCCTGGTGAGGCAGCTGTTCTGAATGGGCCCTGGTGAGGCAGCTGTTCTGAATGGGCCCTGGTGAGGCAGCCCAGCAGTTTTCTAATAGGACAGCTCCCCCTGATGGACTATGGTCATGGTGTTCCTCAGGACCTCAACATATCATATCCCACACCCAGATAAGAGTAGGACCAAGCCTGCAGAATGGCTGGGCAATGTTGAAGCTGCCGTCCCTACTGGTCAAAAGTGGTACTGCAGGCCCATGCAGGCCCAGGTACTATGATAGGAGCCAACCAATCACATCAACGCTCGAGGGGTACTAACCGGAAGACTTCGATTCGTCGTGGCTTCAAAACGCCCCTGAGTAACGTCCATTGAAGTGAATAGCAGGGGGCGGGGCTATCGCTCCTCAATTAGTTCTCTAGTTATATTATAGCTCTATGAGTAGGACCCATTGCTGCTAGGAGTTACAGTAGGCTATATTCCCTTGGTCTGACTGAGGGGGGTGTTGGCTGAGTTGATGGGGTTGAATGCTTTTCAGTATAAGGAGAGATGTTGTTGTGGAGGTTATGGTGGCAAGATGGAAGTTTAATCAGGCTGGAAATGTTAGCTCAGGTATCACAGAGCTGCATGTATAGAGCAATTTCACAGTCTTGGGGGACGACCTTGACCTTGATGTGAGCAGTGGTGGAAACTGAAACTAAGTACATTGGTATTTGTACGTGTTGAAAGGGGAAACATTCCCCTTTTCAATCATGAGGAAATGTCTGTATCAGATAATAGTGAACAACTCTAGAAGCCTAGGGCCACATTGATCCTGCTCTGATCGAACAGCAAAAGGTGTTTTGGGCTCAGATGGCTCTGAAAAGGCTTACATGCCACATCCTCTCGCTCTCTGTTGCCATCTACCCTGAAAGAAATCAATACGAGAGCACCGGTGAACAGAGATATGAGCTGACCCAGCCATGCTTACTGCTAGGTGTTTATTGCTAATGACTGGAACATTAAGTTGTGGGGCCCTCTGTCAATAAAACTGGAGTAAGTTGAGAACCCTGGTTGAGCAGTCTGTCTGACTCACAGGCAGTCATCAGGAACATTAAATTAATTAACATTCTGGATTATACTGTGCACCCTTCTCAGTCAAGGTTCAAATAGTCAGGTATGTTGCCTTTATATGTGAAGAACACACGTTCCAGTTTATGTTTTCCGATTCCTTCTTAAACTATATGTCCCGTCTACAGTAGATCACTGAGGTCAGCTAACCAAATGCTCCTTTTTGTTCCTATAAGCAAAGCGGGTGGTGAGCCTTTTTCAGTCATTGCTCCAAAACTGTGGAACCATGGGCTACCTATAGCCATCAGGCTGGCTCCAACACTAACTATTTCTAAAGCACATTGTTATTGCTATGCCTAACTGTACAGCACTTTGCTCAACTCTGTTGTTTTAAATGTGATTTATAAATAAAGCTGGATTTGATTGGAATGGAATGGATATTTTGGGGAAACAAATCAGGTTGAAGTGCGAGTCAACAGCATGGGGCATGGGCATATTTTCAGGTCCAGAGAAGGGTAGAATACCCACGGTGCAGTAGCAAATTGGATTTAGGCTCAATATTGTCAGTGTACCTAAATAGTATTGCTATGCATAATTCAGTGTGCCTCTGTAGAAACTGGACTGACACAATACTGCGCTCGGTGATGTCTCTACTCTGTCATGCCAGCGATCAAACCATCAAACTACTAGCACCAACTGTAAGCTTCAAAAGGCACGTTTGCTTGTCCAGATGGTGGGAGAAAAGTAGCGCTCACTTTGTTACACTGATGTCCCATTTTGGTTGCACCAGAAGAATTATTTGCAATTTTGCAGTCGCACAAATGCAGGCAAGTGTATTTCTAGGTTGCACATATACAATTTTGGGTGCATAAAGTATAAGACTAAGAAGATATAAGATTTTTCGGTAGCACCGCTCGGAATTTAAACCGCTCTGTTGTAGTGTGATACTAATGTGATACTGGAGACATCTTCCAACTAAAGTGAGCATGTGCTTCACGATACACCGGGCAGGAGGCAGACGGCACAAAATGTGGTTCTTGTTGACACCAAAATTGCAGTGCGCTGGTTATTTGCAAATAACACCCCCTACCTACTGCACCGCTTCTTCCACATGAGCGCACGGCGAGTCCCCAAAATACTAAACATATGCGGGGGAAAGTCCTTGTTTCTTGTTGACACCAAAATTCCAGGGCGGTGGTGATTTGCAAATTACCACATGAGCGCTGACTCTCGCGCACCCCCTACTGAACGTTCAGCACCTCCTACTGTAAATATCTTCCCACGGCCATTTGAGCGCATGATGACCCAGTCCCCAAAATAGCAAACACATGCAGGGCAAAAACTTGCCACTGCTTTGTGGGAAATTATTCATTCTCCTGTCAGTTTTAGTATCTCCATCACAGCACTTTCACTAGCAAGGTCTTGCTGAATGTGTGTGCACTGTACATCTTTCTCTTTCTTTGGGCTATGGGCGGTTTCACACCGTCTTCAAGGTTCAAGGTTGTATTTTATTGTTACATCTGGTGTACAGGTACAGTACCTGAGAGTAAAACTTATATTTGGTTTGGCTTCCTTCAGACAATACAGCAGCATAGATAATAACAGTTTAATAATGATTAAAAAAAAGACTAAAAGATTATTTATTTTTTAAAGGAAGAGAGTGCAAATAGAGCAAGGATAGAATAACATAGATTCAGGATCATAATCAAATGTACATGTGCATATAATCTTGGTATAGTGTATATACTATACCAGCAGCATTTTGATATATTTTTTCCCAGTAGCTGCTACAGTACCTAACTTTGTGCAAACAACTTCACACTGCATTCTATGTACAACATATTACTGTGTGCAACTTCACAGTATATTCTATGTACAACAGGACGGGGGGGTGCAGTAGTGTTTTCCTTTGCCCTATATCTCAATGTGTAAATACTTGACAGCACTCTTTGTCTTTCCCCAATGCTCTCTCCCTTGCTTCATCCCTCCCACCTACGTCCCTCTCTCCCTTTTGATGTTTGTTATTACAGTGTGGTCTAGTTAAATGTCAGGTCCTTGCTGAGGTGCCGGGAATAAAGGGAGAGGGAGAGAGTCATTAGTCTACTCTAGCCTATGTGACAGGGAGCGTCAGAATCATTGCCCATCATTAGCTGGGAGACAACAGGAACCACTACACTACGCTGACTCCCTCAATCATCTCACAGAGACATTGTCAGACTGATTCAGGAACCCAATAACAACCTTGATGATAACTACAGCTGGTGTGTGTGTGTGTGTGTGTGTGTGTGTGTGTGTGTGTGTGTGTGTGTGTGTGTACATACACATACAAGCAGAACTTACATTTGTTGTGTGTGCGAGCCCTCTCTCGTGATCACGCCCTCTTTGTCCATCAACATCTGCCTGAAGGTGCTCACTTTCTGTCGAATCTCTTCCTCCGTGTACCTAGATGAGCATGAAAATAGAAGCAGCAGCAGTCAGGGAAAGTACACACGTCACACACAAGCCCCGTCGACACATTAGACTCATTAATCGTGGATGTCATGTCATTACTTGTTAGCAAGGTTCATAAGTCATGGGCTTAATTTCAAAAAGATGTCTCTGTGCCAGTGTGCCAGGAGGGCACTGTCAACACAGAAACTAAATGGACCAAGGAAGAAATGTACGTGGGAATAAAAGCACCAATCCAAGGGAATACGACCAGCTTCATTGGAATGGTCAATGGTTTGCTTGTATTCGAAAATGTGATTTATGGTTTAATTGATAATAATTTATAAAAATTTATTTTTTAAATTAGTTCCCATTCAAAGTAAGAGATATCAGTAACAAACTTGAGGGGTTTCCAGTCTGATGTGTTATGCAGTAAAAAGTAGTAGCACACATCGGCCTCATGGTGGTGCTATAAAAGCCCACTTTGGCCTATTACTTTTGGTTGTAGAATCAAAATGTCCCTGGATTCCTTAGGTCAGCAACTCCCCATATAGGCCATGCCCAAGGAAGAATAATTGTTTTCTAAAAAGTGTACAGTATTTGTTAAAATGTTGTTTTTATGTGGACACGCCCACCAGTAAATTAAGTATGTCTGATTGGTGGGTGGTGATGGGTGGAGATCCACCTGAACTGAAGCCACTCCCACAGCTGTTGTATGATAAAGGGGGAGGGGTTAGTTTTTTTTCATTGGCACATTTGACTGTCAAGTTTTCAACCTCCAGGAAGAAATCCTAAATACAAAGGGAAGACATCATTGCACATAACAACCACACCAAGGGGTCTAAGGGAAGTACTGTCACCTCATAGACACATGAATACAAAAACAAACAAAAATCACAGCACTTAATCTTTTTTTTTTGTCAAATATGTTTTTATTGAACAGATTATAAATTATTATAAACATTATGATATGAAATACTTTTTTTATGAAACAAAATGAAAGAAAAAAATAAACAAGACAAAAAAGAGAAAGAAATCCCTTAACCCTCCCACCCATACTGCTCAGTGACACTGCATACTATAATAAGATGATAGAAAGCTCATGGAAAACATAGAATATGGAGATAAGATGTTTCTGCCCCGACAGCAATGGTTTCTAGAATGACACAGATGCTTTCCAGGATTGAAAGGTATAACATACAGTATAGGCTTTCCTGACTTCATCGCTCACACTGAACAACACCTACAGTGTGCACACCAGTACACCCACTACAAGCCAGAAGCCACAATCACTGACAGCAGGCTGGTTTCAACACTTCTGGTAAACAGAAGTGTTGAAACCTGTGTGTGGAAAAACGGTCAAATCCCCAAATCCTGTCTCTATGAAGAGCCTCATTTATACTTTGACGCATGACAAACATTAGGCTTTAGAATTCCACCACTTCCATCCTTTTCAATTCCATTCTGTTGCATCCAATTGTTGTATCAACTGTAAATTGGCGTACAATGAAGAGCCAATCAGGAATTCTTGAATCATTTGACAATACTGTACATGGCATTTTTGTACTGCACACTGAGTTGCTCTTCAAGCAAATTCATGTCGCCTTCACAATCTGTTCAAGCTAATTACAGAGCTCATTAACTGTTCTGATAATGATCTATAAAGACCTACTAAAACAATATGAGTGATAGAGACTAGAGGGAGAGGGAGACAGATGCTTACGGAGAGAATGACAATTATTTATGCTATGATTGCTAAATAAACTTCAGACTTCAAAACCTCTCTAAGCTGTTATTGTTCTATTGCAATATAATTTGGGTGACTCAGAGCCCATAGCTCTACATAGTCAGTTAAAAACAAAGCAACAGAGACAGAGATAAGAAGTGGTGGTGGGGGATGGGAACGTCCTGGGAGAAGCAAGATATCACCCTCTCAGACAAGCAGAATTCAGACTTATAAAAGGCAACATTGGGATTGAAATATGAATGGTCACATTGTGACTTCATGGCAGCAAATATCTTGTTAAAGGCGTGGGCTGTCGTCTACCATACAGCTGAGCATAATTATACCTACATCAGTAGTTTTGCAGTGTACGTCAAAAGAGTTAATTTTGTAAGAGAAATGTGAAGGCCATAAAACGTGACTCTCTTTGAGTCTATCATATCCATCTACCGGTATCCATTTAATCGCATCTGAAACATGAGCTCTCCTTGCCTGGCATACAGGCCATATAAATGTACTAGGGAGCTGTCCGACCCATAGGTGCTGAAAACATACACTCTCCCTCAGCCACTCTCTCTCAACTCCCAGTGGATGCAAGATGAATTCTAAAAATGGTTTGTTTCATTTGTGTCATTGTGACCACAGCAGTGGTTTGAGGAGTGTTTGCCTTACTACGAGTATACAGCCATTTCAATACATAGGTATTCAAACCCGGATGCTATCAGCAGAGCTGTAAGCTCAGTGAATGAGAGAGAGAGAGGAGGGGAGAGCAAGACAAGCAAGCCGGTGTGACAGCACTGTCAGGTCTCGCTGTACAGCAATCTCTCTCAGCACAGCAGATGTCAGGGCAACACAATGGAGGGCAAATACCAGGATTTTATATTCATTGCTTTCCGTGCACAGAGCAGGAGCCATCACCTTAATGTTAACCACTCGCCGCTTCTGTACAGTACTATACTAACTGTTATTGTCAGTGTGTTTATTTTTTACTGTCTGTCATAACATGCCCCCGAAAGGGACGTGTACACAAGGCAAAAAGGGCTTGTGAAGATAATAATAGCAAAAGTCAAAATGTAGAATGAAGGCCTGTATTGGCTACTCAGAGAATCTTCACCTCTGTTTCCCTTCCTCCTCATTGCTCTCCCTCCCTGATTGGTTCCAGTACTGAGTGTTACGTTGTAAGTAAGTAGGTGTATTACTGGATGATACAATCAAAACACAGAAGAAAATGCTGTATAATTGCCCCTAATTTGTAGAATACTTTTCCTCCAGAAATCAGGGGGGCAAGATCTGTAAACAGCTTTAAGTAGTTGAAAGCCTTCTTCAATTTATCTTTTAATTAGAATCTTTTAGGGAACAATTATGTTTAATTCATTGTCATAATCAAAGCTTCACTTCTCTCATAATTTGGAATACTTGTACCTGTAAAGCCACATGCAGTCAGCCTTTCCTAAAGCAGAGGCCTAAATGGACTTGGCATTCTTAGCCAGGAAGGGGGAAATTTGATTAAAATCTAAATTCTTAGTAAACTGATGCATGAATGTGAAAGTGCGTATCAAACCATCTTATTTGAGGGAAGGAGTCACATGTTATAGGCCAAATGAAAGCTGTTTAGCCAGGACCTATGCCTACAGCAATGCAAAGACCCAGTGAGTTGGGTGGAGAGGGACAGGGACATCGATCAGAGTGGGGGGCTCCCCGTTGCATCAGCCATGACAAATCACCTCGATTAAAGAACCTGATTTAAGTAATTAGACAGCTCCGAGCACCTGCACACTTCCCCATTAGCCAACAATCCTGTTGTGGCCCAGCGACCATCCTTACACTGATAGTCATTGGCTACGTTTACATGGACAGTTAAATCCCCTTTTCATTCAGAATAAAAGTTAAATCCTATTAAAAGTTGTCATGTAAACACCTACAAAAACTTAAATCGGAATGAAAATGGCCAATCTGATTTAAACTTAGATCTGATGTAACTGACCGGATTATTCCATTTTTAAATCCTATTGAAACAATTGTGGACTCATGTAAACACTCATTCGGATTTAAGTTCATTCTGGTCTTTCTGTGCATGCTTGTTTCCATGTAATTGGTATGGCTATATTATGCTCTTGTTTTGCGATTAATTATAAGAAACTAGACATGTTTAATTTCTATAAATATATATAGTAATAATGGTATAGTAACATGTTTAATTTCTATAAATATATAAAGTAATATGGCATAAAAGTGAAATACTCAAGTAAAGTAGAAATACTACTAAAGTAAAACTTATTTACTTTCCACCACTGGACGTAAACATATCCGCCCCGCCCCCTATCCAATCAGAAGCCTTCCCAGCCCCAAACCTGATGTGGAATGAAATAATGGGATTTTAAAGTATTGTCCATGTAAACACTCATTCGGAATGACCATTTCCCATGTAAACACACAGCAAAAAACTTACTTCTGAATTAATTAATTCTGAAGTTTTCATTCTGAATGAAAAAGCCCTCATGTAACCGCAGCCACTGATTTAGCACGGCCATGACTATGTGTGGTGTCTGTTAAGTCTGAGTCATACTAAATAAGAAATAGCCAATCATAGCTCAAAATGTGTCAATGTGACAGTGTGACGCACTATTACCTAGGGTTCAGTAATGAAGCTAGGCTTGTTAAAATGTTCTCAGAATTGACTCGACTCGTGTGACAGGTGCCACCAGTCACCCAGGACATTGTCCCATTATGTTCTGGACATTTTCCAAGCTTTCACATTTTTGGGAACATATTTTTGATACAATCTCTAAAGGTACTGTAAATGTAACTCCACCTGTCAAGATAAGCATCTTTGGAACTAGATGTACTGTACCCATTATTTCTAAGCAAGCTAGTGTGATCAAATTTTGTTCCCTCATTGCCCATCACCAAATATTGTTTCACTATAGACAGGACTCGGCTGATGCTAATTATTTTAAAAAGCCCTCGAAAAAAGCTGATATATCGGCCGACCGATTAACCGTTTGGCCACTATCCACGGTACAGTTACAGTACAAACATTGTTTTGCTTGCTTTTGCTTAGTTTTTTTGCTTTGTGTTTAACGTGTTGATGTGTGTTGTTATTGTGTATCAGTATATCATTATGTGTGGATTCATTGTATTTGTGAGAAAAATGAAAAGATAAATACAAATACCTTAAAATGTTAATAAAATATTGTAAAAAAAAAAGAAAAAAAAGAAAAAGGAAAAAAAGAAAAGAAAAGAAAAGAAAAGAAAGAAAAGAAAAGAAAAGAAAAGAAAAGAAAAGAAAAGAAAAGAAAAGAAAAGAAAAGAAAAGAAAAGAAAAGAAAAGAAAAGAAAAGAAAAGAAAAGAAAAGAAAAGAAAAGAAAAGAAAAGAAAATAAATAATTGTGTGTTCATCTGGGTGTGTTCAAACCTATAGTGCCAAGAGCTTGAGTGTCAACGTAATGCCAGTGTAGTTAGAGAGATTGAATGGCTGTGGGAGCGGGGACTCCGGGGAGGCGACAGAATAAGAAAAGAAGGAAGGAAAAAAGGCCACATTTCTATTTCGGGGACCAAATTAAAGTGACCTAATAGGAATATGGCTTTAACTCTCAAGTAGAGAGGATTTTCAAGCTATGCACTCTGTAGACATAGATTTTCTGGTTATACTTTTAAAATGGCATGGAGGGGGATGCATAGAGGGTGATAGACAGACACAGAGAGAGAGAGAGAGAGTGAGAGAGAAACAGAGATAAAGAAATATAAATAATTCTCTCCCTCTCTATAAAGATCTGTCCTGTTCATCATCAATAGAGTGTAAGCAGATCATTGAATGGCCGACCACAATCTGCCATTGGCTCTCTGTTAGACTGCTTATTGTGTTCACTCCGACCTCCGACAGCAACGAGCATTTGAGGCCATGTTGTGCAGGCAAAACGGATATCAGTTTCGTATCAGTGGGGTCATTCTCCCTTTTGCCATTATGCTCTCTCCGACAACACAGCATAAGACGCAGGTGTTGATCAATTCAATTTTGGTTATCCAATTAAATATCGGACAAGAGGGCAATGGCTTAACATCGACCGGTTTGACGATTGTGTCACTTCATCTGTCCACTGACTTACAGCGATTGTCATTCCAAAATTAACTGAAAATATCGGATTTAACTGTGTAGGCTATTAAACTACAATATATATCTTTCGTTAATTTACTTCTTAATCTATTTCTCTCTGTCGCACACGCACGCACGCATGCACGCATGCGCGCACGCACGCACGCACGCACGCACGCACGCACGCACGCACGCACGCACGCACGCACGCACGCACGCACACACACACACACACACACACTTAAGGCACATACATAGTCTGGATTTTCGGTGGTGGGGTGACCACCGAACTACAACATGATGTCACGAGCCGCGGTGAAGAGCAAACCACCGCTCCAGCCCTTCTCTCTGTTTTTACTCACCACCGCTCAACGTTATTTCAGATCCGGTGGTCACCCCACCACCGAAAATCCAGACTATGAATGAGAATTTCATCGCCGCCGTTTCCTGCGACGCGGCCCGCAATGCACCCGCCGCCCCAAGTATAGTATAGTATTTTGGTGCAGCACAAGTGAGACTTCAAGGCAGCAACGCAACTCTCTTCCATGGGCTATAGACCGTAAGACTATGAAGCAATATAGCATTGGGCATAACAGGCAACGGATAAGGGATCTCTAAAAGCCAATGGCATATGTGGCACGGTGATTGGTTTAATTATTGTAGCGCCCAAACCACACCTATGCATAATATAACGGGTAACGGAGGTGTTTTAGGGATTTAGACAGGTAACCAAAATGCCAACTTTAGTGGGGGAACACCCCTTCCCTACTGCTAAATCCCAAAACAGTGTATTTAGAAAGATCAAACGAAAATGGAGCCCTTAGGGCCCTATTTCCGTCCATGCTAAACCCCATATCCCAAACCTCCTTGCCTTTTTTTGTTTTTTAATAGTTTGACTAAAAGATCTATATCGACACGTTGTGACCTTGTAGATTGGCTATTTTAACTATTCTGAAATGTTTTTCAAAATAGTAAAAAAAAAAGGCAAAGAAGTTTAGAGATAAGGGGTTTAGCATGGACGAAAATAGAGCCCTTATTATTTTCTTCTCTGTCTTCACAGCGGTCACATCCTCTTTATCTGTCTGCTTTTGTGAGGCATGCAGGTAAATACTGTATCTCCCACTGCGTCTTACTTACAACACTATTACTGCATGCTATGCTACTGCATGCAACGAGCTCTGCCGTGCACATACTGTACAGTACACTGTGGTTCATGTCGCCACTTGTGTAGCCTTTCTGAAGGAAACGAGTGGGAGGAGTGCTGGAACCTACATAGCCGCTTACAGTGTGGAGTTAGCGGGTGAGTGAATCTCTGTGAAGAAAGCTCATTACAGAGCTAGGGAAATGCTGAAGAATCTCAAAAGGGGCACTAGTCATTATGGCTCAATTAGCTGGATAAAAACACGAAAACAATTAAGCTGCCCCCAGTACCACTCACTGGGTAGCATTTCCATTTAGTAGGCAAATTAGTTTGTAAAAATGGCAAAATTCAACAAATCAACAAACAATAGAGAATCAATTGCTGGACAAAGGGTAATCTTTTGTTTTTGGTCAGTCATGCACCTTCTTCATTACGCCATGCAGAAATGGTTCTTCAATATCAGATCTGGAAACCTGCCGCCTGGAATGCCAGAATCATTCTGAACAAGTGCACTGAAAGACCACACACTGTTTCGCACAGATAAGCACCTATTCCTGTACAAAGGCTTCCAGCCCACCTAATGTTCAAAACAGGGCAAGAATCCCTGCAGAGGCAGAGGACTGTAACTGCCAATAAATGGGGGAGGATTACTACCAGACCTTGTATAACTAAATGAACAGACTCCTTTAATTGCTGGCCATCCACCTAATTGGCTCCCAGGGTGAGGCCATCACACATGACAAAACTATTCCTCCTGGTCTCAGCCCTGGAGGGATGGAGGCGGATCAAGGGGGCTGTGGGTTGTGTTATTGCTGCTGGTGTTGTCCCCTAGTGTAGCCTAATCTCTCGCCAAGGCTGGGTGGGGAGGGGGAGTGTGGAGGCTGAGCATCCTGGCTAAAATCTGAAAACAGGCTCCAGCCCACCATTTCATCTCTCTCTATCCTATTATCCAAGCATGCACTTTCTCATTTACAGAGCCATAGTAGAAATTTGAGGTGTGGGGGTCAATAAATGTGTTGAACCAAATCTGCAAATGAGATTCTTCTGGGGTTCCATCCCAGAGATTTTACACTCTGAGTCACTGTTGTCCTTCAAGTTCAAGTGTTCTCTCAACCTCTTCTTGTCCCAGCAGAGTGAGTGGAGATTGCCTGTAGGGCTCCTTTACACTTAACAACTTAAACACTACACTTAGTAAACTAAACTGGATCTGAGTTGGCTCTGTACTTGGACCGTTTCCCCCCCCCCATCTAGACCAAATCTCTTCAACAGAAATCGCTGATCTACGGCCATCTAGAGAACTGTAACAATCTCACCAAGACATTCCTCTACGCAAACATACCAAAAAATATTCAGATTTCCGGCTACGGCATCATCATGCACAAGGTGACAGCTGGCACACAGGCTTATACTGTGGGTGAAATACTGTATATCCATCTGGCCAGCCACAGCCAGCCTCAGTTAGCCACATAAATTGTACCTTGTAAAAATGAACATGGCTTTGGAGTGAATCCACTCCACATAAAAGGATCACTGCTGCCAACCGCTGAGTCTAAAAGTCAATGGTAGCTGCAGAAGCACCAGAGAGACTTCAAAGCCTGCTCAGAATGAGCCCCTGGACTCCTGAGCTGCTTATAAAATGTACAGTATCATTGATTGAAGGAGAAGATAAAGGACTGGTTGCAGGCAGTCCAGATCACAATGAAGTTAAACCACCGGCTAATATTGATTCAAATCTATTGAACAGGACATATGTTGCATTGCCGAGGCTTAGGTTTGTTTCAACATTCTTCATAAGGGATGGGTCTGACATGGCTGAATGTACAGTATGTGGCGCAGTATGAATCAGAAAGAGATTCCCAACTTATTCAATCAAACTCTGAGTTTCTCATTTAATCAGGAACGATCTCCCTTTCGACATTTTTGTGTAATGTATGGCAAATATTACAAATAATAATGCGCAATTGTTTGCAATGTACAAACACAAGGTCACAACTTTTAAGATATTTTTTTGCGGCTTACGCCTTTTATTGGTTTTTGAAGGGACAGACAGTAGGCTGACAGGAAACGGGAGAGAGATGGGGGAAGACATGCAGTAAAGGCCGTGTCGGGCTCGGGAGTCAAGCTCTGTTTAGACATAAAGCATCTGTGTGATCTGTGTGTGTGTGCGTGCGTGCGCGCACGTGTGTCTACTGTCTGTGTTTAGAACAGTCTGAGTCCTGAGAGAAGCCCTGCGATTGCGAAGCCGTGAGGATTAGAGTAGACTCAAGTCACCACACCAATTCCCAATCCAGCATGACCATATAGCATTAGCACAGTGAAGCTCTACCTCACTCGGGGCTGGAGGAGACAGGCAGAGCATGCTGATGAAACCCCCCCGGATGGTCTGGGCCTTATTTGTCCTTCACTCTCTGTCTCCATGGCAACCTCATTCTGACAGCTACAACCGGAGTACAGATCGAGCCACTGATCAGACAGTTTAATTTTGGGCGGGAACCCCTTTTGGTGTTAGCATTATGTTATGTTTTAGCTATTGAAAAATAGCAGATCTACAAGCTTGTAGGTCTGCTATTTTTGAAAAACCGAAGAACGACTGACATAGAAACATGGCTTTTTCAGAAAACTGTTTAGAATCTGATATCAGGTCAAAATGGGTTAAGAGTTACAATTATGTTTACAATGTCTTCCATAACATTACCATGACAATATGACTTGTTAATGTTAGCATAGCAGCCACTACAAACCGCCACGTCCAATCTTAGCTCTGACTCTGCCACTGCAGCAGAAGTGCTATTAAGTCACCATGTTTGTATAGACCAATTACCGGTATAAAGAACTTGGCTTCAGTAACTTGCTCTGCAGGGTAAGGCTTTTCCCTACTTTCCCTGCAGTGCAATGAAAATGCCCTTTTGGCACATTATCAGATTGTTTATGTACTATTTGGACACTGCCTGAGCACTCAGCATCCCTGTGGGTACCTGCCAAAGTCACGGTCTCTGCTAGAGAGGAAATATTTAATATATTGCATCAAAAAAAACAGGTGTCGACCAGTTTAGGGCCGTGAACAGACTTTTGGGAGGGCAGGTGGCCTGGTCTAATGTACTGTAACCTCCTGCCAGAAAAAGCATTGACAAACTGAATGAAGGAAAGAAGTAATTAATTTCAGGAGGACAGTAGCTATGGTAATGATTAATAAATAAGCCTGTCGTGCAATTATGGTGTTCATCGATATACATGCAAGGCACATCCTAAAACCAGACCCATGCCAACAAAATGACGTGGCGTGGCATGTATTGAATGAGATCAGGGCAGAAACTTGTGGTTTGCGAGAAATAAATGAGAAATAAAATATATACAGGCTGGCACCTGTGTACATAACTGTGTTAAGTTGACTACAAATAACAGATTTCTGCAATATGTACACTGTAAGAACACAAATGTTCAGCAATGTGTTACTGTCTTACCCTTGTTCCTCCATCATCTCTTGGAGTTCCATGCATTTGAGTTCCACCCTCCTTTTCCTCTCATGATCCAAAATCTCTCTGTGTGGCTTTTTCACGAGGACAGGCTCTGCTGTGGGTTCCCCATCGTCCTCTTCCTCTGGTTGACCCTCCTCACCTTTGGGTCTCAGGACTTGGGTCAGCACGGGCTCTCCTGGGCCTGTAGCCACCCCTGCCACCGGGGCCCCCGGCTGGGGGACCCCGTTTGCACCATCTTTGGGGGATGGCACCCTGGTCTCATCATACATGGTCTCTAAACGCTGTGGACACACATGGGAAGAACAGAGAGATGTTAGATGTGCTAGTGTTGCCTACAATAGTGCCTAGGTTGGTTGTCACACAACAGTGGATGCATATTTATTTTCTTCCATTCATTTATAACATTGACAGCAGTCCACAAAACTATATTTTAGTTTATATAATTTTATAGATATGCGTATACCATATATTGTATTATTTTTACAATCTTTTTTTTGCACTAAGTATATTCATTAAATGAAATAACATGTCATTTCTCAGTGTTGTGTGCAAAATTTGCACTGGCTGTTTGAGTTATACATAAAACGTTACCATTATGTGTACTCACAGGCCGGAGTACACATTTGTGCATTTGTGTTGAAAGTTTGCAAGTCATCCTACAACAACCTCACATATATTGTATGTTACAATAGGGACCAGCGGTTTCCAAGACAAAAAGAACAAAAAAACGTGTGTGGAACTTTGCCAATAAAAGTGGCATGTACAATAGAAATCCATGTGCATATGACCATGTACAAATTGTACATCATCAACATGACATCAGCCATTTCTGACAATATCAGGGATCCCTGTATGTACAATATAGCCCTAGTGCCGCCCTAGTGTACTGGTTAGTATGCCTTTCATGCGGAAGGTTGTGGGTTTGAACCCTGCCTGGGGTCGACGTCAGCAAGGGCATGCGTTCGCAATGGGTTCCTAACGCCAAATCAAATGGGTTCAGATCTGAGCCAAGTCTCCTGAGGAGGCGTGTCTGAAGACTGTCCTGGACGGGGTCTCCGGATGTAAAAACAAATCCATCCTGTATGTACAGTATGTCCATAATTATGTGTGATCGGCTTCCCATTAACTGGGTCTTACAGTAAGAGTATTGCACAACTGGGGTGGGGCATGCATTCCCTACTTGTATCATTTGCATCGTTCCCATCACGCGTGGTCCCCAAGTAGCATCGTACAATAATAGTAGTACTTATCATCTTCAGCATTTTACTCCCTGAGCCCTGAGCTCTTGGCATAACAGACAGAAAGTGAGCTTTCAGCTGTTTGACGATTACATCTTTCGACAGGTTGCAGTGTTTCTGCCTGAACTTAGCAGTTCACTTCACCCACATGCTTGTGCGTGCAAAGGCCCATGGCATGTGCAAATTACTGTAAACACACAGGTTATTTGAGATTTTGGTCACATGTCACTGATGGTTCTGACTTTCCACATTTTTGAGGGGCGCTAGCCCCTCCTATTATCAGCTATTAGTGTAGGTGTTCGTCAAACATGAATAAAATGTAAGTCGGGTCTGCCTACGCCCCCAGCCAGTGTAAAATCCCCGGTAACCTGAGACCTCTCGTGGCTTATTGCTTAAACATTGGCCCGGTTTGGCCAAGGTAGAGAACGGAGAATTAAATGCAGGAGAGAGGAAGGCCTTTGACGTGCTTTGAGTGCAGCACTGCCTATGCAGCGCCACTACCCCTCTACCAGAAAACTAATGGCTTCATCTTTCACTGAGGAGTCAAAAAAGACCATGTCAGGTACTGCATCACTGACACTACCGGTGTGAAACTGACACTGGATGCAAACCTCCTTTGCCCATGCAGCTACCATCAAGACGGCTAATGATTGTGAACAGCTCTCTCTGCAGCACAGTCAGCTGTTAATCCACCAGCCTCTGTAGACATTTTTAAAGCTCAGCTCAAGACCCACTTCTACAACACTGCTTTTAATTGATCTTTTATTTTTATTTTTAGGTATTCATGTCCTCACTGTATTGCATTACTGCTTGTTTTTTAATGTCGTTGCCTTGCTTTTCTTTTATTCTCCATTGTTCTGTAAAGCACTTTGAGCTGCATTTCATGTCATGAAAGGTGCTATACAAATAAAGTTTTATTATTATTATTTCAACTCATTGTTAGTCTTTGACTGGATAAATATAATGTGCATGTTTTTCTTTATAACTGTCACATGACTGTCCTGGCTGACAGTCACGACACACACACACACACACACACACACACACACACACACACACACACACACACACACACACACACACACACACACACACACACACACACACACACACACACACACACACACACACACACACACACACACACACACACACACACACACACACACTTATATTTTCTAATTTCTTATTATTTTCATAATCAATTAAATTGATGAGTTCTGTTAACCGTTGCCCCCCCTACAGTGATAATATTAATGTAATATGTAATAATGTAATCTTTTGAGAGTAGAGGCATCGATTTGACCTCCTCAATTCCTTCCACATTTTGCCCTTCTTGATTGAGCAGTAGCCATACTGATTTCTTTAACTTGACATGGTGCTATGGATGGTGGCCCAGGGTACTTTGTGTTTGGCCTGTGCTGGGTGTTAGCCAGAGAGGGAAGACGTAGCCCATGCTAATTGCAAGCTTCCTGCACATGCATCATGTCTAGGATCTGGTGACACTCACACCCTGCAGCTACCACCATATGCACACAACACTGTTCACCGGTCAGAAACTGACCTCTGACAAGCTGCAACAATAATGAAAATGTCACAAGGGGATCCTCCCATCTCAGAATGAGAGTGCCCATGCTGCCAGATGTGGAGCCTAAAATAGTAGGCTCAGCATCACTCTCTGTTAAACCATGCTGCAAATGTCAAGCCGTCTCATTAGGCTAACACATTTATTCTACAGGCATTCTTCTTCTACCCACAGGGAAGACGCGAAAGCTGTTCTCGCTCAAGTTAAAACAACTAAATCATCTAATTGTGTAATGAAACAATCACGGCAGAAGGGGAGCCTTGTCACAGAGGGCTGATAAGGTGGAAGCGTGGCTAATTGCATGCGAGTCCTCCACAGGGACTGAAGGTTATCTTGAGTCTATAGTATTAGTGGTGGCATCTGCCTTTTCTCCTAATGTTGCGGACAGCGCCATATTATGAGATCCACGTCCACATTTTTGTCATGGTTCACATTCACAATGCTGGGTGACAGTGATATTGGCCACACGCACCGGTTATTTCCGGTTTACATTTGCAGCGATGTAGTGGCTTTGGGAACGCATTCATTTGCTTGTGCTGCTCTCTCCAGGGAAGTCGAAATGGATCCTTTCCATTCCCTCCACGGGACGGCCTATGTTGTCTCTTCCCCACACATAACACATTGTATGGTGCAACCTCTGCTTGATTAGACGCTGCCGCAGTAAGCGCCTGCTGTGTCGGCAACCGCAGCAGCGTGTCCTGCTGACATCATCACACCTCGGAAAACGAAAAAACAGGCCCAGTGTAAATGACAGCCAATTATAGCAAATATGCAATAGTGCCGTTCGTGTAATGGGCACGAGAAGAGCTGCAATGATTTCCACACACAAGTGCCATATAATCCCTCCGTTACGTGGTCAGACAGCCCACGCAACGGTTGCTCATTCGTGCCATGCATAGACGGATGGACAGGAGCCGCTACTTGAAGCTCAATTATAACACTAGTGTGGCAGTCATCATGTCCTCAGGACGAAGACATCTTTAAACCCATTTAGGATGGGAACGCACGCACATGTGTCACTTCAGCGTTTAACTACTTTTAACCATTATTTTAAACTTTAGCTGATCTTTAGATCTGCTGTATTTGAAAAATCGTGAAAATGTGGCGTAAATCTTTTCTTAGAAGAAATTTTGTAGAATCTGGTCTCAGGTCTCAATGGATTAAGGAACAATTACTCTAACAAAACATTAGGCATGGGAATTAGCATCGATATATTATCCAGATACTTGGACCACAACGCTATAATGTGCTTTCTTAAAAAGGTTCCCAGTGTTGGCCTTTCCTCATTTACAAATTGTGAGAACAACCACATTCTTTATCCCCTGGCTGTGGGCATATTTACATATTATGTACCAATAATAAGGTTGCGAATACAAGCAGCCGAAATGAGTTTTCTTCGACGGGTGGCTGGCATCTCCCTTAGAGATAGGGTGAGAAGTTCAGCCTGGAAAGAAGCCAGCTTATGTGGTTCGGGCATCTGGTTAGGACGGCCCTGGGGCATCTCCCTAGGGAGGTCCTTGAAATACAGAAAAGGTCGGGAGCGGTCCATTATCATTGCTACATATCCCACCTTCTCCTTGCTCTCTCCATCACCTTCCTCTTTTTCTGTGTCTTTTTCACTCTTGCAATGTGCGAAGGGTCACCTAGTCCGAGCACAGACGCTCCAATAATTGGAGCTCGCTCAGCTGCACCGCAAACATGATTGCCCTGGTGGAAGTAACAGGGAGCCTGACCTTGACTGAAACTGACACGGAGAACAATTGGAAACCTTCCTGGGGCTGCAATCTCACCGCTTGGATTTTTAGTAAGCTTTCCCATGCACTGTATATGTCTCTTTCCATCCTCTCTCTCTCTCTCTCTCTCTCTCTCACACTCTCTCACACTCCTTCTCCAGAATAATCTGCAGCGGCCGTTGGCTGGAAGGTTTTGGTTTTAACAGTTTGGCACCTAGAGGATGTTTCCTCCTCCTCTCCTCTCAAGGTCGTCCGGCGCCTTTCATTCTGATCACGTGGTTTTGCCCGGAAAACAAGCAGCGTCAACTTTTGTCGTTATCGCTGGGACGGAGGGTGCATGCAAAATGAGCAGAGCTCGGGCTTGAGGGAAGCGAAACAGTAATACACGACGCGACACATGACCTTGTTTTCAGTGTCTGACTGAGGAATCACAAATTCGAAAGACTCTGCAATTCCGCTGCCACTCAGCACTGTTCCGCTGAATATAATTACTTTATGGCTGGAGCTTGACGAAACAACTGCCTTTTTATTTTGTGCTTGTGCAGAAAACAACGGCCGATTGCACTCATGCAGCACTAAATAGCAGAGAAGTGGTATCCAGCTGGTCTGTTCAGTGAATACTATAATAATAAGCCCAGAGAGAGAGAGAGAGAGAGAGAGAGAGAGAGAGGACAGAGAGAGAGAGAGAGGACAGAGTCATACCAGCATAAAATGAAAGAAAATTGCTGTAAAGTGGCCCCCCTTATTTTCCCATTGTGGGACCATTGAGGGTTGTGGCGCAGGGCTGAAATAGGCGTGGAGCTGTGAGAGCAGTAGAGAGAGATGTTGCGACTAACTGGAAGAAAGAGTGAGCAAATTAAAGTACAGAGGTAAACGAGATGCGATGGAGCCCAATGTTGGAGTCACTATACTATGTTGGGAAATACATTCTGCAGACAGCATTTAGAACTGGAAATGCTGTCTTCAGAATGCCTACATTCTGATGTGTTGAGCCACTAGCAATTGCACACAATTCAGCACGTGGGGATCATACACATATAAGACTAATGTTTACATGCTCTGAGATACTGCTCATTTATGTTGACCCCTTAAAAGTCTGGCTGCTTAAAAGTCCAGCTGCTGCTACCTTTAATCTCTCTATTATGACCATGCGATAGAAGTGTGAAAAACATAATTTTTAATTTTCTTTCATTTCATGACTGAGAGAGAGAGAGAGAGAGAGAGAGAGAGAGAGAGAGAGAGAGAGAATAGACAATTGATGGGCTGGTATTTTGTTGTGAAACAGCGTTGGCAGCTTCAGAGAGAGTGTGGAACAGAAATAACCCACTCCTGTCCTAATTCCAAAGCAGCAAATAGTAAATACCTATTAATGTAGAGAAAGACACAGCTGTACAGTTCATAATATGACCTCTATGCTGACTACTTTATAGGGTCTTCTGCATAGTCTTGTTGAGGGGCGCTAGCTCCTCCCACATCTGGCTTTCGAAAATTACTTCATATGACATGTACATTTTATGTAAATGTAACTCTAAGCAGCTACTATTACAAAGAACAATTGGGTACCGTAATTAAATAAAATTACTTACTTAATTATTAATTTGTAATAATAAATCACCAATTGTGAAATCAAAAGCGATATTTCCCTTTATGCCTATCATAGTTTTGCACAACTTAAGATAACTTAAGACTAGACAAAGTGCCAATCGGCACAGGTCTCCACCAGGGCAGGTCAGGTTGTGGCCTCATGGTGGCGCTATAACAGGCTGTTGAGGAAGATTTGGGCCGGAGGTTCGTGTTGGAGGGATGCAGGTACAATGTTTTTCCATGTGTGCATACATAAGTTGTATACAGATCGATGCAGTTATAGCTAAAAACAGGAATTGGCCTGTTATAGCGCCACCGTGAGGCTGATTTTGAGGAAAAAATTGTGGCATGTCGTCCTCGGCCTAGTGAAAATGTGCGTGTATAATTTAACGAAAATTGCACACTGTGTTTGTGATTTGTGGCGTTTTTTCGAAATGGACGAATCGTGTGAGGTTTGGAAGCCAATCTTAGCCAATCAGGATGGAAGATGGGAAATGCTGGCGCTCCGTGTTGATCACATGACTATGGAGATAGTGTATACCGATTTGCGAGTAATAATAGAAAATGTGTTTTACATATGTCGGCCTCCTGGTGGCGCTATAAAGAGCAGATGTGAAAAATTCCAGGCAAAGGTTTTTCCTTGGCCTCTAGGGAGTTGGCATACAAAGTTATCCACAGATCCGTGCAGTTAGAGGTAAAAACACTTTTCGGCCAGTTATAGCGCCACCTTGAGTCTGAGTTGAAATTGTTCATGTGGCATTTCGTCCTCGGCCTAGTGGGAATGTGGGTGCACAATTTCACGGAAATCACGCGATGTGTTCATGATTTGCAGCATTTTGTTTGAAACTGAGCACTCCTGTGAACTTCGGAAGCCAATCTTAACCAATCAGGATGGAGTCTGAGAAATCTGAAAGACCGGTTTCGTTGAATGGCTCTAGAGAGACTGTGTACCAATTTGCGTGATGTTTGGACAAAATCTGTAGGTGTACTGTGCAAAAACTTATTTAGCACAAAGCGGCCTCCTGGTGGCGCTATAACAGGCCGTTCTGGAAAGTTTGGGGCAGAGGTTCATCGTTGGCATCCAGGGAGTGTGTGTGCAAAATGTGGCATCGACCGGGTTAACGGTGGCCGAGATTAGCTGCTCACGGACACACGGACGGACGGACGGACGGACGGACGGACACACGGACGGACGGAGTGCAAAACATACTCTCCCCACATGCCTTCGGCCTGGTGGAGACAATAATGGGATGACCTCATAAGAATGAGTTTGTTTTGACAGTTGGTTTATAAAAAAACACATAACCGTTCACTGGTGTTATAGAAGAACTACAGTAAAAGATTATTCACAACAAACAACTTTGAGCACCGCCATGTGGTGTTGTACAAGGATACCGACAGTTTTTATAATCCTTGTTTTAAAAATGACTGAGAACATACTCTAATAAACAAGCAATTATTACATTACTTGGATACTGTAATTTTTATGAGGGAAATGAGCAATCTGTAATAGATATTATATTTAACTTTCCCAATGCAGATCATTCATTATAACCAGCGCATGGCGCTGATAACGTTCCAGAACACACTGGGCATCAGAACTGTTGTGTGTGGTTTGCCCTTCCTCGATCGCCCCGCGGGGATCAAGCACTCCTGTGTTCATCTCCTCTCTGTGCTCTCTGGCTGTTTTTCTTCTGCCCCAGCTGGCTGATGCCGCAGCCTCTTTCATTCCCCCACACTGCTTGAACTCACACTCGACTCGACCATACGACGTGGGGGGAGTGTGTGTGTGTGTGTGCGCGCGTGCTAGTATTGTGTTCTTTTCTGCAAACGAGTGAGTGTGCAGCGTCCCCAGGGAGAGGTGATTAGCATAGTACTGCACTGCTGACCAGATTAGCAGGGTCACTGGCAGGGGAGAGACGGACTAAGTGTCTGTTCGACCATGTCTCTTCCTTCCCAACATCTATAATTGGGTTTATTGATTACAGAATGTAACAAATCATCATTTAGGCTAGTATTGGCCATATTAATTGCACCTATCAACCTATCATCTGTCTATAGACAACCATAATTTGCCACTATTTACTTGAGAATATCACAGGTAAGCAGAGTTTGGGCTTTGGTCAAACAATGTACATTCTTCTACATTCATAGTCTACCAAACAACTATTCCACAATCTCCGAATGCTGGAACTACACCTCCCAAAATCAGATTAAGGAAGCTGCCATTTCCGTTCACGAAAATATATTTTAAAATATCTTTACATATATATGTTACTATGCTAAGATCACAAAAAGCAAAGCAAATGTAGCTGCAATGCAGCAATGCATCAGCATTGAATTTTTCCATTTGAAATCAATATAACTTGGGGCAGTCTGGTGGATCACAGAGTAAGGGGCGCATACCATATGTATAGTGCTTCATTATTTTTTACAACTTCAGCTTGAGTTGAGAACTATATTCACATTGAAATATGCACAATATAAATATATTTCATATCTTAGCATGTTAGGTCTGCATGGGGTTTCATGTGTAATTGAGATTAAGGGATACGTGTGTAATACCTCAAGTCAGTTTTACTACTTTAAATTGTGGGGCACCCACCCCAGCGGTCCAGGTGCATACCACATATGCACTGTGGGTTCGAATCCCAATTCTACGACCTTTGCTGCGTGTCACTCCCTATCTCTCTCTCTGTTTCCACTAAATACTATCAATAAAGGCATAAAAGGCCAATTATGGTCAATTATTTTACTAGTTAGGCCTACTTAGTGCCACAATTCTTTTCAATTTTCCAGTTTTGCATGTGTCTATGAGGTGACAGTACTTCATTAGACACCCTGGAGTCGTTTTTATGTGCAATGGTGTATAAACTTTGTATTTAGGGTTTCTTCCTGGAGGCTGAACCCTTGACAGTCAAACGGGCCAATGAAATAAACAGTAATATAGTGACACCACACTATCAGCCCCTCCCCTAACCCCTCCCCCTTTATCATACAACAACAGCTGTGTTCAGGTGGATCACCACCCATCAGGCAAACCAGGCATGAACTGGTGGGGGTGCCCACATAAAAACAACATTTTAACAAATACTTTTTGAAAACATTATACCTGATGATCATGTTTTAGGGTGGGAAAAAAATCACGGCACTCCATCTTTAAGAGTTTATTCAATTTCCGTTGGTGTCTTGTACTGTGGTGTTTTTTCATTTCATTCTGCTAATGCATTTCTGATGTAAAGTTATGAATGACAATAAAACATAACTTGAACTTCCACACAGCTGACCCAGGTTCCAAATCCGACACGAGGCATCTCTCTCTCTCTCTCTCTCTCTCTCTCTCTCTCTCTCTCTCTCCATTCATGTGATGTAATAACTCCAGGCAATACAGTCTGGTATTGCCTGGAGTATTATTATATCTAATTTGACATTCTGTTCTCTCTGCAATTGCTTTGATCTTCCTGGTCGTAATCGGCTATTTTCGGCGTGCAAGAACGGCACGCAACAAAGTATAAATCAATCCTTTATTTCACTTCTGATAACAAGGTAACACTGTATGGTATCATACAGTGTGAGAGAGCATCTCCTCCAACCTACAGATTCAGTTTTGAGCCTTATTGTATTGTGGGAATAAGCCTCAAAGTAGAACTGCGGTAAAAAGAAAAAAGGAAAAGAAAAAGTACCTTCCATCTAAAGTATAATATCCCAGAGGGATACAAAAACCAATTCTGGAACTTTCTCTTTTCAAGTTGTTATAGAACTTGACTTCTCATTGAGACTGTTCATCTTGCTTATAGAGGGGAGGTGAAATTGGCCAGTAGAATTTAAGAAATAAATAAATAAATCCCTTTCTTTTATCCGAGAATACAGTGGCAGAGCACTTTTCTCCAACCATGACCCTCCCCCAACATATCTCTCTCTCACTCTCTCTCGCTCAAAATGTCAGACCAGCGGATTAGACTGCCCCATGCGCTTTCGATCCAAACCATCAATCAATTATAGAATTCCTCAAATGTCAACAGACACACTAGACCAGACCTGGGCATTACAAGATTACTTGGAAATTAATTAAAATGTACTTTCTAATTTTACCTTGTGTGTACTAAAACTAAAATTGCTTTTATTTTGAAGCCTGCGTATTCACCTACCTATTCACGCAATTCCCATGCCGTGAATTGCTTGTGATTGATTGACAACCTGTTACCTTCCTTGTCACCCCTCTTGTCACGCCTCAAAAATGTCGGCTCATGCCAAAAAAAGAAAGGTGGATGCAGAATGCAAAAGTTCTAAAGTACTAAATATTTATTTACTGACGTCAGAGCTAATAATAATAACATATACTCTTACCAGCTTGTCAAAACAATGCCATTTACTGCTTTTTATACAGTAATAAAATTAATACTACGCAGAATTGAGTTCAGCCTTTTGGCCCTCCACAATATTTTCTGTTTCTCATTTGGCCCATTGGGAAAAATAATTGCCCACCCCTGCACTAGACTGTCCACGTCAGTGGCGGGGCTGTGAGTACTGTAATCAGTCAACACGATTTCTCAGATTTTCTTTCTCAGAACCCTTCCTCCTGATGGCCCACACTAATAACATGAGACTCACCATCAACTATAATTATGATTAACTGCATACATTTCCATAAAATGGATCATGAGGTTTTTCTTTGAAGCAAGAAAGCAATGGAGCATGCACTCCTCTGTAGGACCGTCACAATTATCGCATAATCGTCTAATCGCAATTATTTGAGATAATCGCAATTAGTTTATGAATAATCGTCGAAATTTACAAAAGCAGAAATAGCAGCTCTACAAACTAGCTTAGAAGGCGTCACTTCGGGACGTGTTGTAAGCTTGTTGATCTACATACTGTGAAATAAATAATTCAATCAATCAAGTATTTTAGGTGTATTATGGAGGTGAAAATAGTTTAAAAAAAAATGTCTTCAGCACCCAGATTATTTGGCACTAAACAAGACATCTCTATGATACGTCCTTTAAGATGAAAGGATATGGAGATAGAGCTAATCTTCTTATGCACCCGTCTGCCACGTAGTGTGGGTTGATGTGAGCCAACCATAAAGACAAAAAGGGCTGAACACTGACTGAACAGATTCAGCGGCTGCCGCAACTTGAATCACTCGCCTGCTTGCAGCCCAGAAACAAGGCTGTCTTCCTTTCCACCTATCTGCGCTGCCTGCTGTCCCTAATTAACATGCCACTTTGGAGCGCTGGAGTGATCAGCTTCCCTGATACAAAGTGACGCCTGTCAATTACCACCAGACATTCATTCCCTCACGGCAATCACCCTCGGACCGCAGGAGGGTCTCCCTCTGAGGCCTCATACACACACATCAAACGCATGTTGATGGCCGCCTCAATGCTTTTCCAATGGAAGTAATATGGTTTGTCTAAACATTTGCGTTTGATTGTCAGAATACAGCCATCAAACAAAAATGTTTGGTCAAACCACGTGACTTCCATTGGAAAAGCATTAAACACAGACAAGACACAGAACATGTGTTCTGTATGTGTGTATGGCCTATGTGTGTATGGGGCCTGAGATTCCCCTAGCGTTGTAGTCGAGTCCACCTAAAACGAGTCCAAGTCAACTCAAGACCAAGGCCGAGTGGGGTCGATTCTGAGTCACGACCGAGTGTGGGAGGGGGTCGAGTCCGAGTCAAGACCGAGACCGACAGGAGGTGAGACCGAGTCGAAACCTGATTTTATTTATTTTCTCATTTGACATAAATTCATAAAACACTGTGAGAGCAGCCATGCACATCAGCTGTGCTCCTTTACTTAACAAGATAGCCGTCTATAAGCTCCAGACAGCACTCTTATGATGTTAATGTGAATGAGATCCTCATAATATGGGTATGATCAAATACTTTCATTGTATTGTAGTGACTTGTGGGAGAAGAGTCCCGAGTCCATTGGTTTCATTGTATTGTAGTGACTTGTGGGAGAAGAGTCCCGAGTCCATTGGTTTCATTTTATTGTAGTGACTTGTGGGAGAAGAGTCCCGAGTCCATTGGTCCGAGACCAAGTCAAACTACGGGCGAGACAGAGACGAGACCGAGTCAATGAAAATGTGGACTGGAGACCGGACTCGAGACGAGTCCATGACTCGAGTACTACAACACTAGATTCCCCCTCACAGCCCTACACTTCCACTACCTCTGAACAATCTCCAGTGTGACCGTATGTACACATGTACACGTATGTACACATCCCACGCAACAACACTGAACAACCACACACAACAGCAGCAACTGAGAAAAAAAAAACTAGAGAGTTTCATACTGTATGTTGCACATTTCATTTCCCAGCGGATTAGAACTTGGCTGGAGTTTACAGAGGTATTGTTTTCCATCACATCTGCCATATGGGCTGATTCTAAATACAGGTTTAACCACCCACATATTTCCTCTATCATAATCTCCAGCCACCAGCAAGCCACCGCCTACTGCGACTGAACAGTTACAAATGAGGAAAACCATAACAGATTGAATGCTGATGAGTCATCAAGCTGAAACTTCTGGTTAATTAAACCAGGGACTGTATTGGCTCTTTGTCATTTAGCTGTAGACAAATGAGACACAATTAAGTTACGTTATTCTTAACTGGAATTGTTCTGTTTGCATTCCAACTACAATAACATACCAATATTTCAAACCAATTAAGTAAGAATAAAAAATAAAACACCTGCACTGTCTTCGATGCTCAATAAAGTAAATGCCCAAAAATCCTAAATGCTCATTCACAAAATCAATATAAAAGAATAACAAATTATCTTAAACGGTGAAAACACAAAAAAACAACAGTGTGGACTCTTATTATAATTAGATAACTAGAAATGCACTCTGTCGAGCTGCCAACGTGCGCTTTGCACACAAGTAGGCCATGTATGGCCTACTTGTGTGCAAGCAGAGCGTGTCGTGAGGTGCGCTCACCACTGCTGGTACGAATGCTGCTCGGAGTCCTAAAGCTCTCTGATGCTGTCTGAGTATGACTGCTGCCCTGAGTCCTAGAGCTCTCTGCTATTTGTCTGGGTACGACTGCTGCTCTGAGTCCTAGAGCTCTCTGCTATCTGTCTGAGTATGACTGCTGCTCTGAGTCCTAGAGCTCTCTGCTATCTGTCTGGGTACGACTGCTGCTCTGAGTCCTAGAGCTCTCTGCTATCTGTCTGGGTACGACTGCTGCTCTGAGTCCTAGAGCTCTCTGTCTGTTACTGTTTATTTAAAAAGATATTTACGATATATTTTATATATTTCCGTGAACATAATGACGAACACGACTCTCAGGAGCCGCAGTTGCAGACTCTAGATTGTATTCAAAGACTGTGGAATACTTCTCTGCCTTGAGAGACAACCTGCATGATACACAGACACAATCTGATGATGTCAATATAACATTCATCATTACTAAACTATTAAACTTGGAATCATATGACCATAATTGCTTGTGCCTGCGTGTGCGTGCATACTGGGTTCAATGTATTCTCACAAAATGAACTTCTTTGCAAGAGTTGCCATGGCAATAAACTAGTCGATCTTAAGTCATCTTATGTCTCTCATTACTGCAATTAGGCTACCACAGTGCATACAATTATTCCTTTCATATATAATATGCAATCAGCAATTTCTATTAATAACAGCAAAAATGTCCAAGTGCAAATTCAGTTTTGTTATAAAGTCTCCATGAAAATATCCAGCCGTAACACATCAAAATCCCATGTAGTCACAAAAAGATATGAATCCATAAATAACTCTAGATACTGTATGATCAAAATGTTTTCATTTCCATGGTTTCTTTCTTCACTTTATAGTCACTCCATTCATGTAATGATACCATTTAATCATATCTGTGGATATATGAAGATTAATTCAGTATTAAGATCAGGATGGATTATTTTAATCCTACATTCCCCCAATTATGTAAATTCACACAACCCCTGCACCACCATAGGACACCCTGCTCAGAGTGAGAGCCAAGGGCATAATCCTGTTCAGTAGAACTTCTTAGGATGGGTTAAATTCAGAGGACCAATTCTGGGTAATATAATGTGCTTCCAGGGAATAGCTTAAATGCTCTCAGTGATGCTACTGGATTTAAAACGTTACTGATATACCCCATGAACTGGTATGTCAATTTTGTAGTGAATTTGTAGTGAACTTTCAGCTGCCATGGCGCTAAAGAGCGGCTGGGCAATATATTGATAGTCTCTCTAAGTCTAAGTCGTCCTCAGACGAGCCCTCCATCGTTGCTTCCAGTCATCCCGGTTCTCCATATACTGTATGTATCTGGCCAGCTCGTTGGTGTCTTTGGCAGTGTCCTGCTAGTCTCATTCTCCTGGCTGCTATTTTCTGGCTCACCCTTGGCATTCCATCATACAGATTTGTGTTGGTAACATGTGTGCTAGCCTCTTACTGATGTTGAGTGCTGCTGTATAGTAGAACAGACTCTACCGTTGCGTAGAAGAAGCTAAGTTTGGTTTGACGGGGCAGATTGGAGTTCCATACACTGGCCATGCCGTTTAGGGCAAGTGCCTTCCTCACTTTCAGGTCTTGTTCGGTTGAGTTGACCCATGAGCCCAGGTACTTGAAGTCCTTAACTTCCTTCAAAGCAGTGCCTCCTGTTGTTGTCAGAGGTGGATGCTCTGATGGGATGTTATAGGTGACCTTGGCACACTCTGATTCCACTCTGGTCAGGAGCTCCTGAGCTTGTTCCACGTGGTCAGAGAGCAGGCTGATGTCGTCCGCATAGTCGAAGTCTGTCAGGACTACTGTTGGGTGTCGTCTCAACCTCCTTGGTGTTATGGTGAGGCCAATGTCCTGCTCTCGTCCATTGATAGCCTTCCTTAACGCATAGTCCGGGACTATGACGAAGAGGAAGGGGGCTAGGGTGTCGCCTTGCAGTACCCCAGCCAAGATGTTAAACTCCTCACTCTTGCCATCTGTCAACACAGATGTCAACACCTTGGCCCTTGTTCCTGCATACATGGTCTCTATTGCAATTGTAAGTTGTGAGGGACACCGTAGGCCTTAAGGATCTTCATCATCGTGCCTCTGTGTATCGAGTCAAAGTCCTTTTTGAAGTCGATAAAACACAACATGGCAGTCAGGTTGTTCCTTTTAACCTCCTCGATGATTCTCCTAGTTAATAGTTATCATCCATCACTGTAGGGCTAATCTAATTGTGGGATTATTTATATTGCTAATTTGTCTAAATGAACAACACTACAATGCAATTACTGAATCAGATTTATGAAATACTTCACAGTTCTTGTTGAATGTGATCCATCAAGTGGAGTAGAACATTTCCCATACATAAAAAGATATGATACAAATACTGTACGTTTTTCTTGTTACCATGATTTTTTTCTACGACATAGGTCTAAGCCTTAGACTCTAATGTGAAAGTGGGTCTCGCTGTGGCTAATTGGACAACTGTGTGACAGGCCAGGAAACCAAGAAGAGGTAGGCTACTATACTATAGGCTCCATATGGGAAGTTGCTCGGTATGCCAGCGCAAGGCTGCGGTGACAGCAATGACATCTGGAACGACATCTACACGACCGTGTGCAAGGAGCTTGTAGCCCTCGCTTTCTAATAAGCTGATCTTCCATTTTTCTGCTAATTAGAGGAGAGTGAAGAAAAATAAATGTAGCAGAGCCTGGGAGATATAGCGCTATAGTAGAGCAATGATGAAACACAACAATGCACTCACTCTAATGCAGGGGTGGGCAACTTTGACGATGGAGAGGGCCACTATATTTCCACAGTCACTCCAGAGAGCCACATTGCATAGTAGTGTTGTAGATCAGATATTTTTGCTATTATTTGAATTGAAATCCTTGATTATTTTTTGCCTTTTTTTTAATTGGAATCCTGAAAAGTAATTTTCGGGTGTGGGTTGGGTGTAGGGTTGTTTTTTTTGTCTCTGATTAATGTACTGTTAAACTGATAACTATGCTGAGTATATCAAATGCTGTGCTGTGAGAAGGATGGGCACTGCCCATGCCTTTTGATCACCTTCACGGGGCTGTTTCTTTTTTTCTTTGCTGATGTAAACTTTGTACTTGATTATGTTCTGTGAAGATGTTCAAATAAACTAAAACTAATTAAAGGTATATTCAGTGATTTCACTTAATTCAAATATCACTTATTTTTTTGTTTTGTTGTGATAATCCTCCCTACTATAGAGTGTGCTGGCCATATAAGGAGTTCCTCCCTGTCCCCAGTTAACCCCTGGGGGTCAAAAAACCTTAGGTTTCGTTTTTGACTCTCTATCCTGATTGGACGAAAGGCTGGGTCCCACAGCCAAAAACGAAACCTAAGGTTTTTTGAGTGAAATCACTGAATATACCTTTAAGACTTTCGATACCGGAGAATTCGCCAGTTTATCAAGTCACCGTGTCACAATGTCTTCATCGTTATGCTAACATGCTGTCTTCATCAGTGTAGTATGTCAAACTCACAGATGTTATAGTTCATTTCCAAAGTGATCAAATTATTTTGTACAATTAAATGGTCAGCTAGATAATGATAAAATGTAAAATGTGAAATGTGAATACCAATGACAAGTAGGCCTACCATTTCAGGATATTGTTTACTAATGAATTACATTGTTTCGGTACTTAAACTTTTACCATTCCTACTCTCTCTCTCTCTCTCAATTCAAAGGTGAAGTAAAACTAAAATGCACTAAATCGCTGTTGGTAAACTGGCGAGTTCTCCGGATACCGTCCCTTCAGCCGTGGTGAGTGAGTGTGTCATCAATGCGTGGTACGCAATTACCACAGTCGTCATTTTGATCGCTGCACCTCACCTTCTTCCGATGTGGCACTGTCATTGCGTGTAAATATTCTGTGTAAGTGGGAGATGGAGTGTGTGGTGCCACAGTGTTTTCTAGATTGCTGAACATTGTCTGAGGCTATACACTGCAGGTTCCATTCACTGATTTACTCCTTTCCTTTCATCGACAGGTTCACATGCGAGAAGGTATTCGGTTCCTACTGTAGTGTGTATGTGTACACAATGCGAAACCAAGTATAAAATCAGGCACTGAAATGGTTAGAGTCCATCGTCTGGGGACCACGATTGCACTCAGCATGTTTCATATAGAATAGGTTTTGAGATATCTTGTTTAGAATTGGAGCTTGAAAAGCTTGCTGCTCATAGCAAACAGCCTTACACGGGGTAGTTGAAAGCTACGGAACAAATAGGAGCCATAGGTGGATGTAAAGAAAAGTAATCTGCCATAGATAGACATTTGCATTGACATTGAGAGCCTAGCCTAGAGGGAAAACAGCAGAAGATTGAAAGATAACTAGGGCACGATGGAATGTCAGTCAGAGACTTGAGAGAGAAAGTAAGCTTTAGTACATTGATTGATGGAGAAATTAGTCAATAACCTGGTTACTTTTAGCTTCTCTTATCTTCTCTGATCTCACCCAAGCCTGAGGTGAGGAAGCCACATAATAATTATGTGGCTCAGGATCTTTCCATGTGCTTTTGATTTTTACAACATATTATGTTGTGATAAAAGCCAAAAGCACATGGAAAGAGTGTTAATTTAAGAAATCGATACAGGTCCCAATAACACTGTCCTACTTTAGATAATGAAACCAAGGGGAGAGGGAAGAAAACAATCCAACAGGCATGTTCCTGTGACTGGGTGACATTGGCCATCTGTCATCAGTTCCTTGCACACTGTACTATGCCCAATTGCACAACACAGTGACTCGTGTACAGCAACTCCGCAGCAGATTTCCCTCAAGTCCAACGAGGAATAAGAGAGTCACGCCTTTCCTTTGTATTACCCTCCTCCCTGCACATCTCAATCTGAAGCCTCCATGCATATAGAATGAGCTGTCAATGGGAAGTTGCACCTACTGTAGTTAGCATCTTGCTGGCAAGATGGAAGCCGTGTGCATATCGTCAATTGTCACACTAGTCTGGACCTACGCACACCCACATGTCTTCCGTGCCTGCTCAGATTTCACATCTCCACCGGCCATCTGTCATGGGGCAATATATATACGACTATGCTATGCAGTGGGAAACCCCACCAGGCCACACTGCACTGGCTTCACAGAAACTATACCAGACATGCTTGTCTGTAAAGCTCCATAGCATAAAAAAGTACTCAATGGTGTGTGTGTGTGTGTGTGTGTGTGTGTGTGTGAAATGGAAATAAAAAAAATGCTCAAAAGATAATTTTAAAATATACTTTTGTGAACGGAAATGACCAACAGATTATTCTGATTTCGGGAGGTGTAGTTCCAGATAGCATATATATAGCATTCGGAGATTGTGAAATAGTTGTCTGGCTATGCAAGACTAATGTGGGGATAACAAAATCGAGGGACAGAAACACTGCCACGGGTGAAATTGGTGGCGACACACATACACTGGACTGACATCCACATTAGGGAAGAGTCGGTGGCCTACTGGAGTGTAACGATCTACATTCTACAGTATCTGTTGCCGTCAGGAATGGATGACACTCTGCTCCTGCTGCAACCCAACCCTCTCAGAGACAGAGTAGGCATCACTCTGGGGACCCGAAGACAGCAGTGACCCTGGCTTGTCAACTCGGGGAGAGGCGGAAGTTAAGGATGGGAGATGGCGTCTATACAGGACTCAGCGGAATGAACGTGAAGGTGGGTGGGGGAGGGGGTGGGGGGGGTTTCCACTAAAGTTCTCAACGGGCCCAAACATTTAGGCCCGCCCCGACCCTACCCTAACTGGGTAGGGTAACTAAAAATAACCAAAATGTTAAGCCTGAAGCACGAAAAAAGCCAGAAAAAAAAAGAAAGAAAAAAAAAAAACACCGTGGTTCAGTGTGAAAGTGAGAACGGAGATCAACGGACTTATCGAAATAAAGGATGCATGTAACTCACGTTAGAATAGGCTGTTTCATTTCCATCATTCTAATTCCAGACAGTGGTGGTGGTGAAATAGCAGCTGCAGCTCCCTCCCTTTAGTTTCCTCTGAAGTGAAGTTGCTTGTTACGGGTAGCGTTTTAAGTTATATCACCATGGATCACTTTGGTGACGTTAATTAATGATTAGGTTGTATTCATCGCAGCCAGCTGGGTTAACAACGAGATAGCTCAGTGCAACGTGACGAAAACTTGACCCTTCAGCTATCGTGTGATCCGATTGATCTTATAAAACATTTTAGCATATGACAACTTGTTTGATGTGCAAACCAGAGGTAAACCAGCGGTAGCAACTAGCAAGCAAGTCTCACACCGTTCACTGTTCTCTCTACTGTACTGCCTGCGTGCAGTGTGGGACTACGGGCTGCTGCTCGGGCCTCGTACAGTACACACATGCTGGACGGACATGATCTGTTCTGTCTGTGTTTCATGGCCACCTCAGGCTCAATGCTTTTCCAATGGAAGTCACGTGGTTTGACGAAAAACTTTGATTTGTCACATCCGATGTCGTCCGATATGCGTGTACGAGGCCCCCCCGAGTCTGAAATGCCAGTGCGATGCGCCCCCGCCTCCAGTCCTCCTGTCACAAGTGAATCGCTTAGCGCAGCCCTCTTCATAATAAATACATACATGTATACACAATTACACATTACAATCACATTACACAAATAACAGAACTGCTATTTTTTATTATAATAACAGTCTTAAAAATAATTAATAAAAAAATAAAAAAATCACCCAGCCCGAGGCTAGGCCGGCCCGACTAATTAGCATATTTTTGGGGCCCAGCTCGGACCGATAACGTTGGGTCGGTACCGATCAGGCCAGGTTCGGGCAGAGATTGAGAACTTTAGTGTCCACACAGCCAAAGGACTCATAATAAAAGGTCAGGTCATGCTCAGACAGCTATTGCTTGGCGCCTCAAAGGTCAGTCAGAGCCCTTGGCTGCACCAGAGGTGCATGATGAGAAAAATGTCACCAGGTCCAATAGACCAGAAGGTCAATACCGGCACCATGCACTAAGCAGCATTGCCACAGCCTTTGTTTGAAATCTATTTCACTCAAGGTTACGAGTGGGGGGAAAGTCACCCTACGGTACATCTCACTGTAATGTAGCAGTTGGCAGGTGAGAAAAATAAATGGAAAAGTATTCCTTCCAACCCACCCGGGTGACTGTATAAAAATGTCCTGGTCAATGGAACACCTGTGTTCTCTAAGTACTCTCTATGGGAAAGTCACAACATTCACCTTTTTATGAATGCCTTTCTTTGCTCTCTGTTGTGTGTTGTGTTAAAAAAAACAAAAAATAATACACAGTCAGAACTCTGACATCTGGACATTAAAAAGTAATAATAAGCAATTGGAAAATTATCAAAAGAGGAGGCAGGATGATAGGACAAAATGGCAATTCAGCTGCGGTAGAATTGCTCTCTTGGAGCACATTAGCATCAGAGTACCTTGCCTGTCCACACTCTCCCATGTGGGCAGCTAGCTACCATGGCAGGCTTATTAATCCCAGGGGAAGTGGTGGACAAACGGATGAGTGTATCCAGGCTTGCTCTAATATCCTCTGGCCAGGCTGCGTTGCGTGCGAGTCTGTGCACCCCTCCCCCGACTGTAGCCATCTGTTTCCTGCCAGGCAGGCAGGCACTCTGGCTAAAGTCCCCAGCGAACCTCGGCCTCTTGTGGTTTTCCGGCTCACTTAGGAAATTGACCTGCTCATGCAGTTGTGACGTCTGGAGCACCGCACACTGCTGAAAAAGAAATGTTATGGGGAGGAGGACCTCCCTTCTGTGCACTCAAGACAGAGTGGATGAGACCAGTTTAATATAGGTGGTGTATCAAAAATGAAACGTTGGGCTGAACGTAGCATACTGACTGGTATACGTAGGGAAAGAGTTCCTGCAGACCCTAGCTGTGCTGTTGATTCTTCACCTGAGTCGGAGAAAGTGTCAGGAAGCTTGACATTTCGAGAGTAATGTATGGTGTATTCATGTCATCTTCACTCTATCCAGGCAGCTTTTGCTCCTTTGCTGGTTGCTATGGCACCCTGCATGGACGACATTCTTTGGAGAGTTTTTGAAAGGCCACTTGAATTGGCAACAGCCTAGCCTAGTCAATATTTAAACATTATACTGTAGCACTGAATTGCACTTGATAACTGGAGCAAAAGGTATTTCTCTTGCTTTCAATCCCTTATTCCTAATCGTCTCTATATCTCTCACAATAGCTAATACAATTTGTAGTGTTAAATAATGATAACAATAATAACAATAATTCACTGGATGGACTAAACACTAATACATGGGCAACTGGCAACACATGCGGCCCCCACCTTCACTTAATGTGGCCCTCAGGTTAATATCTGAATACTGGTACATTATTGGCCTAGTCATAACTAATTAAAGGCATTTCAAAAGCATTTGAAATTAAAAAAAATATATAACTTTTCAGGATTACAATTCAAAAATTGCAAAAGAATATTCAGGATTTCAATTCAAATAATATCTAAAATAGCTGATCTACAAGCTCAAAATGGTTCGCAGTGCAACGAAACAAGCTTGTAGATAGTCTAATTTTGCTACGAATATGCAATGTGGCCCTCTGGAGTGAGTGTGGAACTATAGCGGCCCTCTCCATCGTCAAAGTTTCCCACCCCTGGACTAAATAACTTGTGTTGTTCTGGACACCTCATGGTCAGGCTCTGTGATTCTATGTAAAAAGGCCCTATAGGGTTCATCATGCTCCAGAACTTTAGCAGCATGCCCCCATGGAAGCGGGCGTGACTGTTTCTCCCTAATGGGAAAGGCAGCAGGCGTGACATTTCCCCCGACAGCCAACTCCTATAAGCCCCAGTAATAAGGATCTGCTACACCACAGGGTTAATCAATGGGGTGGGGCTGGGAGCCGGGAGAGAATACAGAGGAGAAAGAAAGAAAGAAAGAAAGAAAGCCAGCCTCTGTCCCTCCGCATCGGAGCTTCTCTTCTTCCCAGCTAAGTCCTGACTAAAGTTCTCAACGGGCCCAAAAATTGAGGCCCGGCCTGACCCTACCCTAACTAAAAATAACTAAAAATAACCAGAATGTTAAGCCCGAAGCCCGACAAAGGCCCGACAAAAAAAAGAAAGAAAAACACCACTAAATGGCGGCGCTGTGGTTCAGTGTGAAAGTGAGAACGGAAATCAACGGATGTATCGAAATAAAGGATGTATGTAACTCACGTTAGAATAGGCTGTTTCATTTCCATCATTCTAATTCCAGACAGTGGTGGTGGTGACTGGTGAGTAAATAGCAGCTGCAGCTCCCTCCCTTTAGTTTCCTCTGAAGTGAAGTTGCTTGTTACGGGTAGAGTTTAAGTTATATCACCATGTTTCACTTTGGTGACGTTAAAATAGGTTTTATTCATCGCAGTCAGCTGGGTTAACAACGAGATAGCTCAGTGCAACGTGACGAAAACCTGACGCTTCAGCTATCGTGTGATCCGATTGATCTTATAAAACATTTTAGCATATGGCAACTTGGCAAGTTAACTGGTTAGAAGCTCGTTTGATGTGCAAACCAGAGGTAAACCAGCGGTAGCAACTAGCAAGCAAGTCTCACACCGTTCTATCTACTGTACTGCCTGCGTGCAGTACAGTACTACGGGCTGCTGCTCTGGCCTCGTACACACATGCCGGACGGACATGATCTGTTCTGTCTGTGTTTCATGGCCGCCTCAGGCTCAATGCTTTTCCAATGGAAGTCACGTGGTTTGACAAAACACTTTGATTTGTCACATGTTCGTCCGACATGTGTGTACTGGCTTCTGGCACGTGCACGACTGCACGTCACATTTTTTTGTACCACAGCGTGGTGCTGCACAACTAGCTTCCTGCCATGCATCTCGTCCATGTTAGAGTTCTAGCCTGTTGACACTCAAGACACTTTCCATTGAAGGAGGGACACAATGGACCCCCATGCACACTGGTGGCCAAGGGCCACTTACTTCTGCTTGGCGGATAAAGGTCAGATTTCACACTTTGTCCAAGGTGCTGCTGTGAATGGAGAGCAAAAGCTGCCATCTTACATTTAGAATTGGTGTACTATGTGTGTGCGTGCGTGCGGGTTGTCTCAGGTCCCACAACAGACCAATACTTAGTCCACAACTGCTTCCACACTTGGCACAAATATTGCTCATGGGTCTGGCTATACAGTATAGACACATTCCGAGACGGATCCCATGGTTGCAGGTAACGTATTTCCTGTAGGTGGAGACAACATAGCTGCGGTGTACTGGCTCTTCTACTACATTGAATGGGAAATGAGTCTGCTCAAACGTTACTCTTTTACCTGCTTTTTACTAACACTAACTTTACAAAGATGCCCAGAACATCAGGATGAACCTGTGTAGTTTATGGCTGCTCCAACAGTAGTGGCAACATTCAACTTTGGAGAGAAACGGAATGTCAAAAAATACACTGCGGTGGCTGAGACCAGAGCCATAGAGTAATGGTTGAAACGAAGCAGTGAAAGGTCCTGAAAGATACATAACGTACAGTCTACCAATACCCAATCTTTCTGTTGTATGAACACACGGCTGCTGTACTTTATACCTCATACTATTAAAAAGCATTTAAAGTATTCAAAGAGCAGAAGGGTACAGTTGCATCTGTAAAATAATGTATGTCTAATTAATATTTCGCTAACTGCATGAAAACTGCATGTAAGATTTATGTTCATTGTCAGCGCAATGGTCATTTGTCACTGATATAAAAATATTCATATCATACAAATGCAGGCAACAATAAATGGCATTCACTTTCAGGAGGTTGTAGGCCTATGTGAAAATAGTAAGAGATAAACAGTGCAATAATATTTGTGGTTTACTTTCACATTCAGACATTTGAATTGGAAATAAGCTTGATTTTTAGGATTACTCTTGGAAGACCATGAAGCTGAACTCAAGTGGAAAATGAGATTTCCAGCTTATTTTTACCCTATACCGTTTTGTGCATGAAGTAGCAAAGCATTATTGCAATACTAGGAACAATGGGGGTTCCACCGCACCAGTTAGATAATAAAGTATATTACGAAAGAAAACTGTCTCTCATCCATCCCCAAGGAAGAGTATGTTTGCTTCCTTCACTCCAACTGCAGCCCTTGAAGTCAGGGAGAGGCAGATAAGAAGAGTAACACATTCTCCTCACTACTAAACAATTATCATCCAATAACAGCACTGCACAGCATCATAAAAGAGCTGCTTCATTGCTGATTTAAGGAAGCTACCAAACCAGCAACTGCTTACTGCGAGAAAGCGAGACTTCGAAATGACAGCCCTTTAAAGTGAAAGTCAACAAAAGATATTTTATAGGCACCGAGAGGCTTACAGACACAAAGGCTGTCAGTGTGTCTCTTTTATCAGATTGGTAATATAAGCAGGCCTTGGTGGTAATACTGGTAAATTGTAGCTCCATTTTGCCAGCGACATGCTTAATCTTCATTTTGTCTTTCCACAGTTCCTGTCTGCTATCACGGCCCTGTGACTTAACGAGGGTGAAGCAGCAGCTTCGTAAGAGGAGATCAGAGCCTGAACTGCATCTCACCGTATACCTCCACCTCCGCCTAAAACAGTTTTTTTGTAATTTTCCCAGCAGAGATCCATAGGGAGCAATAAAGCCAAACATTCTCCCCCGGAAAAGAAACCGGCAGCCGCCCGGGGACAATATGAATGCTCAGCAGCTCTCTGCTGTTTGCATTCCTACTGTATGTTGTTTGGCTTAGCTGAGCTCCGAGGTTAGCTGCACCACCAACACCACCAAAATTGTCTTGATATACAACGTGATTATTTCTCTGATGTATTGCAATCAAGATGTATCAACCACATTTCTTTAGGGTTTGTGTTAACACAAACATTGAAGATAAAGTCCCCCACTCTCCATATATGGGCATGATACATTTGTGACACCCACCGCTGAAGCATGATCCTGTCGTTAATTCAAAAGAAAATCAAACATTGAAACAATATAATTCTCAACTTAAAAAAGGTTCATTAAACTTTTGACATAGTATTGCTTTAAGCTACTTTAAAGCATCTGTATTCATGAACCCTGAGAGGCTGAAACTGTATGAAAACAACCTGAGCTAGATAGTGAGCTTATTGTCCTACATTTACCTGACCTTGTAAGCTACTGACAGTGGCTAGTTTCACTATCTCTGGAGAAGAAAACAAAATCACACCTGTGTGAACTGAGAGGTGCAGGCTGCTCAGTGTGAATGGCCCTTTAGGCTGCTCAACAGTGCCACTTTAGGTCACCCAGCGGTACAGCTGTTCGTACTCCAAACAGACAGACATACACATTACACACGCAGGAAAAAAAGGTTACTCATATGAGGCTCTTTTCTTATTTTGGGGAATCCAACAAAGGGCAGCAAATTAAGCTTCCTTTTCATGTTGTCATGGACTGTAGAGTGCCTGATAAAGGCCGTCTACAGTGCCTGTCATACTGTAGGCTTTTCCTGTCATAGCATAGACTTGATAAAGATGCTTCCCATGCTGCCAATGCTCTCACTCTACAAATCCGGAGGAATTGTTTATGTCCGATGTATCAGAATTCTGACATAGGTTTGGGGACATAAAAGGCATTGACAGTATCGGATCTCAGTTGAATGTCCTCTGTTGATAAAAGCAATGTCTTCTTATGCCATGCCTACTGTTGGATGTTGAGCTAATTTATCAAGAATGAATCCAGAAAATATCTCTCCCTCCCAACTTAACCTTCACAAAGGTATATTGTTGATAGATATTTTAACTGGAAATAAACGTTTTATCACCCAAGTCATATTTATGCTTTTCTATGAGAGAAACTAGATTAGAACTATTCCAAAAAGCCCGATATTGTCAGAGCTACCTATCTCTCATACGGCTCACCCCCTTAAAAAAGTGTCTGGAGATTCTCAAGTGCTGCCTGCAGACTGAGAGGGTTGATTAAGTGGAAGATAGACGCCTTGGTGGGCATGCCATCTTATCTCTCTGCCTATACATCCATATCAGTCAAATATCAGGGTTTGAAATCCCTGTGTGGGACTGTGTCTAGCAGACATGGTCTGATACAGCTTCTAAATAATTCACTAGGCGCTATATCAATGTCCTTTACTTGTAATCTCTCTCTCAAGAGAGACTAGTTACTATATGCCAGACATCAAAGCACTTGGCGGAGGAGTAGAGCTAGCAATGACATTTTCTGTTGTTTTGTTTCCTTGATTAAATGTCACCCTGTAGGTTGCCTGTGTGTTCAACAAGTTAGTTAGTGCACTGACCATTAAGTTAAAATATTTTAAAACCCAATTGAAAAGACCTAACAAAAAATCTTCTTCCCAACATAGCATGTCATAGGACCTCTCAAAAAATAAAATAAAAACAAACAACAACAACAACAACGTGGGCCTGTTAAGCACTTTGAGACTGTAACTGTGGGTTAAAAGCGACATACATGTGAAATCACAAACAACACAGCACTTGCCATTGCTGTGTTTGGTGCGTATTTTCTGTGTGTGTGTGTGTGTGTGTGTGTGTGTGCGTGCGTGCGTGCATGCATGTGTGCATTTGTGTGTGTGAGAGAGAGAGTGGGTATTATTTCCATGAGAAATATATTTGCAACTGAATATGAAAAAGCAGAATGTAACAGGGCTTAGGCACCGATGAATACATTCTGAATGTTACACCCCATGGACTTCCCTGTAATAATTAGGGGCAAATTGTATTGTTCACCTAACAATAAAACTACAGTTCCCCAAAGCCCTTTAACTGTGAGATTCTTAACACCCCCTTATAATAATAATTGAAACGGGCTGTAAATATGTCAAGTCCAAGTGCACATTTAATTAGGGCTTTGAACATGACTGAGGACAAGAGGTCATGCATAATTTCTCTGTAGTCAGACAAAGGATGAATGATCCAGGCATCCAATCAGATATATGAAAGAAGCTTTACTCTTATGTAACTGTACACAAGATGTAACAATAAAGTACAACCTTGAACCCTTGAATTGGTATTGTTGCTGTCGGGCAGAAAACTTGTTACTCAGTATTCAGGAAATTAAAATAAATAAATGAATGTGGTCAAAGTAGTTATTATTTAGTCAGCTCTTTTCACTTCTTCTTTTCGTTTTTCCTTTTCACTTTTCACTGGTTAAAAGGCAGAGTGGCTGCTTGGGAACCAGAAGGCTCCCAGTTCACTCCCTAGCTGCCCTGCTGGCTCCCCCTGGGAGTTACCCAGGGCAGCCAGGGATCGTCAAAGTGTCCTTACTTAAGACACTGAACCCCTCTGCTCCCGATGAGCGGCTTGTTGCCTCTGCCCTGCCGACGGCATGTTAATGTGTGTGTGAATTATGGACTCCGATTATGCACTATGAGGTCAGTCCGTTGCTCTCCCCAGGTTGGCAGAGGGAGTGTAGCGCCTATTAGATAATTGACTCTGGGTGAAACAAAGCGGTTACAAAATCGTGGGATAAAAAATGTAAGAAAATAAAAATGTGTGTGTGAAATGTGAATGGGCGAATGCAACGCACTTTGTAAAGCGCTTTGGATAAAGGCACAATTTGCTATTTACGGGCTTGAAATTATAGACAAAAAATGTTCTATATCTTTCAAAAACGGTGAAAATGTGATGCATTGTGCGCGCATTTAGATCGGTTACATGTAGATCGGCATGTTTTGCTACTTTTGTGCAACACTGTAAGACAAAAAAGTATAAGATAGTTCACTTATTTATGAAAATACATAAAAAAACATTAACGATGGAGATACAAGGTTTCCGCCCCAACAGCGACAACATCCAATTAACCCATTTAGGACTGAGGCCATATTCTACACAACGTCTTCAAAATCATGACGGAAAAACCGTCATGTTTCTATATCAGTGGTTCTCAAACTACTTCATGTCAAGGACCCCGAAAATGATATGTATAATTGGCCACCGACCCCCATCTGAAAAGATTTGTTCCAGGGACTCCCAAGAAGCAAAGATTTTAGTTAAAAAATGTTCACTGTGAAAGAATATATATTCAATGAATTTTCACGATTTTTCAAAAAAGAAATTCAATAGTTAAAGTATAACATAATTGTTAAAAGCTATAAGGTTGTTCCAGTCTTTAATGGATCAATTTGAACGTATGGAGCAGACACTGACACACCAAATGGGACTTGCACCCATGACTTCAGGCCAGGGCTGCACAATTAACTGTGTAAAATGATGTCATGATTTTAGTTTCCACAATCAATAAATCATCATAAACAATGCAATATTATTACATGTTACAATATTATCTAATGTAGCCTAGTTCAATATTAAAAATGTTGACATAAGATAAAAGATGGACAAAATATATAAAAGAAAATATATATTAATGTTGCTCCACGTTATAGGGACTAAAACTCATGTAGTAATCATATCACAATGTCAAGTAAGATAATCAAGATTAGCATTTCAGCAGCATAATCATGCATAATTTAGATCTAAACTGACATGAGAGAACACGGGCGGGCGGGCGGGCGCACACGCACGCACACACGCACATATGAATAATCATACTTGCTTGATTGATTCACTCCACCCCCACAACAGCTGTGCAAATCTCCCTGACAGGGATCAGAATAGTGAGCTATGATTTGTACAGGGTCAGGGGCATAGCTTTCTTTGACCTCCACACACACAGAAGGGAACACTGGCTGAACTCAAACCAAGCACCTGTTCAATTTCTCTATCAAGGTCAATCAAAATGTCATTGGCTTAGCATTGGCCCTTGCAACAGGGCCAGCTTTCCTACGTTATCGAAATCCCTTGTTCATGCCAGGGGATTGTATATAGAGCAGACCGCCGACCCCCCCCCCCCCACCCCCTCACGCCAGTCCATGCTCTCACAAAGGAACCAGACTGATTGAAGTCTGGCCTCCGTGTGCCAGTCTAAATATTGGAAAGGCACGGAGAAGACTGCAGCCTGATATGAATTCCCACAATATACTGGGCTGGGGGGAGGGGGGGCATGGAAACGGTCAGTAGAAGCATTCATCTTTTTAACTCCCTGTGGCACTGTCTCCTACATTAATTTATTCCTCACCATGCCCCCAACCCCACCCCACCCCATCTCTCTGAGATATAAAAAGGGAATTTTACCATCCAGTTCATCTCTGCTCTTGTATTTTGCCGTTTCCTGCTAAATACATCCATCTTGGTTTCAACCACGATGAGCCAGACACACATGCGCACACGCGAACGCACACACACACACACACACACACACACACACACACACACTTGAACATACCTTTTCAAAATGGCGTTTACTCTGAGCAATTAAGATAAAGATGTTTACCGTATACAAACATGTTAACGTGCAAATAAATGCCATTAACACTCTCATTATTTAAATAGACCATGCACATAAACCCCACACCGGGGGGATTACAGCAATTTGCTCACTTTACATCCTGTTGTTAATGTTAAAAGACGAGACAACAGGTTCTGCGTGTCGTTACCCTGTGCAAGACAATCTCCCCGAGTCGTATCCAATGATTGCCCCCAACACATTAACTACAAGAGTGCACAAATGGACACTTTACGGTTCTGTAACTTGGAGAGTGTACACATTTGGTTCCATCTGTTCTGTACACTCAGTGTTAAATGTGGATGCTCTTGTCCTCTCCAGATCACTTGCTCAGCTCCATTGATGCTCTGAACGGAGGACTGACTCTCTGCAATCTTTCTCTGTCAACCTCTCTCTTGCATTCACAGTCTACTCCAAAGATACAATTTGATTAGCATGACTAATGTTGCCCTCGTGTCAAAGTGAAATATATGACAGATCTTAACTCAACAAAGAAATCAACAATAAACAATAAATAATATAATAAATATTATATCAGTGTATGTTACTGTATCCTGCGTTTAAGGGCTGCACACACACACACACACACACACACACACACACACACACACACACACACAAACACACACACATCTCTGAGCTAAAATATGACCTCGGGTTGTTTGGTTACTTAAGGCTTACCGGTAAATACAAGTTGTTAATCAAAACATAGTTTGCCATTGGTTTCTGGGGTCTCACAGCAGGAAGGTAATTGGGCTGTATTTTCAGAAACCTTGGTATATATATATATATATATAATATATATAATATATATATAAAAATGTTATTTCTTTTTCAACATCTGATTCCATTGGGCAACTGAATGCAATATAGTATGTTTAACCCCAGCATCCCTATTCTGGGGGGGAACATTTGCCAAACATTTGTGAGCTTGTAGATCACCAAAGAGATTTGGTGAAGTGAAAAAGTACAGTTGCAACTCAGCTCCATAATTATGACTTAAAACCAGCGGTTCCCAAACTTTCAGGTCGAGACCCAAAAGAGATTAGACGTTTACTTTGCCCGGGACCCAAACTAGTTGAAAATAGCAGATCTACAAGCACACAACGCACCGCTTTGCGTCACGTAGTGAGCTTGTGGATCGGCTATTTTCACTACTACTACTACTACTTAGAAGTGTATATATTATTTTAATATATACATACATATACATACATACATACATACATACATACATAGATACATACATAGATACATACATACATACATACACACAAACACACTAATAATTATAATTATATAAAAATGTGTGTGTGTGTGTGTGTGTGTGTGTGTGTGTGTGTGTGTGTGTGTGTGTGTGTGTGTGTGTGTGTGTGTGTGTGTGTGTGTGTGTGTGTGTGTGTGTGTGTGTGTGTGTGTCAGCCCACTGTTTGGAAACTTAAACAATGGAAGGTTTAAGTGGTTAAGTGTGTTTCAGAGACAATAGGAGTGTGTGTGTGTGTGTGGGGGGGGTCTCTACAGTCAGCATCCCAGCAGATGGCTTTCTGTTGAGGGTGTGTTGGGCACAGCAGCTGTTCTCATCACGTCTCACCATTCTTCTCACTCACACACACTCTCTCACTCAGTCAGTCCAAAGACTGACACACACACACACACACACTCTCTCACTCAGTCAGTCCAAAGACTGACACACACACACTACACACACACTCTCTCACTCAGTCAGTCCAAAGACTGACACACACACGCACACACTCTCTCACTCAGTCAGTCCAAAGACTGACACACACACACACACACACACACACACACACACACACACACACACACACACACACACACACACACACACACACACACACACACACACACACACACACACACACACACACACACACACACACACACACACACACACACACACACACACACACACACACACACACACACACACACACACACACCTCTGATGGAACCGGACACTACTCCCTTCCATTATTCAGCGGTGGGGTGGACTGAGATGAGCTACATGAGCAGCTTATGGTGAAAAACCCTGACACACCAATCCTGCTGTCTGTCTGTCTGTCTGTCTGTCTGTCTGTCTGTCTGTCTGTCTCCTGCATTGTGTCTGTCTGTCTGTCTGTACACAACACCACTCATACTGTCTGTCTATCCCTGTGTCTGACTCTCTCCCTCTGTATGTCTTCACAGTATAGCCTGGCTAATAAGCCAGACTCAAATCACACAGGCACATTTATTTTTGCCAACGGCTGATTCGGCCTGGCTTATTAGCCAGGCTATTCACAGTAACCAACTGCTCACTTAACAACACAAGATTAAATTGGCGTATGACATTGTATTTAGCTTTTGTTCATTTATAAATAATAAATGTAAATGGTCTGAGGCATGAATTGTGAGGACAGGAGTATGAAAGGTAACCCTTTATTTTCAAATGTATTCCATCACTGATCCCCTGCTGCCACCCACCCCCACTACACACCCACACGCACACACACGCACACACACACACCCACCCCCACTACACACCCACACACACACACACACACACACACACACACACACACACACACACACACACACACACACACACACACACACACCCTTATGCAGTACATGCACCTCCCACCTCTCCACCCACCCCCACTACACACACACACCCTTATACAGTACATGCACCCTCCACCCACCCCCACTACACACACACACCCTTATACAGTACATGCACCCTCCACCCACCCCCACTACACACACACACCCTTATACAGTACATGCACCCCCATCTCTCCAGTGAGGGAACTTCAAAGCACATCTAAGTCAGTGGACTAGTGGAAAGGGATCCCCAGAGGACACTAGTGAGTACAAGCGCACACACTCAGCGTCAATAATGTAATTCTGGACTCGCTTCTTTTCACCTGACAGGGAGGAGTTTCCCCAGTTGGACGTAGCGTGTAGAAGGAACACGTTATTCTAACCAGTTCCATTGACCTACATCAGGTGCCCCGGCTGGCCAGGGTAGCCATTGATGTTCATCAATATTCAGCACTACATGACAACATGGCTTCGATGAAACACAGTATAGAGGGGGATCTGAGCTGTGATTTTAAACTATTTTGTTTGCAATTGCACCTCCATGTCTTAATCAAGTTTAGTTTGCAATAAAGTGTCGTCAACAACAACTTGGATGTAAAGGCTTTTGTTGCTTCATTTGGTATCACTGCTGCCCTGATGTGGGAGCATCTTCTGATCTCCAACGATAATATGAAGCAGATATAAAATGATCTGTTTGGATATTATAATGGTAGTTGTATACAAACAACATACTATAGGCACTTCATTACAACATTACAGGCAGTTCTCATGTTTTCATCAGGAATCTTTACACCTACACATTTTTTGTGTAGGTGCCAGTGGTTCTCAAAGTGGGGTCCGGGGACCCCCAGGGGTCCTTGAGGCAGTTCCAGAGGGTCCCCAGCTAAATGATAGTTTGGAACCAAATGGGCCCTTATGGGTCTGTAACTCTGGGAGTGTACAAATAGAACCAAATGGACCCGTTATTTGTACACTCAGAGTTAAATTAACATTGATTTTACAGATAGAAATGGGGGTCCGTAGCCTATTGCATATCAAACTGAGGGTTCTTGAAATTAAAATGGTTGAGAATCACTGCTAGAGCCGTAGAAATCTTCTCTTATGGGGGTCCCTGGCATGTCTTTTCAAATGGGGGCTGTCAAGTACCCCCAAATTGACATGAAAAAGTTTGGGAACCACTGACCTATGCACTGTCCTGACTTGATAGAAAAACTGCCTTGCTCAACAAGGCCAGCATTTCATTGAGTAGTAGTTCTGTAAAGTACTGTGTACTTAATTACAGATTAAGCAAATATCAATTTACAGAGGGCAAAGTCAAAGCCCCCCCCCCCCCCCCCCCCCCCCCCCCGGCACCACCACACAGAGGAAAAAAGGAGGACAAAAACAGACTATTTAAAATTGAATTATTCCATTCCGGTCCTTGTTCTAGATTTTATCTGGGTTTTTCCCCCACCACTGCTTGATGAGAGGGAATGTGGGGCTGTAACTCCCTTTGATCAAGTTGCATAAGTCCCTCCCTCACAGGGAGGCTGACCTTGAATGCAAAGTTGCTCATTTATAGTCTCCTAAACCTAATCAACTTTTGACGGTCAAGGATGATTTGGGAGTAGTTTGTGAGAGGAGAATGGGACTCTCAAGGGGCACACCGCATATCTAATCTTAGTGTCATTGTCAGTTCCTACAGTATATTGAGCTAGAAGACCCGATCTAGTTTTAAAGGTGAATATTGTTATACAACCTCATCCCCAGCAGTTCACAGATACAGGAGAGCTACACAGTTCAGGGAAGGTGAAAGGTTGGGGATGTACAGAAGTACAGACAAACACTCCAAACTTTCATATGCCGTTTCTTTGTAAGAAATAGACCCCTCTCACACATTTTTTAAGCCAATTAAAGACAAACTGTACCTAATTTGTAAAAAAATAAATAATAATAATCACTTGCCTAGGTATGCGCAATAGGCAGCGGTAATAGGAGTTGCGTGATGATCCAAGGAATCCCGTTCATAGACTGTAACGGTAGCCACGCCCCTCAGAACATGCGCGACTTTATGGTAAAAAAATATATAAATGGGACCATAACCATGAGACTTTAAACTAGTGACTGGAAGCAAAAAGTATTCATGACCATGTTTATTAAGGTAATACAGTCTAGGTGAAGTTGGGCCAAAATACATGGACTTCTATGGGGCTATGGGTTTTTTTGGGCCCAGTACAGCGCCACAACAGGCCATTATATGAACTTTCAGGAAATCCCGATTTCCTTGTGGCTTCACAAAATATCTGTCTGACTGCCCCCCTGGCTAAAACACATGTTTACTTGGCCTACTGGGAGTGTACATGCAAAGTTTGATGCTAGTAGCCGTCGGAGCTGTACACAGACACACATGAACACACATGGACACACACCCAGACAGGGATGAATACATATTCTCCAACTGCAGAGATATTAATGATAAATGTTTACATTCTACTGTATAGTCAGTCCCATGCAAACAACTCCAAGTGATAGCCATCCATTGATGTTCATCAATAATCAGCACTACAGAACAACATGACTTCGATGAAACACATCATAGAGGGGGATTAATCAAATTTAGTTTGCAATTAAAGTGTCACTGCCAGAGGAATGGTCTGATGTGGGAGAGTCTTCTATTCAACAACACATCATTTACTATAAAACTATCTGGTTGGATTTTAGGCTATACATATAACAGACTATAGGCATAGACTAAATTACAACATTTGAATCTTGCTCAGTATATGCGTCACATAGCTTCCCTGTTCACGGTGCACTCTAATAAAGCAGCAATGCATGAAAATAACCTTTAAAAATAAGTAAAAACCAACTGCCAATCCAGTAAGATTAGAAAAGTGGCTGTTGGCATGCCAATTTTAAACAAATGATGAAATGTAGGCCAGCTTACTATCTTAATAGTAAGCTGTTGTTTATATTTCATAGTTTATAGTATAAACTATGAAATGGAGTTATGCCTATGCTAACCTTGGATGCCAGGCTTGCTTTCAGAAAGAGAATACGGGTTGGCCTGTTACATACTGTAATCTCCATAATACTTTCCATTTTGAAAAACAATTTCAAACATTTTCCAAAATGAGCATAGATAGCATATCTACAAGATCACAACGGAAGATTGAGAGCCACTGTTTCAAGGTCACCAAAATCACTACGGATCATCGTCCATTTAGAGCATGCGGTTTCACAGCAAAATATAACAGAAGAAAAATGAGGCAAAACTCCTTTATATTGCTGATTTACACACACACATAAGAGATGTATTGGTAGGTAATTAAAAAATGATAATAGATTTCTTTCAAGCAGACAATGTTTGAGCAGTTTCATTCTTCTTGACAGCCATTAAAAACAATCTCAACATCGATTTCAGTATTGAAATACTAGACATATTCTTATATAATTTTCTAAAGTAAGGCCAAATAATTTTCCAATACCACATCCCCATTATTTATTTATTCTCATTAGTGCTAAATAATGAAATTAAATCTTTACTTCACATTACTGTTGTGCAAATTGTTGACTCTTTTAATTTCATATTTATTTGCCCAATAACTACAATGATATCACGTCATACTGGCCAACCCCAACATCCTTGCACACTTCAGCAGTTGATACAACCCCCTCCTGTTTAACTGCAGTTTGCAATTTCAAGTCGAACGTGAGAATACTGTTTCAGACAGATCAGATAATCTGTTTGTAAGGACTCTCCTTGAATTTGAGCAGATACCCTGCTGTGCTCTACCATTTTAGGACACATTTTGGATTGTCCTTCAGGAGAGCGAGGCCGAGGATGGGCATGAAGGAAATAGGACAGGAGGAGGGGGCCTGGTGTGTGTTTGCTGGAAGGATGAGTGTGTTGAGGAGGGACAGTGAACCATAGTGAGCTGTGATGGGGGGTGGAGTCACTGCTCACCAAAGAGCAATGCTACTGTAAAGAATGCAGGAGAAGGCAGATGTGTTTGGGCAGACATAGTTTTACTGAGGTTAGGTTTAGGGTTGCAAAAACGAGAACTGTCACTCACAGCGGCTACTGGCCAATCACAACTGGGCATTCCTAGAAGTGAAAAATAAAGTGGATCGCTTCCTTCCATCATCATTGCACATCATGTAGGCACAGTGTGGGAATGGGAATAACAGGATTGCCTTGTTTAAAAGTCAGCAATACCATGAAATATTACAAACAATTTACAGTAGGTGAAATTGTGCCTATTATGGTCGGTCCATCATATGAAATTGGCCTTCTGTGTTTACCCTACGGGCACAGCAGAAAAGACCTACACGTGTGACACAACAATTCAGATAAAAATGACACAAAGCAAATGACGGTTTACCAATTATTATATAAATTATAAAGGCAACAGCATAAGCTATACCAGCTTCAGTTCCAAATGCTAGCAATACTGCGGACTGAGAATAATTTCAGTGAATTTAATTAACATGAAAATAAAAAGCTCTTTCTTGCTGTGCATGATATAACAAGAGAATTATACAGTACACTCACAAAGGGTCTTTTTTCCCTTCTTCTCCATAGCATATTACAAAGCAGCCATAATTATGGCAACAATGAGAAATCCAGTCTCGCTGCATGCAGCTACACAGTAAAACCATCACTTAATATCTCCGTCTGTAAATCCGAGTGTACAAATGTAGATCTATTTTCTGTCACATTGTCCAGCTGGGATTTTAACCCTGCGTGTACCCAGCCCTGTGGTTTTCAACCAGTGGTCCTTGAGGGGGTTCCAGGTGGTCCTCAGCTAAATCAAGGAGAGTTGGTAACCCAATTGACCCTTATAGATCTTTTTAACTCTTGAGAGTGTAAACCATTTGGCTTCATTTTACGCTCTCAAGTTACATTATTGTTAAACAACTACATTGCTAAATTTAAAAGAAGTTCAAACAATTACAGAATGTAGAATTGTTATGTTGATCAATGATTGCCGGTGATATCTCTCCTAATGGTACCAACATCAATACTGCCTGGAATTGTGGACAAAAATCCAATCCAACGTACGACAACAAATATTCTAAGTTCTGGCTGGGTCTGAGAGGTCATAATGGACCTCGACATGAAAAGGGTTGAAAACCATTGCCACAGGGAATCCCTTCTTTACCGGATATGGTACTTATGGGCTTTAGGTAGTACTACTCGTCACCCGGTAGGTGTCCTACCCGACACAAGGGTCTACAATACATTTCTACGAGTAGGGAGGAGCTAGATCACCTCCTCCTTCCAACCATACTGCAGAATATTGAGGTGTACTACTACTAATTGTATCGCATGAACACATTATTCTACCGCACAGATTGGTTTACAATATATAACGTTTTATTCGTTGAAATACGTCCCTGGTCGCGGTCTTATTCCCTGAAGGTTTTACTGTTTACGCTGACTGGCTGCTGGCAGCGGAAATAAACAAAACCACGGACGGACATCTGCAAAGCGGAGACAATCACAAAACAACGGTCTTTGTACTACCGTACGATACGGTTTGAATCCACTCTGTCTGCCTGGATCTCTAGAAACTAAAACTACACCACGTTTCAAGTAACTCAAGCACAAAAACACACAAACAAACGCAACAATACATGAAATTCAAGTCAGTGTTTGTTTATAGAACCACCAGGAAGGGAGCGATGAGAGATTATCTCTGCTCCTGCCTCCTAGCACGCGCTTGGTCAACTTGATCCTATTTGCACCACGGAACAAACCAACCAACCATCATGGAGAAACTCTTACCTGTTCCAGTGTTTCTTTTGGGCGTGTTGGTGGCGTCCTGACGGCGGCTGTCTGTCCGTCCGTCCACGGTGACGGTTCTGTATTTTTGGGGGGACAGCGAGTGGTACTGATGTTGTAGTATGGTGCCTTCTGTCTCTCCTCCGTGTGTGTGTGTGTGTGTGTGTGTGTGTGTGTGCTGCCTGTGGTGCTGAATTGGACAGCACCAAAGGAACAGTTGCCAGATTGTGAGAGAGAAATAAGCGACCCAGGTCTATCAAAATCAATCTGAGAACCCATCGTCAAAAAGTAAAGGAAAAACAGTGACCTCTTTTCTTGAAGGAGTCAACAGTCTGTCTCGAGAAACTAATGAGTCCAAAAAGAAGCGACTAGGGCTACTGGGCTATTTGAAAATGGCCGATCTACAAGCTTGTAAATCGGCTATTTAAAAAAAGAATCTTGGAAAAAAAAACGGACAAATGTGGAATATTTTTTGAATACGTCATTGTTGTGGGGGTCCTTCCTGGACATGGAAACAAGCCCAAATAAGCAACCACAATTAAACAAGACCCAAAATCCGCAACCTGCAACTAACAAAGCATTTCTCTTATTTCAATTGACTCTTCGTATTTGCCATTCCATAATTGCATTTTCATTTTAATATTGTCCACTAATTAGGAATTTTTTTTTAATTTTAAATTAAATGATCATTTATTTATCATTTTAATAGAATGAGCATAAATAATAATGTAAATGCTACTGCATTTTAGATTTATTTTTGTCTCAAGAAATGCGTCAGCTTTATGCTTCCATAAGCCCAAAATCGCTTACAATACGCAGACATGGCAACACTGTAAAGGAGCTTTGTTAAAAAAACAACAAAAAACTAAAAAAACACTGACTGCGCTTCTCGTCCTTCTTACAGCGCAGTACCCCCTGCTGGATTGGAGGGGCTCCTACATCCTATCGACAAAAATGGCATAATTTTGTGACAAAGAAGATACCACTTGTGTAGCGCCATCTAGTGCAATTTAAAGACAATGATGATTGAAAAGGGTGAAGGGGGGGTGGCAGAATTTAACAACAATACATCCGTTTATAGATTTGTCTCTTGTCTTGCTCAATATTAAAATGCACACACACACACACACACACACACACACACACACACACACACACACACACACACACACACACACACACACACACACACACACACACACACACACACACACACACACACACACACACACACACACACACACACACACACACACACACACAATCAAAACAATCTGTTCACAGCATGGATTGATAGATATCTTTTAACACTATACCTGACGTTCTGCTTTTCGGAAACAAAGTTAAAATATAAGATTGATTATTAAGCGCTTAAACATAATTATAAAAAAGATGAGCTTGATTACATAACGGAGTAGGCTACATATGTATAGCTTTAGGTGATGAAAGGTAAGGTACAAGATATAACTTGGGGGGGGGCAATAGGTTGTGCAGCATTAGAAATTGCAAAAGGGGTTATCCATTATTAAGTGAACAGGTCTTCTCTGCAGGTGAGCATCAGTTTCTGAGGTGAGGTGGCGTTATAAGTGTTCCATAAAAGTGTGTCCTTCACGGTTACATGGGCTGTGTGCTGTCCCGAGACGTGAGCTGCAGGGAGTGTTCCAAGACAGCAGCAGCAGCAGGGTTGCCCTGAGTGACAGCCAAGGTGGCCTGCTCTGGCAGGAGGTTGGGGTCTGTCAGAATGGCGGTGGATGTGCTCAGGAGACGGAGTGAACTCAGAACCACTGAGGGGGCACGCACAAACAGAGACAGTGCACAGGTGTTAGCGATTATGTGCAAAGGCAGTGGTGGGAAAAAGTACTCACATTTTGTACTTCAAGTAAACGTACCAATACTGCAATGTAGAAATACTACAATACAAGTGAAAGTCCAGAATTCAAAATGTACTTGAGCAAAAGTACAAAAGTATTGGTACACAAGTAAAAGCTGATCTGCGACGCATTTTGAGCTTGTAGATCGGCTATTTTCAAATGGTCAAATGTACATAGGGCTGAACTTACAGTAAGTATGTTTTGTAATAATAATCTAAATCTACAAAGTAACTAGTAGGCCTAACTAAAGTTTTCAAATAAAAGTACGATATTTTCCTCTGAAATGTGGTGGAGTAGTAAAAGTAAAAGTGCTCTAAATTGAAAATATTCAAGTAAAGTAAAAAAAATACCTCAAACGTGTATATAGTAAATGTATGTTACTTTCCACCACTGTGTAAAGGCAGATAAAATGCATTACAACAATGTGTAGTTTCTAAAACACAAGCAGACTTACTGGGTCTAAGAGAAGGCAGGGAACAATGTTGTTCTAGCCATGATAGTGTGGATCGACACAGGTCTTCCACACTCGCCGTAGACACCATCCCATTATAGGACTCGAACAAGGGCTCAATGATTATACTGAACTGACAATGGTTGAGGAAAGCAACTTGAATCATAGAATATTTGCGACCGCAGGTCGCAGTTAACTATGGAATGAATCTATCATTTCCCGTCAGTGGGTGTGTTGGTTGGTTGGTTGGTCACCCCAGGCAAGCCCCAGGCAACCCCAGGCAAGCCCCAATAGGCCTATATGGTTCACAGGCTAGGCTACTAAGGCTAGGTCATAAATGCATACAGTCATACTGTGAAACAATTTAGTAGTATTTTTGGCAACACTTATGATGGGGGTCCTGGCACCCGAGGATATTTTGTATACGTTATCAGAAATGGTAAAATACATAATTTATTTTTATATATATATATATATATATATATATATATATATATACATTTCCGATCACTACATCCTTTTGCTGCGAGTGTCAGGGGCAGACACACAGATAAAAAAAATTGTGCTGAATAGTGTTTAGAGAAGTTCTATAAACTATTGAAAACGTTACACATGAACGTTACACATGAATTTACAGGTTTTAAATATGTTTGGATCCTTGGCTGAATGCATGTGTCCTAGGCTATAACAGATGAGGATACAATCCAGAACTTCCAGTTTTGCAGGGTTTGTGCCCGAACATACACTCGAAACTTCTCCCTCATACTGTCAAAGCGCTGGCGTGTGATTGGCACACCGGTGGCAGGCAGCTGCTGCTGGCACACACTGTATACACAAGATTTGATATTGGATGAATAACCTACTCCTAATTCAACTAAATACAATTACATATAAATGAGGTCATGGCTACGTTACTACTCATTTTCCCCCTCAGATTCCTACCCCACCTTAACAATTTACAATGCAGACATTTATCTCTTAGGAACATATGAGTGCAGAATTAGAGTAAATGGCATGAACCCTAGACTAGTCAACAAATGGCAGTACTTGTCTCACTCACTTGATGGCAGAGTTGAGAAGCTGTATTTCCTCTCTGAGTCTCTGAGTCTCCTCGTGAAGCTGGGCCCTCTCCTGCTGCATCTTACTGATGTACTCAGCTGTCTTGTGCAACGTGGTGGCCTTGCTGATCTGTGCCAGTAAACAGAGCGATTAGCACAGTGGTTCTGCATTAGTTAAGCTTCACTATCAATCAATTTAGATGGGGACCCCCTAGAACCCTCTCAAGGACCCCTGGCAGTCCCTGACTACACTTTGAAAACCACTGGATTGGCCTATGTCAAGCCCTATACAAAAGCTGTTGCATAATTCAGGATTCTTCTTTTGTTTTTCACCTCTGTTATTATGAGTGTACAATAAGGTCAGACTGAAGAAGTATTTTGTCCATCAGTCGACTTTGAGGCTTAATCAGGTTTTTGGCCACTGTTTTTGTGTTATGTCAATACAAGGCCATACTTGCATACAAGGCCGCAAGACAAATTTCAGTGCGAACTGACAATAAAGTACTATATCATATCATATCATAACTGTTGGCATCCATATTGTTTAGACTATTATTTATTGTGCCCATTCACTACAATATACAGCACCTGATATGTTCCTTGTTACTGAGGCCAAGTTAAGAATTGAATACATACTTTAAATATCAATACAAGGTAACTAAAAAGAAACATGTTTCAATGGCAGTGGATGGAGAGAGAGGATTTTCATCCAACCAAGCATCAGCAACCACAAAGAGGGGCGGGACCGCAGGCGGGACTTGACATTGACATTGACATGTCACATTCCCTAAAAGTAATACCTTTATGCTTGGCTGAGAGCTAAGGGTTGTCACCAAGTTGTGTAGCGTATCAAAACCCAGTTTGATGTTGAACCGCCTCTTCTGCTCAGCTGAGATGTGAGTTATCCGCCTGGTCTCTACCTGCTACAGAAAGCACAGTTTTTAGACATCACAGTGAGATCTGTTTCTTATGTCGCATTCACACCAGAATGCTTTACTGCGATTAAAACGAATCCTGCTGCGTATTGTCGGAAAGTGCGCTTCGTTTGGCAGGTGTGAAGGCTCAATTGAAATCTGATGCGGATCAAAGAACCACATTCTACTTCGCCAAAAACAAGGGTTTCACTTCGCTTCCACGTGCACCTGACTTCGATTCACTGCAGGTGTAAATGCAACCCGCATCAAATAAAGGAAATTAAGCAAACAATGTTGCGGATGAATGATGAGGAAATACATTTGGAGACGGAGAAGGCATATTTTAGGCAGTGCAAAGATGTCCTGTTACCGTGGATAGACGTGGTCGAATGAGGAGACTGAATCCCTCATCGAAATATAGGGCTTCAGTATATATATATACATATAATTTGAACACCATAGATTTCACTGTGTAGTTTATGAATTGAACACATTGATAAAGGTCCCTGCTGCGTTTCCAATTGCTGCGGATGACAGCGCAGTGTGAAATAAAATATGCAAAACTTGATGCAACTTCTACGCCCATTCTCATCGAGTCTACCGAATTAGAGGTGTGAATGCGACTTTACTCACAGGGTATATACGCTAATAACTATTTAATTTGGTCATATCTGTGGGAACCATAAAGTATTGAATACACTTTTTGCGACCGCAGGTCGCATTTACTATGACATTGTATGTTTTTTTTGTATGTCAGTCAGTCAGTCAGTCAGTGTATCACTCAAAATCCCCATACATGGGGAAAGCCCCCATATATGGTGCCCACGTCTCATGACATCATCAGTGATGATGTCACGTTATTTTTATTTTTTTATTGGAATTTTGTAACATATATTTTACCTTGTTGGACTCTATTCTACCATGCCCAGAGAATAAAGACAGCGGGGACTCCGGGTTGGATGCTTTGTCTATAGGATTTGTTGGTTGGTCTGGATGTTGGTCTGGATTCCCTGAAAAACTAGCTATAAAAAAAGGACACAGCATTTCTAGGGGAAAACATGATATTCATTATTAGATCTATGTAAGGGACAATACTCAAAACCTCACTTAACCACATTAATCCTGGATTCCTTACATTGGGCAACTAGATGAACATATTCAAAAATAGCGGGAAAAACGCCGATCAATAAGGTCACATTGCGGCGCGATATGACACATTGCGAACTGAAAGATCGGCCATTTTCAACACGCGGCATCACCATATGATTACAAATATATAGGGCTTAAATATGGGACTACTTTTATTTGTATATTAAAGGATGGTTGCATTAACAATTTGTAATTGGTAATACATTACAGATGATAGAATCACTATTGTCAACAACAGAATGTGTTGGGTGTGTCCATTGGGGTTATGCTAGTTGTGTTTTGTTTTGTTTGTTTTTTCTTGTGTAAGTCATGTGTATTTTGTATGCTTTATTGTAAAATTAACATTATAAAACTTTGATGACAAAAACAAAGTTGGTAACTACAAAATAACACGACAGTGGCGGCTTTTAGGTTCATCCATTTAAAGGAGGGTTCATCCCCCTGTGCCGGTAGAAAAATGAAATCTTACCTGAGAAGCTGATCTTCCTATCAGTGCCGTAGATTTGTACCGGGGATAATTTCTCACTCTTGGGAATTAAGAGGGCAGACACTGCTGAGACTCTTGAGGTGCTGGTGCTGGGAGTATTGCGGCTGAGGACTGAGGTCTGGCTCTGTAGTGGTGTCAACAGTGAGATCCCTGACGGCCACTCCATTCCATGTTGCAGCTGAGATGTAGTTGCTTGGACGTGCATGCTGCTACCCGACTATTGAACAACAGAAATCCTTTAGTCTCTCATCTCATCTAATCATGAGTGTTACAATGTATTTGGATCTTGTTGGAAACCTCTATCTATGTCTTGTCTTTAGTGCCGTGATTTTTTTCTACCCTAAAACATGATCATCAGGTCTTATTGTTATATAAGAAGGTATAATTTTTTAAAAAAAGTGTACAGTATTTGTTAAAATGTTGTTTTTATGTGGGCACGCCCACCAGTTCATTAAGTATGCCTGGTTGCCTGGTGGGTGGTGATCCACCTGAACTGAAGCCGCACCCACAGCTGTAGTTATATGATAAAGGGGGAGGGGTTAGGCAAGGGGCTGATAATGTGATATTACTGTTTATTTCATTGGTACGTTTGACTGTCAAGAGTTCAGCCTCCAGGAAGAAACCCTAAATACAAAGTTAATACACCATTGCACATAAAAACGACTACAGGGTGTTTAATGACCTGTGTCTATGAGTCACCTCATAGACGCATGAAAAACTGGAAAAATACAAAAAAATTATCTTTACTTTGAACTGTCTTGCATTTATGCCAGAGGAACAGCAGAGGTCATAACAGCTCTAGTAACTGGCCTGCACTTACTTACTTCCTACATGCTGTAGTGTGTATACACACATGCATAATAAGTAGATACACACATGAACGTCCTGCGCACATCAGCACATTCTGAATTGCACATGCATGCATCTAACAACATAATCAAAGTTGGCCCACTGTGATTCATTGTACAGGCGAAGAAAATGCGAAGGAAAATACGCAGGAAAAATGCGAAGACAAAATGCAAAGAAAAATACGAAAGAAAAACGCGAAGACAAAATCGAATTATAGAAAAAATGCGAAGAAAACATGCAAAGAAATAAGTTAAGTAAGTAAGTAATAAATACGTGCAGACAAATTGAAGGACATATTAACTTAAGGACATTTGATTTCTGGGATATTTCCCCAGTAATTTTAGTGATGAGTTGGGACTTACTGGGGAGCTTGGAGATGATGATCTCTGTCCATTGGTTGTTCCTAAAGGTGGTTCAAATCCCAGCATGGGTTTCCCTGCAAACAACCCATTCAGTTGTTATAATATTTGTGATGTAACAAACAGGCATATTGTCTCTGTCGGAGCAGAAACCTTATATGTACAGAACCACAGGCAGACTTAACCTGGCATCCGTATTTTGGGCATATCATTATAGGCTATATAGGTTTGTAAAAACATCTTCTCCAAATAACAAATATAGCCGTTATGACGGAGACAATTAAAGAAGAGGGAAAAACTTTACTGACTTTCTTGAGCAGCGGAGGACAGCAGTTTGGCGAGGCAGCTGGTCTGCGGAGGTGTGGTGGGGGGAGGCCGAGGCAAAGCCACGGTGGGTCGTACTATCTTCATCCCTGCCATATTTTGCTTGTGCTTCGGCCTCGCTCCAGCAACGGTGACCTGCTGGGGGACTGAGAAGCACTCGGCCATGCTGACAGATGGCGAGGTCCCACGTGCTGGGTCGGAGACCGCAGACGGGTAACTCTGAGAGAGGCAGGGTGTCTGTGGATGTGGGTATATGTCCTCTTTGGTAGGGTAGCCATGGGCCTGGGCCACAGGCCCCAGGCTGCCCATGCTGGAGGCTGTGTGGGTGATGACGGTGGAGGGCACAGTGCTGGCTGTCGTCACATAATAGCCATACTTATGACACGGCGGTGGATACATGAACGAACTACTTTCAGAGGCAACAGGCTGTTGCACGCTGGTAATTGCCATAGAAACAGGTGGTTCGTGGTAAGATTGATGGCCATAGGACATGACCCCCGATATTATGCTGGCTGTGCCGTACTCGCTGCAGTCTTGGGTTGGCCTGGACTGGACTGGCTGGACATCAGATGAGGAGGGATGAGTTAAAGTGCCAGATAAGTTAGGCTGGAAAAGAGAGATGCGTCTTCTTATTGTTTGTTTTTTATTTGTAATTGAAAAGAAGCTTGTTTTCTTATGGTTTAACTAACCACTTTCAACCTAGACTGAATTTCATTATAGGCGAAAATAAAAACTAATTTCTAAATTCTAAAAACAACTAATATACGGTAGTAGCTTGCAGTATAGCTTCTACAAACTTGTTTACTTTCATAATTTTTTTCGTACGCCAAACTATATAGAGCTTGGGGCAGCTGTAGTCACCATTTCGCCCCCCAGTATGTACGCATGTCGAAGACACTTAACCCCCAACAGCTCCCCCAAGCACTCATCATGACAATTCAGCTGATTTTTTCCCATAAATGAATGTTACTTACGTGGTTAAACAGGATTAGTTGCTTTAGAAAAGTGTAGGCTATTATCTGAGCTAAAGTACTATATATTTGTACAGGATCAAATGAAAGGCAGCTGTCAATAGTATGCCTACCTGAGCTAATTGGGTGTCAATGAGAACCTCTGGAGTGTTTACCACATGGGACAAATCTGGTGCAAATGCTTCACTGGATGAGCTTGCAAAGTAACAGTCTGAAAGAAAAGCCTGCTCCAATGGCTGGCTTCGTGAATAGTTCATGAATATATCTGAAACAGACAGATTAACAGTTATTTACAGACCCCCAAGTATTTATATATATATATATATATATATATATATATATATATATATATATATCTCTCTCTCTGAATTCCAATAGAAATTCTGGGGAAGAGAACTTGAGCATGAGATATCCAGTGTTAGATGCATGATCAGTTGCATATGTGACTTGAAGATTTGTTCATTATTAACACATTCCCTCACATTACCAATAGGCGGTAACGTGAGGCCAGTGCCAGTGAAATGCGTGGCATAAACAGAGAAGAAGCAGCATTGTCCTCCATTGCCGCGCCACTCTCGCTCGCGGCTGTGAACTGCCGATTGGACTATTATTATGCATAGCGTTACCTTGAATTAATGTTTTATTACGCTCCCAACATCTTACTTTATCCCATTCTGAGCACTAAAAAACACTAATGACTGTGCGCGTGTCATAGTATGTTAGACAATGTGTGTGCTACTCCCAGTTTAGCTGCAGCTGCAGTAGCAGGCATACAGTATATTCAATATGATAATGCCCAAAACATCTTTGTTATATTTGTTATTGGTTCTATTAATTAGCTTACTAGCTAACCGTAGAACAGGTCAGTTCTCCTCTCATCTAAAAGAAGTTAGCCACAACATCTGTGGTACGTGGTACCCAGTTTCAGGCTCATGGTGAACCACATCCTCTTTCATTTCCGCATTCTACTGACACAGCTCAGCCTTTGACCCCCCCACTGACTCCTGGGGAGCCCATTGGGTTACTGCAGACACAACAACAACACAAAGGACTGTCACCCACCCAGAAACCATCAGCTACACCATTAAAGTGACATTTCACCACTGGAAGGAACTGCAGTCACTCAATGTTAATATTATTTGTAGTAAATAACAGCACAATTTGAAATTTGCACCCTATGGCCAGAAATAGTTTGACTGGATTGCTGAATTCCTACAATGTCCATAATGCTTTAGTGCACTGCCCCTCCTTGTGGAGAGAGGGGAGGCTGCATGGAGGTGTGACTTTTTAGTCCAGAAAGGATTTTGGTCATGAACATGGTGTTCATGACTAAAATATATAAAAAACATATTACACACATAAAAACCCCAGGAAAGTGTTTCTTGTGTCCTAAACATCATTAAAATAAGCTCTGGTTGCAAAATGGGTGAAGTGGCCCTTTAAGTTCCCCCAAAAGGTTTCACACGTGAACAATGAAAAAGAGTTAAGAGAATAAGTATGTTAAGTAACATACCATGCCCACACCATAGGAATAAAATGGAGAACCAAAGGTTACCGGGGACTCTCTATACAATACTGATAAGGCAGCTGCACGTATCACAAGCTCTTATCAGGAGTCTATCATCTCCAGTGGGTCAAAAGACTTTCTGTCATTTACCAGATTAGGTCTCGCTATCTGATCAGCCCACTTGGATCACAGAACAAAACGGTGTCATAAATAGAGATGGAGCGTGTTCATTTTTATTGATAACGACCACCTTATCGATCAAGCCTATTGAGCCGGAGTCTTATTGAGCCCACTATAGAGCATTTTCTATTATTTTGTGGCAAGGCGGGAGACGACAATAAATTCGGAACAGAACCAGTATCCTTTTTATTGGCCAGTTGTAGGTGATTGAGTTCGTAGCTAACCACCATCTAAAATTAAATGCAGATGACAAAAGTTAAAATATTTTTTCCTAACATTAAAACAACCATTCATTCGTGCAATAAGTGTTAAATGGCTTGATTTTATGAATAGTACTGTAATAATTACGATTAAAATCTCCATGTATCTTCAGCTCTTTATAAACAGAGGGGCCTTTAAATACAGACGGAAGGCAATTGACCTTTTAACTTTTGGAAAATAATATTGAAGCAACAGTTAACTGGTTAATGTGTGTGCCGTCACTTTAAGCCCAAACTACACCAGTTGTTGGTGTGTTTTGGGCTTAAAAAGAGTAATTTTGTTTGCCCGGGCAGCACTGGTTGGCAGGTATCAATACACTTTTAGACCAACATGTTAGACCGACATGTTTGTGCCAGCGTGGGTGATTCGATTCGATTCTTGATCGCCTCTTCTTCTGATTTAAGCTTATTGATACCGGGTACTAAATAAGCGTGTTATCAGGATTTTTCAGGTATCGGGTTTCGAGCTCCATCCGTCATTCTGTAGCAGTAGGAGAAAGATCCACTATGAGACTCAACGGTAAACAGACAGACAGACAAAGGGTGAGGTACCTGGTATATCCATAAAATCATCCAGGTTAGGCTGTAGAGGTGTCAGGCCTGGCTGGATCATATCAGCATTGCTCATGTAGGCTGGGGAGGGAAAAGACACAACATAAGACATGAGCACATCAACGTGAATGTTTTGGTGTGTGTTTCACAAAAAGCTCAGCTTTCATCATGTGAATTTCCTTATTTTGGTGGGATGGGTTCTTATAGACTCACATGACCATTTAAGTACTGATTTATAGTACTTGCATATCATGTCTCACGCATAACATACTGTAACAGATGTTCAAGCTTACAATGCGTCGTAGACACCAGCAGTCATTTGGATAACAGCAGGAGATAAGTCATAAGGAATAAACACAATTCTAAATGTGACAATTGCAAAGCATTAATGCAAACAACAGTGCAAAGTAAAGTAAACATAAAGTAAACTAGAACTGCACTCTGTCGAGTGCATACTTGCTTGTTGCACACTAGTAGGCCATAAATGGCCAACTAGTGCGCAAGCAGAGCGCGCATGTAATCTTTTCGCCCGCTTTAAACTGCCAAATTTCAGTATCTCTGTGAAGGAACGTTTGAAATGATTAATGTTTAGATGTAATTATTTGCTACCTACTATACATGTAATCATTTAGTATTAAGTATGATTCTAGTTTCTATCTATATAAGAAATACTGTTTTATTGTTGTAGATATATTCTGGATCCATTTTTTGTTTTTCAGAGACAAATAAATCATTTATATGTGTTGAAAAAAAAGGTATATAAACTGAATTAAAATATGTTATACAGTATACTTTTTCTGTAAACGGTGGAATCTCAATATCTCTGTGAAGGAACATTTGAAATGTGTAATTATTAGGTGTAACTATTTACTACCTATCTAATTTATGTATGTAAACGCCTATAAAAAAAAGTATATAAACTGAATTAAAAATGTAATTTTAATTTTAAATCTATTTCATGTTAGACTATAGTGATATTAATACTAAATCATGGTCAGAGTAATATGTGTCTCTAACTTCAATTTCTATAATAATACTTTCACATTTGTTAAAATATACATGATCTAAAATATTTCCGTAATCTGTAGTTGGATTTGTATTTAATTGTTTAAAGCCTAATTTTGACATGTAGGTCTTTATACTTCTTTCTATCTCAGTATTATGGTCTTCATTGAAATCTCCTATTATCAAAATTGCAGAAGTCGGAGATGATATGTACTGTATCATGTATTCGAGAAATGTGTTTAATTTTGAAAGGTCTGTTTTAGGTGATCTGTACATAAGAATGATATATAGATTTTTATCTTTTACATGTATACATATATGTTCTACTTTCTCTAATATCCTGCTTTCAGTTGGAATTCTTTCAATGGAAATATCTTCTTTTATAGCAAACATAACTCCCCCACCTATATCTTTTTCTCTGTCATTCCTCATTGTATTGTAATTCGTGTTCGTTGTTTTTAATGGATTATCGTCTCCCTCCGCCCTGCTGCAACGATGCCAGGTCCCCAGCGTGACCTGCCTCGCTCCTGTTGCTAGCCTGGATGTGCTATTCCAGCCCTGCCGTTCCTGCGCTCCTCAGCTCTGGAGACGCGGGGTGAATCTCTGCAATCAGCGGTCGCTGCGCCGCGATCCTAACTCCTCCGGATCAAAGGCTCCAGCCCCTGTCAGGATTGGCCTGGTGAATGCCAGATCGCTGACAAATACAACATTTATCCTGAGGGATTTCTTCAGCTCCCGCGCCCTGGATCTCCTCTGTCTGACAGAGACGTGGATGGTGGCGGGTGAGTGCAGCGCCCTCGTTGAACTGTTGCCGGCCGGCTGTTCCTATTTCAACTCCCCGCGGCCCTTGAGCAGGCAGGGTGCGGGAACATGGAGCAAACACCATAGGACCTAAAGGATGAAGCGTTTGAATGTCGTGTGGGTGTCCAGCTAGCCAACAGTCCAACAGTGTGAACAGCTGCGGTTGTCAGTAAGATTACCAGAATGGCTAAACCTAACCGGCCTAGCCTAGTCGGCCTGGCTTTGTTCGGTTTCGTCTCATTGATCTGCAGCGGCTCTCCATCAAGCAGGGCGTTATCGCTTCTCCTGGGCGTCGTGTGGGATGTCTTCCCGGCGATGGTCTACTGGTAGTTGCCGTCTCGGCCCTTGTCACTGCGGCAGCTGGCGATTTGAGGCCGTTTGCGTCGTGAAGCTGAACCTCCTCAGTGGTCGCATGGTCGACCACTGCCTCAGCATTCCTGGCCACTCCGTCACTGAAGAGAGAAACCTGGCAGCGAACCTCCACTCAGGATTGTTTATTTTAAGGACCTTTTTCTTCATAGAGTTTAGGTTTCCAAAAATATCATGTATTTCAGTTGAAAAAAAAACATTTAAAAAATAGGTTGTTCCAAAAATATCATGGATTCAAGTTGAAAAAAAAAATATTAAAAAAATATATATTATACTCGTATTTATTTACATAAAGAATCAATAAATTTGCATTGTTTTTTATCAATTTTCTTTACATTTGTCGCTGTGATAGTTACATTCTTTTTTATGTTATTTGTTACTATTTTCAGGCAGATTTTAAACATAACGATTTCTGATTTTAATGCATCTAAATGTTCATTAAACTTATTTTTATTACTACCATTTAATTCAATCAAATAATCTTCTGACTCACCCAACATTTCAGAAATAATATCATGTTGACAACTTATCAAAAGGTATTGATCACACACTGCTATATCTTGCGTTTTAAATATGATCTTTAATCCTGATTTACAATTGTCAGATGTTGTATTACACGAATTACAAAAGTAACCTTCATCCACGAGTCGAATGACCGATTCATCACAAGTTCGACATAAAATCGTTGGCGAATCTTCCAATTTAAACTCAATAATCCTCCCCAAATAACTATATAATATTTCCGTCTCTAAGTCATTTACGTTGTTCATATTAAAAGAAAACTTTTCTGTTGGTTCCTCATTTAATATTACTTTTTTTCCTTCTTTTTCAAACCATAATCTTAATTCTTGAACTTCTGGTATATCAAGCTCCCTATATAATATAGTACCTGTATTACTAGTCAGATTCTTTTTGTCATTATAGCTAGTTATGATGGTTCCCTGTAAAATTAAAATAGGGTAAAGAGAACCGGTATCCATGGTTGTGTCTTCTTCCCAAGCTGTATATATAATTTTTGTATTTGATGAATCCAGTAACTGTAATTCCCTTTTTCTACGTGGTCCATTATTTGTAGAAATAGTCTTTACTTCTGAGAAATTAATGCAAATCCCCAATACGTCTATGACACATTTGTCTTCTAACAACTGTATGTCAGGTATCCTGGTGAAATTAAACTTAGGTTTCAAAATTTCCACATCTCTATCAAATACAATAATTTCTGTCCTTGATTTCAGTATAATTTCAAATTTTTCGCGGTCCGTAGAATATTTTGCATTTATTTCTTTAAATTGTCCGTCAGTGATGAAATAACATTGGTTTACTTCAATCAAATTAAAATATTTGTCACATTCTTGAGTAAATCCTGTTACCTTAATTGTTGCTGTACTGTCTGTAATCCGAAAGAAGAAATATATTCCGTTAGTAAATTTACGTTGTTCACTTTTAGTAACTACCTTTCCACAGATTTTCCATCTTTCACGACTTCCAAATGATAATGAACTTAATGCTGAGATTTTAATTACGGGGTCCTTCTTCATCCTTTTATTTGAAGGTATATCTGTAGATAGTTCCATTGTTTTTCTGTATGTTTCGGTGTGGAGGTGTCCTATTGATCTAGATCTGTGTTTACAACAGGCTTCCGTGTGAAATTGTCAAATGATCTGGAGTGTTGATATGCCCGAGTCTGTCTGCGTCTTCCTCGGAGAGTCCTGGTTTCAATATCTTCCTTCTTTCACTGTGCATAGGATAGCTGAGAGTCTTTGGCTGAGAGTCACCCCAGCTAACTGGTACACCTGAGAGTCTTTCACCCTTTCTAGCCTTCCCCCGTGGACGTGTCAAATGATCTGGATTGTTGATATGTCAGTTTCGGTGTGGAGGTGTCCTTTTGATCTAGATCTGTGTTTACAACAGGCTTCCGTGTGAAATTGTCAAATGATCTGGAGTGTTGATATGCCCGAGTCTGTCTGCGTCTTCCTCGGAGAGTCCTGGTTTCAATATCTTCCTTCTTTCACTGTGCATAGGATAGCTGAGAGTCTTTGGCTGAGAGTCACCCCAGCTAACTGGTACACCTGAGAGTCTTTCACCCTTTCTAGCCTTCCCCCGTGGACGTGTCAAATGATCTGGATTGTTGATATGGCCAAGTCTGTCTGCGTCTTTCTCGGAGAGTGTTAAATGACTGAGCTTCTTGCGATATTATAACTTAGTTTTTGCATATATAATTATATACTTAGATATATATTTAATTTTGCAAACCACACTAATATTAATAATTATGGTAACATTTTTGACACGTTGTGACTTTTATACATTCCAGAATCATAATGTTGTATTACATACGTCATTACTGAGAGCAGTTATACAATATCTATATACGTATATAGGCATATACTATATACGTATATCTATATACTCTATACTCTATACTGTATAAAGTGTGTAGTTGTAAGTTGATTAGCGTTATTCTGTGATCGGCCTGGTCCAAAAACCGTGACAGCAAAAAAAACGTTCCGCCATTTCAGGACCCCCCCAGAAAAACATCAAATCTGTGCCCGTATTGCTGGACCAATGATGACGAAATGACCATATTTCTTACGTCATCATTTAGAGCTAGTCATACACATACGTGTGGTCATTTCGGCATCATTGGTCCAGCAATACGGGCACAGATTTGATGTTTTTCTGGGGGGGTCCTGAAATGGCGGAACGGCTGTCACGACAAATGGACCAGGCCGATCACATTACTTGCGCGCTCTGCTTGCGCAAGTAATTAAATAGCACCAAATTACAGTACAGTGCTGAGTACAGTAGTGCGTCCATGGGACTCCCAGAAAGGTCCACGGATGGGTCCATTAACAATAATCTGCGTTTTGGGATGCAAAATGCACCCTATTAGCATCACTGATAATGTATCCTTTGCATTTTGTTGAACAGCATCTTTAGATAAATAGATCCATCAAATGTTGTATTCAACATTTATTTATTTCGAAAATTGAGACCTTTTCCTGAAAAGGTCTCATTTTCACACCATATATTGAGCGTGTCTTGAGTGTACTGGGTTGTGTGAGGTCAGATTAACATATGGAATGTCAGAACAGGTCAGCTAAACAGGTCTCCATATATGGACTATATTGACTTTTTTCAGACTTTTCAAAAAGTATTTATTTAAAGACGATTACGCCATGGACAAAGCCAACTCAAGTTGTGACACATCATGACAATAAACACAATGTTTTTCGCTGATCAAATAATTTGTAAGAAGAAAAACGAAACAAAAAGTGTTGTATCCTGCCATGTTTTTCTTCTTCCAAAACATTGTGTTTACTGTCATTTGTCATCACAACTCCAGTTGGCTTTATATAAATACTTTTTGAAAAGTCTATGAGGAAAACGAACGGGGAATTGATTTCTGGTCCTCGGGAGGGACCAGAAGTGAAGCTCTATAGCATAAATGTCTGCATGTGTGTCAGACGCTTGCACACCTGGAGAACTGTCCGACCGATCAACTTCAAACTTGCCATTTGTATCGTGGAGGACATGGTATGTCATGTGCGGAATATGGGAATATACTGATGACAACAGGCATCTCCATAAAATGCAGACAGCAGATACAGAGAGGTTGATCGATAGATATGCCACATATGCTCTTATATACACTCACTGTTGTGGCGGTCACTGTTCCAGGGGCATGGCTTCTGGGTCATGGTGAACAGGGTATCAGAGATGTCAGACAGGAAGCAGTCCAGGTCAAACATGTGAGCTTCTGCTGGCACAGCTTCAGGATCATTGTACATCTGATTAGACCATTTCTCCAGCTCAGCCCAACCCTACAATACACAAGAAAGGGGATTTTTCAAACATTGACTGGACCAATTTATTTGACACACCAAATGAATCGCTGATCCATACAATTAGAAATTGCTGCAGTGGATAGCAATGGATGAAAAGTCCCAAGTGCCAACTACAGTATGAATCAATTTAAGTTGGGATTGATGCCCAAATAGTGCCATGTAATTTGAACATTTGCTGACGTTTGGAACCTTTTTAATAAGATTTTAACAACTCTTCTTCTTTCAGCTAATTCCCCTCAGGGGTCGCCACAGCTGATCATCTGGTTCTGTCTGGTTCTGTTTTCGACATCTTCATCTGTGACTCCTGTCACCTGCATGTCCTCTCTCGCCGCATCCATAAACCTCCTCTTTGGCCTTCTTCTTCTCCTCTTGCCTCGCAGTTCCATCTTAAGCATCCTTCTCCCAATATACAACTCATCCCTTCTCTGAACATGTCCAGAACATCAGTGTGACCAGTGCCAGCAGAATATGCCTCATGTCGCCAGAATGAACATGCCTTAAATCAATAAATAAACTCGTTTTTTTTTTAAATGTGATTTTCTTTTTTTTTCATATTAATACAGTTTGAATGTTGAAGAAGGTTTTCATTCAAACAGATTGTTCATTTGGGCAAATGAAATGTATACATTTATACGTCAAAGTGGGCTTGTTTTTTAACAAGTTTCTGGAGGCAGAAGAGCGCAGTTCCGAGATTTGCATGTTGGTTACGATTGGTCTGGAATCTCTTTGTCCTCAGGTTTCACGCTCTGATCACCGCCCATTAGCGTGCTTGTGTTTGTAAACACAGAAGTATTCTGGGCATTTGGGTTAGACTTTACAGAAAATAAACAAAACCACGTATAGCTACTCGCTGAAATACACTTCCCAGCTTGGAGTCTTTCACCAACAAACAACAGGCTAGAAGCTAGCTAGCTAGCTAGAGCAAAGAGATCACACGTCTTTTCTTTTAATCACAACTCGCTCATTTCTTGCTCATTTAAAAAAAGGTTATATAATATGTAAACTATGAAATGCAGGCTTTCATTTGGTATATAGAACGTTTGTGTAGGCCGTCTCTAAGAAACGGTATCAATTGAAAAGTAAATGTCGGAAAATCGCTAAAAAAAATTCCTCGCGCACCCAGCAAAGAGCTACGTCTTTTCAAATACGGCCGTTAGTACTGTTAATTCAACATCCGGTGAGGGGAGGATACGGATCGTGTATGTATTGTGTATATAAATCAGGGCATACAGTGGGTGGGCTTTAGACCGGATGTAAGCCTTGCACACTAAATAGACACCCGATGTAGTATGAATCCACCCATCGAATGCACAGGAATTACTATAAATGAAACCAGGCATTGTGACTGCATGTGGACAGATCTGTTTATTAAAATAGCAAATCTACAAGCGCACAACATCATAGCCTGATGCGTCGATTTTATTTATTTAAAATACTGGGTCAATTGTCTGACTTTGATTGCTTAAAGTAGACCTGCATAAAATGGTGTACTGCAGCTATTTACAACCAGGTAGTGTATAAGTTAAATTGAACACTTAACTTAATATTTAATACTTGAATACTTATACTTAGTATTTAATACTTAGTACTTTCAAAAGGGTTTATTGGGGCACCTTACAAATTGCATTGTTTGTTCTACTGGCTTAAACATGTCAGTGTTTCTAGTGTTGCACTGTTGACAGCTAAAACGTCCTATTGTCTCTTGTCCCTCCCATTGTCACACCCACTTCTGTCCAGCTCTAAGGTGATAAAATGTTGTGAATATTGAAAAGGGCTTTTCTCAGCTTTGGGTGAAAGGCCCCAGTCATTTTAAAATGGTTATATCTCCTTCAATTATTGTCCAATTTCATTGAATGATACATCATATGAAAGCTTACATTCTGTACTTTAATAATCTGTAAAAATCTGAAAAATGGAAAAGGCGACATGAGGCATGTTTTGTTGGCACTGGTCACAGTATTATTCTCAACCTTGCCTCTCGCGTATCCCTTCTAACCCTAGCCATTGTCTTCCAAAACCTTTATGTCAGGGGCACACCCTTAGCCTTTGTCTTCCCGGACTTACCCACAAGGCAGTGGGGCAGCGAGAGCAATCATAGCGAGAGTAAAGTCGTTAGCTTAGACTAGTGCATGGTAGAGAATAAGAAAAACGGGTATACCTCGCTGGGCCCCAGCTTGAACACAGCAGATACAGCACAACCGTGGTTTTGCCAGTCAGCTAAATGTCTGTAGCCCAACAGCTGAGAGGTGCGAGGAGGAGGAGAAAAAGTTTAGCCCTTCCCAGTTATCACCTCTAAATCAGGACAAGTAGTGTCATTTTAACAACTCTATCCTGAAAAACTAAAGTAATACGTAATACAATGTACACAACGTACACCGTAAAATAAGAATGTCAGGAAGTATATAAGATAAGATAAACCTGTATAAATCCTCAGTAGCAACATCAGTGAGAATGAAAAATGGGAGAGGTACAGGTAAGAGTGAGAGTCAGAAACCAATCCAAGATGAAATATGCTGCAAGGCAACAATAAAGTACGTCACATTTTTTTGTTGATTACGCTGATTGGCTGAAGGGATTGTCTGTACTCCCGCAGCCAACCATGCAGCAGGGTCCAGATTCTTCCGCACAAATGAATGGACATACAATGGAGTGGCTAGAGTGGATCATATAATTCATACAATCATGTAATTGGTAGATCTAAAGGTCAGAGGTCCTTTGACGATTGACTGTGAGCTTCAGTTCTTGACTTGACTGTGTCCCATGACCCTCTACATAGTCTACCATATTGCTGAATTTCGTGGAAAGCGACAGCACAGAACTGCAAAACGTTGTGAAAGAAGAAAAGACGGTATAAAAACAATAGGGCCTTCGCCCCTTCGGCTTGGCCCCTAATAAGAATACAAATACAAATAAAGATCAAATAAAACACTGAGCTGCTGTGGATGAGTACACAGATGGATATACTGTATATGTAGGCCTACAGTCTATCAACACTGAGTATATTAATTAATAATTATGTATAGTCTATCAACAATATACAAATGGATATTTGTGTTTATGGTTTGTCAACATATCTCCAATATTGAGTATCTGGATAAATATAGGCTATGTGTACAATCTACAGTCTAAATACAATATTTGATACATGCTAAAATATTTTATCCACTTACCAATGACATAATCAATATCAATATAAGGACAACATAAATTCTTTAAAAACAAAAACAAAAAAACAACAACACTTGCAGTGTCGGAGTAGCTTCAAAATGACAAAAAGGTCTCTCTCTTCCCAAATCCTGTGATATTAAAAGCATGTTGTAGCCAGTGCATGGCATCCAAGGTTTTCCAAAGAAAATCTAATAAAAACACTCACAAAAAATGTGGATCCAGGCCCAGCTGTTCCCATGTGCCTGGGGTGCTTTACTTCACCTCATCTTGTCTTTAAGATATGAGATGAGAGATGAGTCACAAGCTACATTTATAGGGAAGCCCAAACTGAGCCGGAAACCGTTTTCATTTTATCTACGCTCTCTCTTAGGGAAAAGGGTGTGGAGTAGTAATGAATTGAAAATGTGTGTCTGTGTGTGTGTGTGTGTGTGTGTGTGTGTGTGTGTGTGTGCGTGTGCGTGTGTGTGTGTGTGTGTGTGTGTGTGTGTGTGTGTGTGCGTGTGCGTGTGCATGTGCGTGTGTGTGTGTGTGTGTGTGCGTGTGTGTGCGCACGCGTGCGTGCGGTTGTTACATATTGAAAAAGCAGTTTACCATATTGTTCAAAAAACACTAGTCACCTACCAGGCATCATTATGTTGGCTTTGTTCATTTCTTTATTTTCATGTCTCACCATTTCAAAAAGAGCAGCAGACCTTTGTCCTCGACCTAATTCTGGCAATCACACTCACGTGTGGACCAGCAGAAAACCCTCACATTACAGCCTTCACACGACACATGTAGACTAGAGACGGAGACACATGTTGTGAAAAGAATAATCATAAAAATACTACTCCCATGTGGTCACTTCCGATGTACTAGCCTGTACATTACATTTACACACGGCAAATGTTTCAGCTGAAAACATTTTTATTTATTTTTGTCATAAGCTTCAGTTTTCAATCAAAGATCCCATCATGTTTAGTCCCATTGTTTATGCTCCTGCACTGCTTCTGCTATGTTCAATTAACCTGGTTTGTGGTTAGATACTGATTAACATTATTGCAGCTGATAGCAATCCCTCGGCGACCTTTAGTGCCAAATCCATATGGCCACCATTGACAACCTACTGTATATATAGATTTCATTTATATATGCTTAAAGTAGCATGTGACGTGTCAAACTAGGGGGGTTTCATGATTCTGAATCCATTCCAAGCATTAGTTTGCATGAAAAACACTATTCGGGCTAAATTCGGCCATAGCCACTTGCCCAAATATTCTGACCTCACCTCATCACATTTGTGATGACGAGGCCGTTTTTTCATGCAAAACTAATGCTTGGAATGGATTCAGAATCATGAAACCCCTTGTTTGACACGTCACATGCTACTTAAAGCATAATGAAATTTAGAAACTATTGCCTTATATATGATCAATGGTTCATATGGATTTGCGACCCCGAAGGTCCTTGACTCCGGGCGCCCTACCTAAATCATTAGAGCATGTCCTGGGCTACATCTGTGCAAAATTTGTCGCTTTTAGATAAATTAGTGCAAAAGAACCATTCTCTCTCCCTATGCTCCTCTACTACAAGGCAACTTCCACCAATTGAGTGGCAATGCGGTGCCTTCACCCATCACATATTAATAATCCAAATCTAGTGCACAAATACAAATATAAACCCTGCACATGAGTTCTTTAAAAGTTCTATACCTTTGGCTTTGAGTAAAGATCAATGTAGAAGCAGGTTAGAAGGTGACGAGCTTTAAAGAGGATCCAAGGCAGCTCTGTGCAGTTGAGGTAGAAAAATCCTTTATTTCATTAGATTTTAAAAACAAGGGTTAAAAAAACGACCAACGCGTTCGGCCTGCATGGGCCTTCATCAGGGTCAATGTAAAGTTCGCCACCTTCTTACCTCCTTCCACATTGATCTTTACTCAAAGGTATCAACTTTTAAATAATTCCTGTGCTGTATTATTGAAACCCTCTCCAAAGAGCACCTTTCTGCAGTTTTCTACAGAAAAGGACGTACAAAGCGCTTCTTCTTTTCTTTTTTTCTGATAAATATAAACCCTGTTTGGCTCCTACAAACATCTTGATGTACAAGGAGATAGAGACCTCTTTTCATTGTGTCTAGTAGCTCCATTTGACAGGGTCAGGAATCAGGATGTTGCAATAGAAAAACACAATACATGCCAGACAGGTACCAAGTTAATGGAAAAGAAACTGAATAACTGAGTGGAGAAACAACCAATACATCTGCTTCCATACAGGTGTATTGCATGATACACAGATACACAGTGATGAATTAAACAATTAAGATCTTATCACATGGTAAGATCCTCTGTGGTATATGTACAAAAATGGCAAATAGTGTTTAAATAACAACTAGATAAAGTGCCCCACTTTGACTACGCCAAAACCTTGGCGTAGTCTTTGACAGCTCATTTAAAATAGACAAACATATCAGTTCCGTCATTAAAGCTAGCTACTTTCAACTCGGATTACTCACCAAAGTCAAGTCCTATCTCCCCCGCCAATAATTAGAAATAGCCATTCATGCCTTCCTTTCCTCAAGATTAGACTACTGCAATTCCCTGTACATCGGCCTAGACCAGTCATCCCTCAGGCGCCTGCAGCTGGTCCAGAACTCAGCAGCGAGCCTTCTTACTGGCACAAGGAGACACGAACATATCAGTCCTGTTTTGGCCTAACTTCATTGGCTCCCTGTCAAGTTCAGAGTTATTCTTAAGGTCCTTTTATTTGCCTATAAATCCCTAAACGGGCTAGCCCGATATACCTCACCGAGTTTCTGCAGCCTTACATTCCAGCCAGGGCTCTGAGGTCCGCTGAGCAGTCACTACTAACTATACTCGAAACAACCCAAAAGGACCAGGGGCGATCGTGCCTTTGCCTCAGCCGCCCCCCCCCCCCCCCGCTCTGGAACAACCTACCTTTCCCTATCCGATCTGTCCAGTCCATTGAGGAGTTCAGATCCTTATTGAAAACCCACCTTTTTTCCTTGGCTTTTAATTGCACTTTTAATTGCAATCTGAGTTTTATGATTATTTGTCTGTGCGCTGATGGGCGCTGTTCTGTTTGTTTTTAACCTGTACAGCACTTTGGTCAGCTTTTGTTGTTTTGTCTATATAAATAAAGTTTGATTGATTGATTGATTGATTGAACAGACACACACAAGGACGGAGTGCAAAACATACTCTCTCCCCATGCCTTCGGCCTGGTGGAGACAATAACGGTTTTAGGTCAATGCTGAGGGCTACTGTACATCATAGCATTGTACTGCAAGTCTCAATAGCTTAGTGATCTTTAACCTGTTACTATCTGCTGGCTTGTGTTCCTTTGAACCCCGCTCAGGTAGCAGACTATATAAATGCACAATCAGTCTGGACTCCAGCCAGACAGTCAAATATTATCGTCTCAATTTTGACCTCATGACAACTCGGGACCTCCAAGGCGAACACAATTAAACTACGGGAAGATTTAGACTGTAACATGATGTGCCATTAAAGACTCAGACAAGGAATTGTGATTGTATAGAAGTATAAATCACCCATAAGGAGTCATGTGAGCACTGTCGTCAGTGAGGTGTTTCCATCTGTTTTCCTCTCTCCCATTTCTCTAAACCTCTCTTTTAATTTGTGATGATTCGTTTGTTTTTGCCCATGTGTGATGTCAGGGTTAAATTGTCCACATCAAAACCTTGTTCTCAAAAGCATCCTGAGAAGTAGGTCGGATTTGATTAAATGATTAAATTTGGAAGCCATTTGAATTCAACAAAGCTAAAGCCTGAGTAGAGGTTAGAGGTATTGTGGAGAATAGCAATCATCAATGTGAGCCTACAAATGTCAGTCAATGACGCAAGTTGTTTAGCACGTTTCTTCTAAACACTACTGGGTCAATCTCTCAGTCTCATTTAGTACAAAGATGCATGCACGCACGCACGCACGCCATGCCCATGCCCATGCCCATGCCCATGCCCATGCCCATGCCCATGCCCACACACACACACACACACACACACACACACACACACACACACACACACACACACACACACACACACACACACACACACACACACACACACACACACACACACACACACACACACACACACACACACACACACACACGATGCAGAGCTTAGGGTAAACAGCAAGATCTTTTCAACATAAAATGGGCAAAGCATTAAACATAAATTGGTTTAATGTTTCCATTACCTGATGTAGTATGGAAAAGAGGTCATCCTTATTTTTCTGGAGCTACAAAGAAACAATGAATATATATTATTCATCATAGCCTAAGCATATACATAAAATAAATAAAATACACAGGAGATAGATGAATAGCGATCACTATACTCATGGATTGCCAAAATGGTAACACTTTTACAAACTGGATCCTCTTTACCAAAAAATTAAATTAAAGGTAGGGTAAGTGATTTTCTTTGGTTAAAATAAGTGTTAAAAAGCTCTATATTGTGATAGTACTCATTGCTATAGAGTGTTTGTTCAATAACAGCATAGACTGAAAAACAGGAGTCTCCACATCTCTCCAGCTTTTTATTAAACAGAAAATGCATTTTCAGGTTGGGATACCAATTTTAGTCAATCAGAATAGAGAACTCAGTCAGGTTACAGATAAAACAAGTGGAATCGTTAGTGATGACGCAAATAAATGAGAAATGGCTACTTTCTCCTGATTGGCTGAAATGTTGCCACCGACATGAACATTTATTTTCTGTTTAATATTAAAGAGCTGGAGAGACAGGGAGACCTCTCTGTTACTGAACAAACATAGCTATGATTACTATCACAATATAGTGATGTAACCTTTTAACAAAAAACAATATCACTTACCCTACCTTTAAATGGTTCAGCACTGATGTATGGGTGTTGGAAAATAACTATTTTATATTCATTATGTATCAGGAAACTCAAACATGCACTCACCCTTTTCTTGTAGTAAATCCTCCACTTGTGATATTCCTTGATTACCACTTCAATCCTGCGCTTCCAGTAGCTGCCCTCTAACACAATTGCCTTTTAACAGGAAACAGAAATACAAAAGGCATGACTGACTTCAGTTAAAAACCATATAGTAATTAATAATGGACAACTTGCAAACTTACATTTGCTTATAGTGTAAAAGCAAAAATACAATACTTTGCAGGTAAGCTTTACCCTCAATGGTTTTCGTTTTACTTTGGGGAAGTTCAGCTGTATTGTTCACATTCAATTAAAATACACTTTCCTTAGATCAAAGGAGAGGAGACTCACTTCAGGTTTGCGATGTGCATCAGACTCCGAGCCATACAGTGGGGTGACAAAACCACATGTTGCGTTCTTTCTCTTCTCCACATCTGAAGCACATATAGTATAACACTCAATTGATCATCTTCATGTTCTGAATGTAGAAATTATCTGTTTATTTCTTTAGTTATTCTAATCAGCTATTTGCTCAGAATACGCATTTGGAGAGCATCTCTGATGCCAATTGCAAATCCAATCAGTCAATCTCCAAATGCATATTCATCGCAAATGCTGCTTAAATAACCACGGTTATTACATAACCTTCAGTTTCCTAACTTTTTCAGCTGAAACACAGAAGATACATTTGGTGTCTCCCCAGGACCAAAACTTACAAAAAAGAGATTATGAATTAACCACTCAAGCACTATTTAATAGCGAAAATAGACTTTAGCAGCGGTTGGTTCTCGAGTGCTCAGTGAGCAGTTAGGGGTTAAGTGTCGTGCTCAGGGACACTTCGAGATATGCTGAGTCCTGAATCGAACCTAGGACCTTTGGCTTCCCAGATGGACTCTCTAACCATTCAGCAATGGCATATATGACAATTATAATTATTTTGAAGAGGGTGATAATTGGCGTGGTGATAAAAAGACTAATACAGAAATAAATAGTAGTAGCGTTGATGAGTTTATTGAGTTGTCATCGGAGAAGGAGGAAGAGGACAACAAAAACAACTCGCAGGTATTTAGCATTGCGTACTGTTCTGATGATGGGCCACCATAACTTGTTATACTGTATTTTATACAGTATCTAATGTTATACTGTAGTGTTCTCAGTTGAGCCGCTGTGCCAACTGAACTGCAAATGCCTATGTGTTCTTACAGCCAGCGTGTCCCTGTGGAAACTGCTGCTGCAAATGTTTTTTGAATGAAATTGATTGATTGGAAATTGTATTCACAGTTTGTAGAATGGGTACAGTTCAAACGAAAGTAGCCTACACAGGTCAATACAAAATCTGACTGCTACGAGTATAAAACCAGAAAAAGCACTAAGACTTGTTTACATCAGGATCCTCCATTTTCAATTCATCAGAACATTTAAAGACGTACAAAAACTACTCTATTGTGTTCTGACGGGCGGGCTGGTTACTGGCCGTTGGTTGTGTTAAAAAAAAAAGGTAAAAAAAGATAATACAAACAAATTAAGCACTGGGGTCCTGTACTCAATTCATCGAAACAATTGATGACAAAACATCATATAAACGGGTAGGTGAGTCAGTAGGATACAATACAATAGCATAGTGACAACACAGAAATGTGTGGGGAGGAATGAATTGGCCTAAAGACGCAATTGCGCAGAAAAATGGGCAAAAGGCAGATTATTTTTTACATTTTTTTAAGGATTTTTACTCGTGAGTCTCGCAACCCATAAGAATGGGACTGGGATATAAATTGTTTTGGAAACACTGGTTTGTTTGTTTGAAATTGTGATCCTTGTGTGTAATCAGTCTCGAGCTTTCTGAGGACATGTAGTGTGTATCAGTGAGGAGGGGTGATGGACTCACACTGAATGAACCAAGCTCTCCAGATTGCATTGTTAAGACGGATCTTATCTCTCCACAGCAACCGCAGGCCTTTGAAAGACTTCCACTTTGGGGAGGCAATCTTACCACTGAAAGCAAGTTAACAGAGGAATTAGAGACTGATCAATTGATATTTAAAAACATCTGATGACAGTACTGGAAGGGTGTTTGCATTACCTATGCTGAAAACCTGTAGGCCTACTGATTTTGACAAATTGTGTCCAGTCACCTTGTTCAACATTACACTGCCAAGCTGTTTTGGCTACTTTGCCCCTTCATGGTCTCTGCACACATAATGTGAGAAAAGCTCTCCTTTTGCTAGGTACTCATTGAGTTGCTAGGAAGCCAGGTGAAACATTTTAAAGATGCTTTTAATGGAGTGAGTTTAATGCATTTTCTAGACTCCTACACATTGTGCAACACAGAAGGGCCACTACATGAACATGTGACTGATTGATTGAAGTGGGGAAAAACGAATAAACACCCGACTGGTTAATGAAAAACAATGTTGTGCAAAAATACTGTTTGACAGGCTCATCTGCTCAACTGATCAAAACAGGCCTACTGTTAATGTAATTTAATGGTTTAGAGAAGAGGTGCAATAGCCTATGTTGCCACTGATTATGCAACTGTCAGTAAACTACAAAAGACAAGAAGGTAATCTGGCAGAAGTAGCATTAATTTCATAGTAGCCCATGCAACATTCCAAAGCTACTGTGTTTTCTCAAGGATGTTTATCTTAAGAGATTTACCAGTAAAATACTGCCATAATAATAATATCAGTGGTGGAAAGTAACTAAGTAGGTCTACATTTACTTAAGTACTGTATGTAGTTAAGTACAATTTTGAGGTATTTGTACTTGAGTAATTCCAATTTCCAATATTTTACTTAGTAAGGTTAATGGTAATCATTTTGTGGGTGGTCATTAGCAGTGGTGTAAAAGTAACCACATACATGTACTCAAGTAGTTTACAAGTACAATTTTGAGGTACTATTACTTTACTGGAGTATTTCCAATTTTCTATACTTTATACTTCTAAGTTCTACTCCGCTACATATAATTATTATATTATTATTATTAGTAGTAGCAGCAGTAGTAATAGACTATATCAGATGAGGAGGATACAGGCTTGAAAATACAAACAGGTGTTTTGGGCAGCAATTCAGTTTAGAAATAGAAAATATTAAACTACTTTGAACATATCGACATGTTAAGATTCAGGCAGTTGAAACAGAGTTGTGTAGGCTACCATCTGGTTTGGTGGCCTTTAATGTCAAAACTGTTTTCTGCAACTGCAAGTCAGGCTAATCATCATGCCAACTGGAGGCAAAGTCCATCTTTCTGTCAGTTTTCAGAGATGTTGCACAAGCAGACACAAAAACAAGTAAACCTATTTGCTTTAATAATAAATAAAAATAGGCTAATAAAAATAATAATCGGCGATTATTATTATTATGACGATTATTATTATGAATGGCCATTTTATAGGGAAGTACATCATAAAGTTTTGATTTGACAAATCGTTGCAACATACATATACGTACCTGTAGGCCAGTGACATACACTCAAATAACCGCGTAAGTGTAGGATCAATGCTCAAACTTCCAGAACTATACGGACCAAACGTGTATGTTTGGCACCAAGTCCTGTTCACTGTATCAAAATCATATCCCACTCTTTTTCTTCGGCGCGGTGTGGAATCGCTGTGGGGAGAGGACACCATAAAGTGGCCGCTGTGAATGATCTGGCAGCGCCGCAAGGAGCCCAAGGGTGGCCCGGTACCGACTGTCGGTGCGTGTTCTTCCTCTGGTTCCGTGTCCGACTCTGAATAGGGGACTTGGTTCTGTATATTTGCTTGTCCAGACAACCCTGATGCTGTAGACGTACTTGCCGCTGCGATCATTGCCATTTCAGTAGGCTATTGGTCGGTGAACTTTCTCCCAGTTTAAAAATCCCAGGGTGGAATTTAATTTCGTATCAAATGTCACGATTATCCAGAGCGAATTCAAGACCCAGACTGGTTCCCTGCTGCAGCACGTCTTCTATATGGCTTTCATCTGTGAGCGGGCGGTAACTGAGAAGGGACTTACAGTAGCCTAGGTTACACCTTATCTACACTTCTACTACAGACTACAGCCCTACATCAGTTCAACCCCAGTTCAAGGTTGTGTAGTGTAGAGATTGACAATAGACTATTGTGCAAGGAGATAGCTAGGCTAATAGTAATAAGGCTACTACTATCCCTATGTACTAAACAGGCCAAATGGCCCCGTGGTAGTAGGCTCAAATATTACTCAACTATAAGTGAAAGTTGCTGTCAAATTTGTAGGCTACATGAATTAATAATTATTATGTAGGACCAATGACCATGCTTTTTTTGGTTAATAAATTGCTTGTTGGAAGTACTCAAATTTGATCAATGCATAGCTGCATAACAAAAAAAAAGCTCAAAACATCAAGTGAGAATAGTCAATGTACAAGCTCACAAGACTGAGCTTGTAGATTGGCTATATCTGCTTTTTCCCCCCTTCCTAGAAATGTAATGAATTCAAAAGTACAATATTTGTTTTTAAAAATGAGATAACATCAACATCAACATTGATGAATATGAAATAACTTTATTGGAAAAAGAACAATTATTGTTTGGGTTGTTGAAGTTCACAAATACAGTATATACTGAGCTGGCATAACATGGCATCTCTCTCAAATTGTACGGGTCTCTTCACATACCGTAATCACATTCAGACACACAGCCATCAAAAAATATAAGTCACAGCAAAACACATAAACTAATACAAACATATTGTAAGCCAATGTTCTTACGAGACGCAAACATATGCTATTCAGAAAGTGCTCTGACATTTTTTAAATATCCTGAACAGCCATGGTGTGTATACATTAGTTGCATTTGACGAAGGTACCGAGTTGTTCCAGGAAGCCGATATACTCCTGATGTTCAATAGCAGTGCTGAGCTCAATCAGTTCATCAGCAAACGTGTTGTCAACCCCTCGGTCAGCTAAGAAGTCCATTAGGTGGTCGTACAGGGCCTGAAAAACACCCCCCATACACTGATCAGCAAACACAGCTACAAACCCGTTCGACAGGATGACAGCATGAGCTGCGAGCAGAGAGAGAAGAAAATGAATCTGCAGCATGACAGGCAGTTGAGCCAGGCAATGCTGAAGCGGCACAACACAACAAGCGGCAGCGCTAAATAATAATAATATAGATATAGGTCTAGTGCTGGTTCTGGTTTATGTGTTTGTAAAGCGTTATACTATTAGTATGAAGCCAAAGTCCTGATGCAATCACTCCCCTGACGTTTCTCTCTATGGAGAATAACATGGGGTCATCTTAAATCGTCTCATAAGAATCGTGGTCCAAAAATAAACAAACAAACCGTGTCTGCGAAATTGTTGGGGAGATGTCTCTGTATCGTTTACAATAGTCAGTATATATTTGTATACTGACTGTATCACTGTATATTTGATACAGTCTGTCGCAGCCAGAGGAGCGGGGAGGCGGGTGGGCATGAGAGAGCCCACGGCAACTGGCACGGGAATTAGTCACTCGCGGCAGGGAGGGTGAGTTTTGTTGCTGCACATATTCATACGACTGGGGCGGCGTCTATTAGCAGGAAATGTTTATTTCCTGGTGGGGGCTCCTCGCTGGCAGGTGAGTGAGTAGGTAGCAGTAGCAAGCAACACAGAAATGTGTTGAGAGGAATTCATTTGTATGACAATGAGATCTCAGTAACAGACCATGCACTAGATTGACACCAGAACACATTGACATGATAATCTTTCTTAAATATGTTTACAATAGGCTATCCTACAAGCAGCCAGTAACCTAGGTCGGTTGACTCAATTTAATTTAGCTAATGGCAACAGGAGGCCATTGCTCCCTCAGTTACATCTGTGTGCGTGGCTGTGCACTGCACTATAGGAAAGTCTTCAAGGAACATCAAGGCAAACCAGATTTAGTAATACTGTCATTGGGAATTTCTGCAATTCATAATTGAATATTCTCTATATCAGCAGTGTGGTTCACTGAATGCAAGTACCGGTACTTACCCAGTCCAGAGAGTCTGTGTTGAGTGTATAGCTGGTCTCCTTCCAGTCAGCATCTCCCTCAGGCTGGAAACTGACCTCACGAATGGCAAAGATGTCACTCTCTTCTTCACCATCACCACCATGCCCGACCTAGAAAAACACATTAGGAAATGTACCTTCCATGGGGGGGGGGGGGGGGGGGGGGGTTTCGGAAAACCGATGGAGAAACGTAGCTAAAAATCCGAATTCGCATCCGATTTGTGCCCGGTGTGTGGAGACCTTAACAGTAACATGTTTTTGACAATGATAAATCATAAGTTGTTCATTCAACAGAATTCATATGGAGAAAGCTTACCTCATCTTCAGGGTAATGGCAGTCAAACACTAGGGAATGTTTCTGTTGCTGTTTTGTTACTTCAACAACAAAGTTTGGTGATGACACAAGTTCTGGCTGAAAGTGGAAGAAAAAAAGAAAAGAAAAAAGGAATTTTCACTTCTGTTGTGGCTGGCTAAATCTGATGAGAAAGTCATGAGAAAGCATTATGCTTAACATATTATCCAAGTATATAAATGAACAACCTCTGTCTGTCCGCCATTCCGTCTAATCTGCATTTTTCTCCCACACCATTTTTCACTTTCCCCAAATTTAAGCTGGACTTCTGTAGTCTTCTAGCGTAAATGTGTCAACAGAGCCCATAGCCTGTGGCAACGCATGCACAGTAACTCAGAAAGTCTGCTGCTTAGTACTACTAAGCAGTAGGCTATAGGATCTGCTCTGTTGTCACCGTTATGGTCCCCACAGGCTCTAGGATCTGTAGCCTTGCGGTGGGTGGACCCATAGACATATATAGGTAGACGCCCCTTTCGGCTCTGGAGCGTACATGTGCTCAAGGGAAGCATGAGCGTGCGTCACAGAGCGCATGTTTGGGTCTGTAAGTCCCGGAAAAGATGCGCTGTGATTGGCCAGTAATCACTTGAGTGGCAGCGTGACGTAGCGTGCATTCCACAGAAGTTCCACTCTTCCAGCGTACTTCCTCTCCCAGTGTAAATTCTCCCGCCCTCCCATCGACTCATATCGCTCCAACGAACTGGAGCGGCCAATGAGGCATCTATTTTTTATTTTATCTATGGGTGGACCTACCTTCAGAGTAGCCTAAGATTTAGATTCTCTTGTAGATGCATTTCATTGATGTTGACATTTTCAATCTGCTAGTCTTAAAACCCTTTACCCCCGACGATGTTGGACAGAATATACTGCTAAATATACGGTTGCCTTATATTTTTGCCCCAAATGTTAGAGAGGCTGCCGGAGTGCTTGTGCAATGTATTTGTCCGTAGTTTTCAATAAAAGTGTTTTAGTCGAACGCCATTTCCCCCCCTTGTTTACTTAAAAGCCCATAGAAAACGATAGACTTAATCCCGTACCATGTAGTGTTTTGTTTCATTAGTGCGAGTGTGACAAAATAGGCTGCAGCTTGTTATTGTTCCGCTGCTGCTCTGAACACAATCATGCTAATGGTAAAGATAAAAAGGATTCGAAGGTGACATCACTGTTATGCTACGCAACACGGAAGTAACACAGACTCTAAGAAGTTTATAAAGTATAAACAAGTCAATGACACGTGCGTCCCTGACGAATCCTTTGTATTTTCATTCAACTGGACAGTCAACTTTTTACCGCCGTTTGGAAAATCCTGGTGACGGTCGGGAAAACTTGGGATTCCTTTCTCGCGTACCAGTGGGACAGGGACCGGTTGAGAACCTCTGTTCTAACCTACTCACCTCGTTCTCTGCAGACTTCTGCTGTCCTTGATCAGCCTCCTCCTCAAAGTTAGGAGGAACACTGTTATTGACGTTGAAGGTGATAGTGACTCTGCAAAATGAACAACAGTGTTGAACCGTAACACATTATTTGCTGAATGAGCAGTTTAATTCGTAGGCTGGGGGGGGGGGGGGGGGTGATAAACGAGTTATAAACTTACTCGTCTCCAGAAATGAACCTAGTGAGTTTGGCTTCTGTGCCATTCATCTTCAGCTCCCATCCTCCAGACATCTTTGGAAGCGTTTTGTTTTTCTGGATCTTCTTCTCCTCTTTGATTTCATCAGACAAGAAATCAGTGAATGCTTTGTCTCCTGTATTTTTTACAAGACAAACAGATCACAAGACTGTCAAAATCAAGTCTATATCTTACACATTTGTTGTATGTGTTAACTCACTACTTCACACATTTCTATTCTCCACTTTGACATTCAGACAGTTATGCAACAACTACAGTTAAGACTACAAGTTAGCCTACACTAGCCATGGTTCACATGACGCTCGTACTTGACAGTCATATTTCAGGGCTAAGCCCTACACATGCATATTCCGGCATTTGGCTTACATGTTCATTGCACCATCCAAATTTAATAATGTTCTCACACACTCACTCACACTCTCACACACACACACACACACACACACACACACAACTGGCTACTACTAGCAAACTAAACACGTCGTTGCTCGTTGTGCAAGGTGACAAGAAACGTTTACCTTCTGTGTGTAGACTCCCGCATCCACACGACACCGACGGTCTCGGTATCTTAGAGCTGAACAGTTTGGGTCTGAAGCCCGAAGAAGCTCCGTTACCACTGCTCATCATCCACAGGGACCGGGTGAATGGCCGAGTTGTGGCCGAGCTGGGAGCGCATAGCGCCGGGCTGCTTGCGAGTGGAAGAGACCGGGACGTTGACGTCGTAGCTGCAGAGACTCGAACAGCCGTTCCCACCGCGCGAACAAGAGACTTTAGCATTCTAACAATAACAACAAGTCCAGTTAATTATAGAAAGTATGTATATGAAGTTAACGAGAACAGTGAGTCGGGTAACCGGCGTCTTGCTCGCCGTCAACACACGTGTGGAAGGAAGGACACGGAACGACCTCTCCAAACTATGACCCTTCAACCGGAAACTGTAGGTCCAGAGCCGAGCCATCTAATAGAAGAGTTACGACAACTCCATTCACTTCATGGGGCCAGTCCAATCATAGACATATCCTTTCTTAAGTTATATGTACGGTAGGCCTATAATATATCTCTATATAGTCCAATGGCGGCTCTCGGACTCAGGCAACCATAGCAGGCAACGGCCCAGCTTCTCCAGGCTGCAGCCGCCTCAATGTCGTAACTACGGGTATGTCTTAACTCTATGGCCCAGTCATGCTAGCGGGTCTATGGAGCTAGTTATGTAAGGAAAGTGCCCCATCTTGTGACAAAGCAGAGGTACAGTGCGTGCTGCCGTAGGAAGCGACACAGTGATCACAGATATTATAATGTAAAAATCACACCCATGTGAAGTGAGTGATGCAAGTCTATTTCAAACAGTCAAAAAGTGTTTTTTGACTGGGGGGGGCATAATTTGACCCCCCAGTATCAGGATGTATTAGGATGTTGATATTCATTAATCAGCCAACACTCCCCACTGACAGGTAGTACCCATGATGATAATAGTAATATGATTATGAATTAGGATTGCATTTAATGTGAAGTGAATGTTGTTAAGGCATACTACAGTTTTTCACATGCATGTCTCCCTGCTTCTTTAATTTCAGCCAATCATGAGAGTACCCGCTTCAATTTATAGCATTCCAGTTCCAATTTTGTCTGCTCGTTTCTTCGTCACTTCCAATCTCACCTGTATACTGAGAGTTCTCTCTCCCGATTGGATAACCTGTATACTGAGAGTTCTCTCTCCCGATTGGATAACCTGTATACTGAGAGTTCTCTCTCCCGATTGGATATGGTATCACGACCTGAAAATGCATTTTCTTTGTACTTCAGTACTAGTTACTGAACAAACATTCAATGAGTAATATCGTTATACCTTTACTTGCGTTACATGTTAACATATATATCCTATCCTTATATCTTTCTAGAATAAATGTGATAATGGACACCATTATATATCCCATATCAAATTTGAATTTGAACAGTTGATAATGATCTGTAATACGTATATATCAGTTAAGAGTACAAATCGCATTTTCCTGGGAAACATTACCTTTTTTTCTCCATGGGAGCACATTATGCTCAGTTGAGCAAGACCAAGTAGGTTACAAACTCCACAGCCATGCCAACCTTTCATCCATCTTTCTAGAAATCAAGGATTCTGTGTGTGCAAGCTCGCATCTGTTTTTTGACCATATACAGATGATGTCACAGTACTGCCAACACAGACTTGCCTTCATGCACTGACATCAAAGTACTACTGATATGGCAGGCTGAGTCATAGAATGGCCTCCAAATACTCTGCTAAAGTCTTCAAATTATGATCAGATAATTAAATAAGTCCAGACAATACCATAACATTTTGGGGGAAGTGTAATGCCCCATTTAAGTAATCATTGGGATTCAAAACATGCTAATTGTAGAACATAGGAAAGAAAAGAAAATATTGTGAAACCTGAAGTAGAACATACGGAGTGTTATGTGGCAACAGGGAAGACAGACAGTGCATGTATTAAATGTGAATTAGAGTCCAGAAAAGTTAGAGCATGTGAGGCCCAATTAATGAACATTTCTGCTCAGGCAACACATGCCAGCTGCTTGTCAATTCGGAGGTAGTGAAAATTGGAAAACCATTCAAATCTACGACTGTAAACATCCAGTGATATGTTGTTTTGCTCTGGCACACAACAGTTTCTGTATTGTCATACAGCTTAGAAGAGAGTGCTGAGACAAAATACGTCTTTACATTATTCTTCAGGATTTATTTTCACTGGCTCAAGAGAGGCATTTCTCTTGGCGGGGATTTACGCCACAGTAGTCCTGTTTCTGTATTGGTTAGCTTTTGGTAGGTCGGAGTTTGCGGCAAAAGTACTCTGGTGCTGCATCCATCAGCCAATCAGCATCCACCAAGCAAAGGTCTCGCATGTAGCAACGGGACGTGTGCAGCAGTTCATTGAAGACTACGTATGCTGGCTTGGCCTGGAAGAGAACAGAGGATGGGTGGATGGACACGGGCTGGTGCGTGTCAAGGGCGATGTAGCTGCCGTCAGGTTGGAGCTCTGCAGCATTGACAAACATCCCGTGTGCCAAGCAGCGGCGGACATTTCCGGAATCTGTCCCACATGACTCAAGCTTCAGATTCAGCTACGAAACCCAAAGAAGAAAATAAGTGAACTGCTGTAAATCAGTGTTTGAGTAACACATAACGTAATAGATGTGGTGTGGTGATGTACCTTAAGGCAGATGTCTCTGAGCTGGGCTCGAACCTCTCTCACTAGACTCATGTTCCTGCTGTTGACAAAATTCTCCCGACACCACTCCTGTAGCAAGAAGCATAAAAAGAACTAGTGTTGCATGACATTGATAAGGAACAATATTTCCAAACTGTCTTTTTGTTTAGGTGATACACATTATTGTACTATTGCACAAGTCATTACCTTGTTGCCGCTGACTTTTTTAAAAGCTCTGTATATGTTGAGGAGTGTCATGTGATCTCCTTCACTGGAGGCAAATCGCCTCCGTACAGCAAGGACCTCTTCGCGACGGGCTGGGGGGTTGTATAGCACTGTGTCCACTGACAGCAGAGACACAATGCTCAAGATCTCCTCGGAACAGGAGAAGTCTGGGGACACCAGTATCGTCTGAGGAACAAAGAGAATAAGATGGATAAGTATTCAGAAGTTTTCAAAATCATAGTTTGATGCATGTACTACATACAACTATACAAAAGTTGAATGTCCCAGTGCCGACTAAACTAGTTTTGTATTTTAGTTCAGTTTATATCATAATGATTACTTATGTTGTTATGTATACTTGCTCATGTGTATTACACCTGTCTTGTGTTCATCAATGTGCAATGTCCCGACCAAATAAATAAATAAATAAAGCCGTTATTGCGCATTCATTAATTGTTCAGACTATACTGCAGGAATAACAAATTGCAAATTCTGTTAATCTCATCATTTCATATGAGGGGCATGTGTAATTGTGTATAAGCATCATTAAGTGGGAAAATGATGTCATTCTAAAATGGTGTACTTTGAACTCATTTGTTACTGTGTTTAGTGTGTTACTAGTCGCCAGTGTTGCAATTCCTTGCAACAAAACAGTTTTAAGGACATGTCACACCAATGCAACTCGATCCTTGCAACTGCTATTGGGCATAATGGTTGCATGCAACTACATGCAACTACTCGTAACCGTTTGGTTGCAAGGAGGAATCATTGATGCGGTTTGGGCCTAAGGAAGAATAATGTTTCAAGTCTGACATACAATGACCAAAGAGCAGTAGCACATATATATTAGTTGGTGTACTTTTGATGTAAATAAATGTATATACTGTAATTACCTTGGAAAATCTAGGCTCTAGAGGGAAGCTAGCCATTCTCTTGCCCAATGCAGTGAGGGAAACCCGTTCCTCCTTCCTTACCACAGCTCCCAGCAGTTCCAACTGCTCCACAGCAGAGCGGATGGCCTCTGAGATCAATAACGATACCAATTATAAGTTACCGCCATAATTAGATTTATTATCCATTTGAAGACTTATGTTGATTTATAATAGATAACACCTTACCGGGGGAAGGCTTGGACATAAAATCAAAATTCATCACATCTGGAACCCCCAAGGCCATTAGTTGTAGCATCACACTGGATAAATTGCATCTGCAGAATATGAACACACATGTACAGATTGTACACGCAGAAAAAGAGAACAGAGCAGCAGAGATTTAAATTATGTTGGTCTAAATGAAGCAACCATTTAATAGGGGATTCACACTGAGACGGACTGCATCCGTTTCATTGGAACCGTTTCCGAATACGGTTGCCTGGTCCCCGATGGCCATGATTCACATTGCCCGAGATTCAACAGCGCACCCGGGTACACTTGCATAACACACTTTAATCCTCCTGATGACGGTGTGCTTGATGGCTGGCGCGCCCGGACACTGACCATCAACTGTGCGACATTGTCTGAAATAAATCCAGACACACTGAATTGCATTGCCTCTTTGGCTTTTTGCCGTTATACTACTTCACTGTCAGCCTGCCTGCTATTCACTGTGTCAGTCAGTTATGTGCTCCAGTGTATTAGTTTGCTATGGATTCTACTTTAGCATTATTATTATTTTGTTTTACTTTGGAAACTGTGCCAAGCAAAGCCCAAGAGCCACGTGTAGTCCGCAGAATAAGATCAGCGCGCACTGCGGTGCTGCGTGTATACAACAGGAGAAGGGCGGCGTTGAGAAATGCGCTGGTGTTACGCGTCGTGCAGCGGCTGTGTTTTTTTTTGTTGACGCTTGGCTCGTCGACTAGAGATTAAAAAACAGTCCATTTCCTTCTTTAGGTACGCATGCATTCACATTGGAACGATCCATATCTGAATACACTTCAACGGTCCAGAGACCCGCCCCCCATGCGGTCCCGGGGACGGTTGGGCGATCCGCTCCCGGGAACGGTACGCATCATTCACACTACCACAACATCTGCCAAGTGGTCCCGAGTGCGCACCCGGGACCATAGTGTGAATCCCCTATAAGAGAATCAGATTCCTCTAAAAAGCCATATGAAGGCAGCACATACTGTAGGCATAAGAGATAGCGTGGTCCTACGACAACAACTTTACCTCTGGATCTCTGGCACAGTCATAGGTGTGAGGTTGTCAAACTCTGCCTCTGTGTAGAGACGGTAGCAGGCACCCGAGTCTTCTCTGCCAGCCCTGCCCGCTCGCTGCCATGCCTGAGCTTTGGACACCCGCTGCACCGCTAGCACCTCCAAGCCGCTGTCTGGAAGCCACGTAGAACATGCACAATCCATTTAGAGCAAACTGACAACAGCACCATATATATTATATACACACCATTTGATAATTTCATAATATACATTGTTTATTCAAACATTTGACAATTCTTTAAAAAAAAGTATTGACAATAGAATCGAAATAGGACATTATATGGTATAATTTCCCATGAGACCACCTCATCATGCTTTATGTCTTACTTAAGATAGCTCCCCTGGTTTATTGAGAGGGGTCAACCATATTAGGTCACTGTTGGAGTTAGGCATGTGGTTACAAAGTTAATGTAAAGGTTTAGCAAAAAAAGTGTGAACTGTGAAGTGAATAGAAAATTATCTAACCAGGATTGAAGTGTTTTGCTTTCACCATCCCGGTATCTATGACATATTTGATGCCAGAGATTGTGATCGATGTCTCTGCAACGTTGGTCGAGAGGATAACCTTCCTACAGCCCTGTCAAAGAGCAAAAATGGTACAAAAAAGGCATCATTCATTAATATTCTATAGATAAATGGAAACTTAGCGTTAGTATGCAAGACAATATTAAGAATTTTACATATCCAAAATGTTCTTTACCGTTTTAAAGCCCCATTACACAATGCTATCAGCAAATCTGCATTATGATCGATAACCTCACAACATGGCCCAGGAAAATGCATTGTGAGCCTGTAGATCAGGGGTCCTCAACTAGAAATGCTGAAGGTCCACAAATCATTTTTGAATACGACCATGGTCCAGTCTCATGCACACGCAAATATAATTGCGGGTCGTGGGCCTCACCCCCCCCCCCCCCCTAGAAACAACTATTCCTGTTTAGTACAGTCAAACCAAGCTATACAAACCGGGTCCCATCCCAAAAATATTTTTTTTTCACTTTGACAAATATTCATTATTCACACCTCCAAAAATCAAATTTTGTTCATTCAACTGAATGTGTGAATGTGTCACTGCTAGTGAGCCAGTCAGCGAGACATTGTCATCATGACATGCCGGCCCATAATACACACATTCAGAGTGTTAATTGCGTTTCTCGGCATTGATCGAATACAACGGAGAATTCAACTTGCGGTTGCGGTGACTTTCTTTCTTCTCTTTCTTCTTTTTTTTTAAATGTTTTTTGTGTGGCTTTCGGCCTTTATTTTATATTGTTGATAGAGGGACAGACAGTAGGCTGACAGGAAATTGGGACAGAGATGGGGGGTGGGTCACTCCCGCTGAGCCACGGCCCAGGCCTTTTCTCTTTATTCTATCATTTCTCCAGGGTCCGCAGAGACGTGTGCCGCGGTCCGGTCGTGGGCCGCGGTCCGCCTGTTGAGGACCACTGCTGTAGATCGTCTATTTTGTGTTGTGTGTGTGTGGGACCCATAAGCAAGTACAAATCGAGCCTCAAGTTTCACCGTTACCTTAGGTGTAGACTGGAAGACCCTGAGCTGCTGTGCAGGGGGCAGAGAGGCATATAATGGGATAACCATCATGGGGCCGCAGCTGTCAGGCAGGTGCTTGGCAATGTCTCTGCATGTTCTGGCAAGAGCCTCGATCTCCTCCTGGCCCGTCATGAAGACTAAGATGTCATGAGACGAAGGCGCTTCCTGCAAGCAGACCCCAACAGACCCCGTTGCTATAGATTATTATTATTATTATAGATTGGTTGCATAAACCTGCTGTGATGTTTTTCTGTAGAGCAGAGCAGTCACTGACAAAAAGTCTGTTTTAAGACAATTAATGATAGTGATACCACTGTATTTTCAACTGGTTTTGAATGAATCACTAAAGTAATAAATAATAGACAAAATCTGTAGGGGGAGAAAAAAGTGTGTTTTGAAAAAAAGTCTATCCAGAAGGAAATGGGCGTGGCCTATATGGGGAGATGGGTTAGGCCCAAGGAATCCATGGAAAAAGACATTTTGATTTACGACTTACGGTTCAAGATTTATAGGGAAAAACAACCGATCTCTTATCAAAATACAAGCACACGATTCCCAATGAAGCCGGTCGATTTGACATATGGCTCGAGTGTGTGTGTGGAAAAAACTGTGGGAGGAGTAGCGCGGCAAAGTATCGCTCATTTACAATAACAATAGTGCAACCACACTAATTATGAAAGCAATATTGTTTACTAGAATTTCGCGGCCTTGCCGCGCACTATGGGAAGAAGGAAATTGCGGGAGTTGACTCCACATGTAGTAACGGATGGGTTATTAGTCTATTAATTCGTGTCCTTATTAGTGTAGTGTAGTCAACACTTTATGGCTCATACAAACTGACCGGTATTTGCTCCGATTATGCTGTCGGGGAGCATTTTTGGCGCTGACCGACAAAACGGCTGATCTGACGTTAAGCGGTGCCCAAAAGGTAGATCAGGATCTACCAGTATAGATCACAAAGGCTTTGCAGGTAGACCACATGACATGGCCCTAAAAATATATATAATTTTAATATAAAAAACGATTTTTGCATCTGCCGCTTGAGATGACCTGAGATGACTTGATTGATTGACATCAAAAAGGGCCTGTCAGCTCAAACACACAATGCAATACTTGTTGTTGCGTACAATCATCAGTAGCAAAGTCAAATACCAAAAATAAAAACCAATGGGATGATAGTTTTATTTTGCTGGTCGTTTTGAAAGTAGCTCTGAAGTAAAAAAAAGTGTGGGCAGCCCTGGTATAGATAATTATATATATATTAATTCCGTGGGTAAATCCCTGGCTGTAGGCTACCCACATATTGGTAGCATATTACCTATATTAGCCCAATATTGGCGTTACGCATTTCACTTGAATAATGTTGTGTGCGCACGTGCGCGTGCGGAGAAAGACAGTTATTTAATGAAACTCAAGATTATAACGTCCTGTCTCGCTGGCGCCGTGTATAGGCTGCACGGCTATTCCTGTGTGTGTGTGTGTGCGTGTGTGTGTGCGCAATGAAAAGTACTCGGCAGGCGAAATGGCGAATTCAAACGGTGTAATTGTAATAGTTTTGAACAAACCAAGTTCTGTGGAAGAACAATGTTGACGTAACTAAGAGATTCGCTGAGTAAGCGATATTTTATATACAGTGATTTAGAAGGAATAGGCCTAAGCAAAATCGTGAGGCGAAGATTCCTCTCCTTCCTTGTTTTATTCTCCTGCGGACAGGACTGTCAGGGAGACTATCAGAGCAGCACAGGGGAGTGGCTTAAAAGACGGGGTAGTAGTTGCCAGGTTGGCGAATTGTAAGCGAGTCGTAGTGTGTGTTGAATGGCATTTGAATGGCATTTGTGGGCTTGTGAATGAATTTTCTCACATGTAATTTGTGCTCACTTGCATAGACCTGGCGAATTTAGCGTGGTGAAAGGGCAACAGTGTTCCGGGGGTGTGGGTGCTTCAGGCGATAATGTTTGTAGTAAACAAATGCATTGGCGGCGTGAGTGTGGACGGGAGGCATTTTTGGTGGCAGTGCCAGTGCCAGTGTTTGGCGGGTGGTGTCGAGTTTTGGCGTTGGGCGCGATAGGAGATAGCGTTGCAACACTGCGAAGGTAAGTGTGTGACGTCACTGCCGTGTGAGTGTGTGTGGGTGTAGTGTGTAAGATGGTGTTGTGGGTGTTGCAATAGCGACGTAGCTGTTGTGGCTTTGGGTTTCTTGCCATGTGTTGGGTACAACTTCTCCAATATAGAATAGATAACAAGCCAACATATTAGACAATTCTCTGATTATTTTAGCCAAAAGGTTTCCAATATTGTATACGATTATAGACCAGGTGTCAGTAACCTCTTTCAACCCCATAATATTTCATATTATAAAACACTTCAAACTGTAAACTGTCAAATCTCAGTATCTCTGTGAAGGAACGTTTGAAATGTCTAATTATTAGGTGTAACTATTTGCTACCTACCTACTTTATGCATATAAACACCTAGTATTATTAAGTATGGTTCAAGTTTCTATCTATATAAGAAATACAATTTTATCGATGTAGATATATTCTGGATCCCTTTTTAGTTTTTTAAAGAAAAATAAATCATTGATATGTGATGAAAAGAAAAAGTATATAAACTGAATTAAAATATGTTATACAGTATAATTATTCTATTATTTATTCTAAATTGTCAATTGTTTTAAATGTATTTCATCTTGGAATATAGTGATATTAATACTAAATCATGATCAGAGTAATAGGTGTCTCTAACTTCAATTTCTGTAATAATACTTTCACATTTGTTAAAATATACATGATCTAAAATACTTCCATAATCTGTAGTTGGATTTGTATTTAATTGTTTAAAGCCTAATCTTGACATGAAGGTGACGTAAGACATACGTATACATATACATATACTATATAGAGTATGTAGTTGTAAGTTGATTAGCGGTATACTGTGGTTACTTTGCGCCAAAAACCGTGCCAGCCAACCCGCCACTTGATGCGTATGCAAATAAAACAGCAGATTTGTGCCTGGTTTGCTGGGACCAGATTACATAAATGACCATATTTCTTACGTCATCATTGAGAGCTAGTCATACATATACACACCATGTACTCTGGTCCCAGCAAATCAGGCACAATTTGCTATTTTATTGTACTGATTATGTATATAGTATACGTATGACTAGCTCTAAATGATGACGTAAGACATACGTATACATATACATATACTATATAGACTAGTATGTAGTTGTAAGTTGATTAGCGGTATACTATGGTTACTTTGCGCCAAAAACCGTGACAGCCAACCCGCCATTTGATGCGTATGCAAATAAAACAGCAGATTTGTGCCTGGTTTGCTGGGACCAGATTACACAAATGACCATATTTCTTACGTCATCATTGAGAGCTAGTCATACATATACACACCACGTACTCTGGTCCCAGCAGATCAGGCACAATTTGCTATTTTATTTGACTGATTATGTATATAGTATACGTATGACTAGCTCTAAATGATGACGTAAGACATACGTATACATAATATTACATATACATATACTATATAGACTAGTATGTAGTTGTAAGTTGATTAGCGGTATACTATGGTTACTTTGCGCCAAAAACCGTGACAGCCAACCCGCCATTTGATGCGTATGCAAATAAAACAGCAGATTTGTGCCTGGTTTGCTGGGACCAGATTACACAAATGACCATATTTCTTACGTCATCATTGAGAGCTAGTCATACATATACACACCACGTACTCTGGTCCCAGCAGATCAGGCACAATTTGCTATTTTATTTGACTGATTATGTATATAGTATACGTATGACTAGCTCTAAATGATGACATAAGACATACGTATACATATACATATACTATATAGACTAGTATGTAGTTGTAAGTTGATTAGCGGTATACTATGGTTACTTTGCGCCAAAAACCGTGACAGCCAACCCGCCATTTGATGCGTATGCAAATAAAACAGCAGATTTGTGCCTGGTTTGCTGGGACCAGATTACACAAATGACCATATTTCTTACGTCATCATTGAGAGCTAGTCATACATATACACACACCACGTACTCTGGTCACAGCAGATCAGGCACAATTTGCTATTTTATTTTACTGATTATGTATATAGTATACGTATGACTAGCTCTAAATGATGTCGTAAGACATACGTATACATATACATATACTATATAGAGTATGTAGTTGTAAGTTGATTAGCGGTATACTGTGGTTACTTTGCGCCAGAAACCGCGACAGCCAACCCGCCATTTGATGCGTATGAAAATAAAACAGCAGATTTGTGCTTGGTTTGCTGGGACCAGATTACACAAATGACCATATTTCTTACGTCATCATTGAGAGCTAGTCATACATATACACACCACGTACTCTGGTCCCAGCAGATCAGGCACAATTTGCTATTTTATTTGACTGATTATGTATATAGTATACGTATGACTAGCTCTAAATGATGACGTAAGACATACGTATACATATACATATACTATATAGACTAGTATGTAGTTGTAAGTTGATTAGCGGTATACTATGGTTACTTTGCGACAAAAACCGTGACAGCCAACCCGCCATTTGATGCGTATGCAAATAAAACAGCAGATTTGTGCCTGGTTTGCTGGGACCAGATTACACAAATGACCATATTTCTTACGTCATCATTGAGAGCTAGTCATACATATACACACCACGTACTCTGGTCACAGCAGATCAGGCACAATTTGCTATTTTATTTTACTGATTATGTATATAGTATACGTATGACTAGCTCTAAATGATGACGTAAGACATACGTATACATATACATATACTATATAGAGTATGTAGTTGTAAGTTGATTAGCGGTATACTGTGGTTACTTTGCGCCAGAAACCGCGACAGCCAACCCGCCATTTGATGCGTATGCAAATAAAACAGCAGATTTGTGCTTGGTTTGCTGGGACCAGATTACACAAATGACCATATTTCTTACGTCATCATTGAGAGCTAGTCATACATATACACACCACGTACTCTGGTCCCAGCAGATCAGGCACAATTTGCTATTTTATTTGACTGATTATGTATATAGTATACGTATGACTAGCTCTAAATGATGACGTAAGACATATGGTCATTTATGTAATCTGGTCCCAGCAAACCAGGCACGGATTTGCTGTTTTTTTTTGCATACACATCAAATGGCGGGTTGGCTGTCACGGTGAACGAAGACCGGGCGAAATTATTACTTGCGCGCTCTGCTTGCGCAAGTAATTATTATAAGTGAACTTCACCAACGTGAAATGTTGTTCTTTACTTTGATTACAGGTTGAAGCTTACTAGCTTAGCTTACTTGGTGGATCTGGAACACAGAGACCAGTGCAGCCTGGAGGTAGTCTGACTGAGGCTGCTTGGTGTAGTAGATCTGAATGGGATGCTGCCTCCCCTCCAGGTACAACACAGGAGACTTATTGAAGTATTCAGAGAACAAATCCACATCCATGGTGGCTGACATCACTATGACCTGTAGTGTTTACATGGAACAAACAACATTTTTTTGTAGGATTTGTGGGCTGTTACCCACTTACCCCAGTCAAAAACGAATAAGCGCAGGTGAACAACTATAATCAAAGTTTAGACAAATGTTCAGGTCTCCTACCTTCAAAGGGAACTTATTAAGTTCTCTACGCTTGCGCTGAGCAGCCTTTACTACACCAAAAAGGACGTCCGTGTGCACAGTGCGCTCATGGGCTTCATCGAGGACCACCACTGTATAGCGCAGCAGCAAGGGGTCCCCAATGGCTTCACGCAGAAGCATGCCATCTGTCATGAACTTGATCTTTGTCTCAGAAGAGGTGACGTCCTCAAAACGCACTGTGTAGCCAACCTGAAGAGAAGAAGGTTATTGATTTACTGTGGATTTGTCATATCTGACAAGATCTCAAGTCTAGTGATGACAAAATCATGCTCAATCCGTTTTAAATTTCCATGCTTTTGCACGAACAGAACCTGTACTTCAAATGTGTGAATAGTAATACAGAGGTCTGGTCTACACACCAGCTTTCCAAGCTGAGTCCTCTTCTCCTCTGCCACCCTCCCTGCCAGTGAGATTGCAGCCACACGACGGGGCTGAGTGATAGCAATAATGCCCTGTCTCCCGATGCCAGCTTCATACACATACTGCGGGACCTGAGTGGTCTTTCCAGAGCCAGTCTCACCTGATGTAAAATAGAAAGATAAAAGTTCCAACAGTTCAGATGCAAGATTTAGTTTGTGTGCGCACATGTGTGTCTGTGTGTGTGTCAAAGGGAGATTAAAGGGATTGTAGTCAGTGATGCAATAATGAATGCTCTTTTCACATTTTGTGCACACAAAATCAAAAACAAATGACATTCACACATGAGAATAGCTCTATACTCCTGTAGTAATCATAGAGAATGTTTGTAATCAATTACAGAGTGAGATCTCTTCACCCAACTGACTCTTTAGTAAACGGAACATACATTTTCATGTTGGGATACCATTTTCATCCAATCAGAAGAGAGTAGACCTCACTCATAGGTGAGAGTAGACCTCACTCATAGGATACAGGATAAACAAGTGGAATTGGGGCTGAAGAAATAGCAGACACAGACATTTGGAAAACTATCAAATTGAAGCTGTTCTTTCTCCTGATGTATGAAAGCGGTGTCCCACATGAAAATGCACACCATGTTGATACTGAACAATAAACACTCTGATGGCTACTAACAGAGCTTTAACTTTTAATTGCAAATAAAATGTCACATTCTGTACAGAATGAGCGTAGGGACTGAGGGAACGTATTGGGGCTAGTATAGTAGCTTAAATATGGAGATTGTATGATTTAATTCCACTCAATCGTCTGTAATGAAACATGAAACAAAATAAAATGTGGATTCGACACTATTGTTAAAACAAAATAACCCGTAAATTAGCTTAAAAAAGTATCGCCTGCAAAATAACACACAGTGGTGGACCGTGGATGTACTTCATGAGTTAATGTTTTAGAATTTGATACGTTACGTTACCTATCAGGACAGCATTGTGAAGCTGTCGGAGTTGGTTCAACAGCTGGGACTTTGCCTGGTGGATTGGGAGGTTTTTTCGCTGGATTTCTATGGAAGTGGTGGATCCATTTCCCTTTCTAGGCAGCAGCATTCCAGGCTTACTGTTCTTGTCGTGACGGAAAAAAGCGGACCCCGGCTTAAACCTTTTAGCCGGAGGAGGATCGGGGTCGTGGGGCATGGTCTAGAAAAACACGCGTATGTTAAACGGAACGTCGGCGCTTCTTCTACTTAATCAATCATAATAAGCAGCACAGATAAGAAACAAATTCTTCATGGCAGCGATGCAGTTGTTTACGTCCGCAAAATCTTTCCCACGTGGTAAAAAGTCGGCGCATGTATTCGACGTAATGCTGCCTGCGTTCACACGGCCCAGCCCCCCGCGGCCCAGACACGGGCAGGCATGCAAAAGATGCAAAGCTGCTATACTAGTGTATTTGTAGCTGTTGTAGCTTTTGCACAAACGTCGGATGCATCTTTGCATCTTCATGTCGCTGGCTTCCACTGACAATGAATGGTAGACTCAAAGATACAGTCTACTATCACAATATATTTAAACAGTCCTAAAATCAATTTCGTTTTATATAATACAAATAAAAAACACACATTCTATATAATTATAAATTGTATAATTTATTTAAAAAAATATATAATTTGACATATATTATATAATTTCGTTTTATATATATTGTACATTATCTGTACAATCTGCTATCAAAGAGGAAACTATATAGGCCTACTGCAGTAAAACTGAGCTTCAAGTGCTGCCATCAGGGGGCGACAAGAGCGACACAATGCAGCAAGCAACAGCTGTCCAGCTGTACAGCCGTCCAAGTTCACATGCAGTTGGAGCATAAATTTGACTGTTTGTGGTTACTTCTGTTCTAGCCTTGGATCAAGACTACCATAGATTTGTTTTATCGATTTTGATATTTGCATAGCTATGATAGATATATATGCAAATATTAAAATCGATTAAAAAAATACATCTATGATAGTCTTGATCCAAGGCTATTACTTCAGATTCTGCTAGTCTTTTTCATTCTGAATGTAGTTTACAAGTGCTGCTGTGGATGATATAGGCTACGGTAGACATTGATCTGTTGGAGGAAAGAACCTTCTAATCAGCTTTAAGGGAGAGTTGCAGAATGACTCAGAGAATGAGATGCATTTAAAATGTTGTTGGTGGACATACATCAACCTACATGATAAACCTGTCCAGCATGTTTCGTATTTATTTAGACCGTTTAAAAACTAAATAGGCTATAATTGATATTGGGTAATTATGCAATTTACCTCCTGCTGAATTGGAATTATTATAATCCATCCATTTAGTTTGGTTATTGATATTCTGTTTAGCTAATTAATCTAAAATTCTATAAATTCCAGTTTGCATACTGTCTCAGTATTACCATTACTCAGAAGGGAGAAACCAGAAGTCCCTGCTTCCTGAAGACAGAAAACAAATGAGTGGTGATTTGTTTGGCTCCAAAATCTCTACACTCCAAATATGGCCAACCAGCCACTTGAAAATTCAGAAAATGCATCTTCAATAGCCTAAACATTTCAGGCTATGCAATCAATTAATAGACAATACCATCTGGTGGATAGTAACTAAGTACATTTGAGTACTGTACTTAAGTAAATCTTTTGAGTATCTGTACTTTACTTGTATTTTTTGATACTTGACTTTCTATTTCAAAGAAAAGTATGATTATTATGAGTTAACCACACTAATTCAAATACCGCAGTGACATTAGCTGATCTACATTACAAGCAATTATTTTCAAGACATTAAAGCAGGGGTTTTCAACTGATTGTGAATGAGGGACCACCACCCTGACTTAGAATAACCTGGGGACCACTGTTGTGTTGGGTGTGGATATGGGCTAAGATGAGTGCTTTTGTAACACTTACTATGCATCCCATGTGTATACATCCCACTGTTTCTCAACCAATGGTCCATTGATTACTAATAATTTTCTAATAATAATGACTCAACCAGACAATCCAGTGCAATTCCTTCTCTTGAGATTCTAACTCCCTTTTTCTGTTGAATTTCTTGACCTTCAATGCATGGACGGTCATCATAGTTCACCAGGTCATTGAGTTCACGGTCTCTCAACTAGTCAAGTGGGGGGAAAAACATGGGTCTTAACATGACATGTTCAGAGATACTGGCAACAACTGGGCAATGAGCCATTGAAGTTCTGGCTGAAACCAGTAGCTTGACTGGCCCATTGATAGATGTAGTAAAAGTCGCGACCCTGATAAGGTAGACCCTGAGAAACCGGTTGCTGGGCAGAATTATTTACACTCAGCATCTGCGCTCGTACCTCTCAAAGGGCCTCCTGACCTTGTCTCCTTGGTCAGGGTGTGCTCCCTAGAGACTTATCAGTTAGTAGCATTGGAATTTGAGAACAACATGTTAAAGTGAAAAAATAAAGGGAATTCATTGTATATGAACATAGAGAATATTTATATTCTCCAACCACACCCCAAATCATCATATACAGTTAATATGTGTGTGTGTGTGTGTGTGTGTGTGTGTGTGTGTGTGTGTGTGTGTGTGTGTGTGTGTGTGTGTGTGTGTGTGTGTGTGTGTGTGTGTGTGTGTGTGTGTGTGTGTGTGTGTGTGTGTGTGAGTGTGAGTGTGAGTGTGTGTGTGTGTGTGTGTGTGTGTGTGTGTGTGTTAGGCTGCGCAACAGTGACATTTGGTAGTGAAAACCAACCAAAAGCTATTTTCATGTTCGGACACATACACACATAGCTGTCTATAGGAGTGGTTGCACCACTCAATAAAATAAAAAATCCTACACTAAATTCATGGTGACCACATGCAATACCTTCACAGACCACCAGTGGACCATGGACCACCTGTTGAAAACCCCTGCATTAAAGCATGCATAAACACTTTTTTAAAGCAATTGTTCTAGTAGCCTACATAAATTTGACAGAGAAACTTTCACTTGTAGTTGATTTGACCAGGAGTATCTAGATACTTTGACTCAGTTGTTGTGAGTACTTTGTCCACTACTGCTGAATGCATTCTAATAAAGGTGACTTATGTGAAGATATACAATATATATACAAATGGGCTTGGCTGCCAGTGCTTATAAAACTCACTGTAACACTCCAGTAAGTTCAATATTTCCCTAACATCAAATGGCAGTACAACAGATGATTTATAGGCTACAATCTAGATTTTATCAGCACTGCTGAAATATCATACCATAGAAACAAATGTTCTTGAATCTGTACTGGACTTTAATAGGAGTTATTCACCCATATGCAGGAACCAAATTGAATCAGGGCCTCAAAACCTACTCGACAGTCAATTCTTGCATCCTTGGCTTGAACCACACCACAAATTTAGTCATACATTCACCTACAATGATGACTGCACCTACTGTGAAGGGAGGAATTATCAGTATACCTTAGGGGAAGAATGGAAATTGTGGAATGAATCAATATGTTTAATAACAAAACTCCGGAGCTCCTGGAGACTGCCATGCGCATGGACGTCTCACAAATACTGTTCACAGGGTCCTTATACTAACAGCCAACAGGACACAAATAAATGGAGTTTGTTGGTGTGTGCTCACAACATTTGACGGGTTGGCAACCACAAGGTTCCCAGTTCGAACCCGGGCTCCCCAGAGTTAGTTTCGAAATGTCCTCGTCTCCTTGAGCAAGACTCTGAACCCCAAATTGTTGCAAAGGTTAGTGCCTTGCATGGTTTCCTCCGGCATTGGTGTGTGAATGGGTGAATGTAATGCACATTTTCTGTAAAGCGCTCTATATAAATGCACCACAGGGTAATGCTACAACTGCCTCAATGAATATCCACACTACAATGACACCACCCGTTTCCAGAGACTGTCAGTTCCACATGGTGAATTCCGCCACTGTATGTTCCTTCTGTTCACATGGGCCTGCAGATGTTGTCCAAACATCACTCAAATTGATACACAGCATCTCTATAGTCACTGAACGAAACAGGTCTTTCAGATTTCTCATACAGCATCCAATTGCTGTGCATTGCACATTTCCACTACGTTAAGGAACAATTAAATGCCACCCAGTGCCCTATTGTCTATTAACTGCTACTTCTATAATCACTCAAACAATGCAAACCCACAACAAACGTTCCTGACCTGGTGGAGACTTGTGCTGCTCTGAGGAGCACTTTTTCTAGTTTATCATTTGTCTGTGTTATTCTGATTTACGGAAGTGAATCCCACACAGTAAAACCTGGTGTTAATTTTTGTCTTAAATTAACACTCAGTGTTATACTGTGTATTGTGTAGATATATCAAATACAGCACAGCACTACAAGAGAAGGTAGGATGTTAATAGAAATAAGGAAAAACATCAGCCTGTGCCACCCCACACATTAACAATAAGACATAAGGAGGCTTAATGTCTGAATTGGATGACAGCTAACTTAATAGGCCAAAAAAAGAAAAAGAAACCCCAACTGTGACATATTTGTATATTTTTGTTAAGCTTATGTGCTCTGTCGCTATCTTTGCATTCCACACAGGAAGAGTGTGTCAAGGGGAAGTCTTATTTGAATGAGGTTCATAATTCATGTGACAGTCACTGAATTGAGTGAATTGGTGTATAAGTCACTATTTGGTGCAAAATTAAAAACAAAAATCATACAATTCGTACAATTGAATATTCAAAGAAGAGATAAGGACAGAGGGAGTAGTTGGGAAAGATAATAAGGGGAAAACAGAGAGCAGACGAAGAGTCAAAGATAAGAGTACAGGGTCAGAAAACACAATTGATTAAGAGGATGTGCAAGTCCAGGAGCGACAGTGAAGGGGACTCGATGACTCGTTCATGTGAGAGAGGGGAGGGGAGGGGAGGGAAGGAGAGAGAGTAGGGAAGGAGAGAGAGGGAGGGAGAGAGAGGAAGTGAAAGTATGGGAGGGAGGGAAGGATCCTAACACTTCAAGACTAACTGCTGAAGTGTGTCAGCTGTTACTTATGGGTGGAGGCAGTGGACCTCTGGCATTAGTGGGAGTCAGGGAGCGAGAAGCACATATCCAGATAGTTGGAGAGAAGAGGTATATCAGGTGGTTGTATCGACACAAGTGGAGGGGAGAGACCCTCCTCTCTCTGGATCAGCCGGCACAAGATGAAGAGTCACATCAGCAACGCCCTTTCGGACTTCTTCTTCGAGTACGAGACCCCACGCCAGGTGCTGGTGAGGAACAGGAGAGTGGGAGTAGTATGCCGACTGATACAGCTGGGGGTCCTGGCTTACATCATCGGGTAAGATCTCCCTTTAACTGAGTTGTTTGAGGGGACAACACGGAGAGCCACTGAGGTACATTATTGGCTGGTGTGCCTGCAGTGTCTGTGCAGAGTTTCAGCATGCAAAAATGACAGAATCAGGGTCAGAATCTTTATTCTTTGTTTTGCCAGGTATTTTTGCACATAAGGAATTTGACTCGTATTTGGTGCATTGGAGTAAATATACTATAACTAATATGAACCATATTTCCAAATTTTCATTTTCTCAATACAAAATTAAGTCAATCCTATAAATTGCTATGTAAATAGGCCACAAACAATGGCTGTGCATGCTGCAAACAGGCCAGGTGCACTAAGGAGAAAGACCCCACATAACTAATATTGCCCAAAGCACGGATGCAAATGTTGCAATGCATTTCTTACTCCTAAATTCAAGTCAAGGCAAGACATTTTACAGCATTCCTGTGGAAAGCCTGGTGAGGCGAGGTTACAGCATTCCTACAAAACTACTCATGTCAGCCTCTAAATGCATGTTCTCTGGAAGATGATTCATTGTTGTACATGTGTACTGTGCGTGCATGTGTGTAATCTGACTGAGGTTGCACCTGTAGGCAGAAGAGGATTGTATGTGATGAATATATACTTAGACACATGCTATCACAGATAACAATCAAATACAACAAACATTTAAAAACAGAGGTATTATTACCATAATATATGGTAATACATTCTGGTGGCATATGTTGGAGGCCATTGTACCAAAAAAAGCTGTCTCCTAGTTTTGTTTTCCTTTTAACTGTGTTTTTGTATCAACTGTTTTGAACCTGTACGGCGACCTTGAGTGCCCTGAAAGGCGCCTTATAAATAAAATGTATTATTATTAAATTGTAACAGCCAGGCTATTCTATTGATTTACACTAATCTGAATTTACATGGCCCTCGTTTTGTTTTTCGTTTGTGGTTTTCGTTTGTGGTTATAATTTATTCATTCCTTTAACCACGATCAGCCTGGAGTCCCAATTTAGGGCATGTCATACAGGTGATTTAAAAAAAGAAAAGATCTACAAGCACAAAACTCCTTACAATGCGATACATTGTGAGCTTGTAGATTGGCTATATTTACTATTCATCGTACAAGGAAGTATAGGATATGGGACACAACTCAAGTGGTTAACCTCGACAGCCTTCAGTTAGCCGACATGGTAATGTGGGTTTAGCTTGCACAAATGCAAACAAGTACAAAAGGATTTATATGGTTTTTAAATATCAGGGATATAGGGAACAAGATTTGGCAGTCATGGAAAAAAAACCTCCCTACAATGTTCCTCCATCTCATCATCTACTCACATCACAAGATAGCAGACATTGATGGGCATCGTGGAGGGATGCTGATTAGAAGAGACTGTCTGGGGTTCTGCTCTTCAGCAGCCAGCAGGCTCTGACAGCCTTCCTGTCAGAGCAGCAAGAGCAGACAGAAAACATGCAAGCAAGCAGATTCAAAGTGAAACAATCTTACTTATGCTAATCCTGCCTGACAATTACTTTTATTTCAATGTATTATTATTATTATTAGTAGCAGCAGTAGCAGCAGCAGACAAAACCAGACAACCAGTAATTGATTAAGCTATTGAAGTAAAATATACCTAAAATGTGCCTAAAACCTATGGCTAAATACATTTCTAGAATATCCTTTGGAATTAGACATAAGAGAGTATATTTGTTACCTTTATTACATAACCAAACAAAGTTTGGACTAAGCCTGTGCAGTCCACAATGAGTATACAATGAGTTGCAACTTGCAACCAGTTGCAACACCTGTTGCAGGTCAGCGCAGTTTAGGGATTCTGTTGCCAGTCGTTGCAATGATTTGAAACAGCTTACAACGGTTTGCATTTGTACATTCTACATCCAGACACCAAGCTGCGACCGAATGCCATTTCCATGGCAAGAAAAGTGATAAACAGACGGGGCCAGAGCAGAGGTTTGTTGCAACTTTTTGTTTGCGATTAGATAAGCAAAGCGCGCAAGTATTTTCGACCGTTGTAAACTGTGGAATCTCAGTATCTCTGTGGAGGAACGTTTGAAATGTCTAATTATTAGGTGTAACTATTTGCTACCTATCTACTTTATGCATGTAAACACCTAGTATTATTAAGTAAGGTTCAAGAAATACACTTTTATCAATTTAGAAATATTCTAGATCCCTTTTTAGTTTTTCAAAGAAAAATAAATCATTGATATGTGATGGAAAAAAGGGTATATAAACTGAATTAAAATATGTTATACAGTATAATTATTTGATTATTTATTGTAAATTGTCAATTGTTTTAAATGTATTTCATCTTGGACTATAGTGATATTAATACTAAATCTATGTATACATATACATATACTATATAGAGTATGTAGTTGTAAGTTGATTAGCGGTATACTGTGGTTACTTTGCGCCAAAAACCGTGCCAGCCAACCCGCCACTTGATGCGTATGCAAATAAAACAGCAGATTTGTGCCTGGTTTGCTGGGACCAGATTACATAAATGACCATATTTCTTACGTCATCATTGAGAGCTAGTCATACATATACACACCATGTACTCTGGTCCCAGCAAATCAGGCACAATTTGCTATTTTATTTTACTGATTATGTATATAGTATACGTATGACTAGCTCTAAATGATGAAGTAAGACATACGTATACATATACATATACATATACTATATAGAGTATGTAGTTGTAAGTTGATTAGCGGTATACTGTGGTTACTTTGCGCCAAAAACCGTGCCAGCCGACCCGCCACTTGATGCATATGCGAATAAAACAGCAAATTTGTGCCTGGTTTGCTGGGACCAGATTACATAAATGACCATATGTCTTACATCATCATTTAGAGCTAGTCATACATATACACACCATGTACTCTGGTCCCAGCAAATCAGGCACAATTTGCTATTTTATTTTACTGATTATGTATATAGTATACGTATGACTAGCTCTAAATGATGACGGAAGACATATGGTCATTTATGTAATCTGGTCCCAGCAAACCAGGCACAAATTTGCTGTTTTATTCGCATACGCATCAAGTGGCGGGTCGACTGGCACGGTGCACACAGACCGGGCGAAATTATTACTTGCGCGCTCTGCTTGCCCAAGTAATTAGCCGGCATGTGCCGCCGACCTGCGGTCACTGCAGCGGTATTCTCGCGTTGATAATCTGTTAAACCCAGACCACACCAATGATTGACAATGAAAAAAGTTGCAACTGCAACCACTTAAGGCCCCGAACTGGGTGGGTGGATTTCTACAAAATGACATCACTGAGCAGAGATGATAAGTCGTGAGGTAGCTGTTTTTACTCTCCATCATCCACCCCTCCAATGGCGCGTTTGGAACCAGAGTGAGGTGCGGTCAACCCTACCCGAACATCAAACAGCCTCTGTGTGACCGCGAGCCCCCAGGTCATTGTGACATCACGTGACATCAGCCACCATATATGGTGCTCAGGTCATTGTGACATCACGTGACATCTGCCACCATATATATGGTGTCCGCCCAGGTCATCATGACATCATCAGGGATGGATATAGATAGATCCCTGATGCCATCAATATTGGCCAGCAAGTCTACATCTGACCTCAGTTCTCCATATGGATATATGTCAGAACCTGTTCTAACATTCCATATGTTGATCCTTCCCCATCCATACTTCCTCTTCGATGTCTCCCTTTTGACTTAAGTTATACCATATGCCCATTTAAACTCTAGACAGGCGTGCCCCAAAGTTATTAGTGCAGGCCCGAAAATTAAGACCCAGCCCTACCTGGGCCCTCATCAAACCCTGTACACTCAAGAGAATGTCCCTGCTACCACCCTTAGATCTCCATATACTGTATGGAGCTGACCTGTTCTGACATTCCATATGTTGATCTGGCTTCATCAAGGCATGTACTCTCAAGACATGGTCCATATATGACCAGTAAGTTCTCAACAGACCCACCTGTCCATTCAAACTCTAGACCAAAGTTATTATTGCAGCCGCACCCGGCAGCTGGCCAACAGGCCCAGAAATTAAGGCCCGGCCTTACCTGGGCCCTCATCAAGCCCCGTACACTCAAGACATGCTTCTTTTTTTGTTATCAAATGTTTTTTATTTTAAGACAAAAATCACAATAATACACGTTAACAACATGAATGACTTAAAGAAAACAAAACACATAAAACAACACATAACAGCAAAAGCAAGGAACACAAAAGCAAACAATCCCTGGATTTTCGGTGGTGAGGTGACCACCGGAGCGGTGGTGAGCTGAAATAACGTTGCACGGTGGTGAGTAAAAACAGAGAGAAGGGCTGGAGCGGTGGTTTACTCTTCTCCACGGCTCGTGACGTCATGTTGTAGTTCGGTGGTCACCTAACCACCGAAAATCCAGACTATGTATGAGCCTTAACAGTGACGCGGTCTATGTCGCTGTAATTAAGTTACCACTTTGTCAGACATAACCCCAAAAGTTCTACCAGCGGTCCCCAAACCTTTTTGGCCCACTGACCTAGCTGACGCTCAGGCCAAAAATGATAAAATAATCACAGAATGTCACTGCACTGAGAGACATGCCGCTGCTGTATACTCCTGCAGCTGCTCTATACATCGCCCTACAACAGTGTAGCAACCGGATTTTACCGCTTATGCTAAATAACCGTCATTACCCTTTTCATGTCACACACCCCCTAGAGGCGTGCATGCACCACAGTTTGGGAACCCTTGACCTAAACCATCATGATACATTACTGCAAGTGTTTAAACACTCAGTTTACCCAAGGCTTCCAGAGGGAGGGATCCAAAAGTTCAAAACAACAACATTAGATGTTCTAATGTCCACGCATCAAAACAATGAGGGGGACCATTTAGATAAATTGGGGTAGATAACAATGTTATAATGTTGCATGTTAATGGCTCCCTTTATCTCATGACCCGCCAACCAACCCATTTGTAATCCTGAGAGTGTAAATGGATTCAAATGGGCTCTCGTTGCAATGTTGGCTTCCAACTATATCAAGATCCAGTAATCACTAATCATACACTAAATTATATGAGGTATATTACTACGGTAATTTAATAATAATAAAAAGGTTATCAAACTAAATACCAATTACTCCAGGCCATTTATAATGGCATTGATTTGTACAGTAGTAAATGTAAACCAAACAACATCATTTGTACATTGTTGATTGAGGACAAATTGCATGCACATAAATGTCACAAAATATAGCCATATCAATACTGGGCAGGAAATACGAAAAAAGATCCCAAAACATCCATGGCACTCTTCAAAAAGTTGAAAGATTTAATATAAAAGGCTAGTTCATAGTGGAACAAATAAAAATAAATGCCAATATGGTTTGAGCAAGCAAGAATATAATATAATATATTGTTGTAACTTTTTGAACCTTGTAATCATTTATTTTGTATTGTTGATGCTTTTCTCCAATTTTGGACAGAAGAACTTTGTTTTACCAGCCTATGCCGTAGGCTTCCTCCTTTTCTGTTCTTGGGCAGCAAATCCTAAAGAAGATTACAAATCCTCCCTCTCTGTGTGTGGAATCAGATAGCGATCTTACTTGGCTTGCTGGAAGTGTTGTAGGATCCTTAATTCATTTCACAATCATGGGGTTTTCTTTATAATAGTTATGAACTCAGCTTTCTATTGTTTTTATTTCTCCTTGATGCCAACTCTATCTGATTAATCATTAGTGTATCCAGTTAGCTGCTTCTGTACTTAATATACAAAATTCATATGAACATATCCTGTCTTTATGTCAACAAGCTGTTGCTTTGATACTGTGTGTGTGTGTGTGTGTGTGTGTGTGTGTGTGTGTGTGTGTGTGTGTGTGTGTGTGTGAGAGAGAGAGAGAGAGAGAGAGAGAGAGAGAGAGAGAGAGATACTTTAGTCTAGAGAAGACCATGCAGGGGTGGGTGTCCAAACTATGATGAAAATAACTTAGGGCTAAGGGCCGATTCATACGCCTATTTTAGAGCCGAATAAAAGTCGGTTCGGCGCTGTAGAGCCTACAATTTGACGTCATTGCTTTTTATCAAATTATTGGCCTAGGAATGCGAAACATATCCATGAATTCTCCATGGGGTGAGTAATCGATTAAAAAAAAAACAATTGCGGGTGAACTATCCCTTTAAACTTTAAAGTTTAAACAAAAATGAATGAAGGCAAAAACATTATAATATTATAATACTGATATGGTTCCCAATTCACACATATTTAGAGCTGTAAATGACGAGTCGGTTCGCCACCAGAGATTCTATACTGTAACTACAATCTCTGTCATTACTCGCATCATGTGGTCCTGTGAAAATGTGCTGATTGAGGCAGCGGCAACAACTACGGGGGTGCCTGGGAGCTGGAGCACCCCTGAAAAAATAGGAACACAAAATAGAACCCCTGAGCTTCCCTCCCCCATGACTGTGGTTTTATCACGTAGTCACACCTTTACAGGTGGTAGGGGTGTTCTCTCAGAACAAGTATTCAAATGCTAATATGGTGGCTTTTGTTTTAAATAAGCGACCGCCACAATTACACTACAATAGACATTCATTAATTATTTACTTTACGGTTGATAATTGAGCATGCTGAAATGTTGAAACAAGATGCTGAAACAAGTCATGAGTGAATCATGTGTTCGTTGTGAACTGAAATCGTACCACTGTGTTTATTAGTTTATTTTCAGTTTATTTTGGTGGCGGAGTAGGGGGGGGGGGGGAGTTTACCCCTGGCATGCACAGCGACATTGGCAGGGGTTTCCATCCACAGCTTCCCCACAACATAGCATCACTGTCTGAGCAGAAGCCCTCAATGTTTTAACCATAATTCTAAATGTACAATAACCAAACATAAATGTCAGGGTGAGCTGAGGGTGGGCTACAACCCGGGGGTTCACCCCTGGCAGCATGCAGGCTGCCATGCACAGCGACATTGGCAGGGGTTTCCACAGCTACCCCACAACACAGCGTCACTGTCTGAGCAGAAGCTCTCAATGTTTTAACCATAATTTTAAATGTACAATAACTAAACATAAATCTCAGGGTGGGCTGAGGGTGGGCTACAGCCCGGTGGCTCTCTGTCGGGGGCTCCCGGGCTGTAGCCCACTCTAGCCCAATGGTAAGTCCGCCTCTGGTGATGCGACATTTCCTGGTTTAATGCGCTCCGCTGTTTCTCCGGAGCTGAGTAGCTCACACTTTCTGGAGGGGGCGGTGGCTTTGCAGGCTTCTGCGGGCGTGTGTGTGTGTGTGTGTGTGTGTGTGTGTGTGTGTGTGTGTGTAGTGGCAAAACATGTGTCGCCCGTGTGTTGTGTGTGTGCAGCATTACATGAAGAGCGTGTTGATGTGACGGGAGCCTGTATAGCGTTACTGCACGTTTGCATAGTAAGTGCGATTTGCGGTCGCAATAATACAACTTTCATGACATGAAATGTAGCTCAAAGTGCTTTACAGAGCAATAGAAGAAAAAAGAATAGCAAAGGCATTCAAAAACATTAAAATAATAGCAGTAATGCAATACAGCGAGGACATGAATAACAATGATTTTAAAAGCTCAACAAAAAGCAAGAGTAGGTCTTGAGCTGTGCTTTAAAAATGTCTACAGAGGTCAAAGGTATAGTGGGAGTTTGTTCCACGCTGTCGGCCCGTAGAAGCAGAAACCTGCTTCACCGTGCCATTTTTGAGCGGTGGTACACCTGCACACCAATGCACAGCATTGGTGTAAACTATTCCAAAGCTTCACTCCACGGTAAACTATTCCAAAGCTTCACTCCATGGTAAACTATTCCAAAGCTTCATTCCACTGACAGTTATGCACATGGTCTTCAGAGACTTTGAAATGTAGATCCCTTCTTAATTCATACCCCTTTCCTTGAAATAATTCTGTATATTTTTGGGTAGTTGTTTATTCCTTGCCATATAGATAATTTGTGCAGTTTTACAATATCCAGAAACTTCAATGTATTAGACCAGGGGTTTTCAACTGATTATGAACCAGGGACCACCACCCTAACTGAGAATCAACCTGGGGACCACTGTTGTGTTGGGAGGGGGGGATATGGGCGTTGTGTGGGGGGAAAATTAACCTTCCATATTAAAATCATGATGCTATTGTTACTTACTGTATGTATGAGCGAACCAGGCAATCCGGTGCAGTTTCCCTTGAGATTCAACCTCCCTTTTCTGTGGAAGTTATTGACGTCTGACTTCCCAGTAACTGACAACATTGACGCGTCATGTGTCACCACGTCATTTACTGCATTTTTTCTCAACTTGTGGTCAATACAATAAATTAAAGCAGTGGAGGACCTGAGGTGGCGGTTTGGGACATATCTAGGCAGGCAGGTAGGTAGGAAGGTGCGAGAAAAAAAATCAATCCTAAAAACAACTGGGAGCCAATTCAGTGAAGCTAAAAATGGAGTAATACCGTATGTTCTCTCATCTTAATAGTTTTAGTTAAAACTCTGGCTGCCGCATTTTAGACAAGTTGAAAGTTGTTTTCTTTGGCAGACCAGAAAAAAGGGCATTGCAGTAATCAAGCTGAGAGAAAACAAAGGCGTGGATCAGCGTTTTTGCATCGTCCAATGACCGATAGTCCCTAATTTGCGCATAAAGGCACTGAGGGTAATACTATGATTTCAATGTCCCATGTATTACGCTTTCAGGTCTTTTTTTTAACCTGTTATGTGTCAACCAAATTTGTTATAAGTGCACATTCAGTTTCTGCGTCTCATTGTGTTCCCATACAGGTGGGTGTTCATCTATGAGAAAGGCTACCAGTCCACTGACACAGCAATCAGTTCTGTTTTCACAAAGATGAAAGGTGTAGGCTACACCAGCGAGAAAGGACATGAGAGAGAGAGAGTCTGGGATGTGGCAGACTACGTCTTCCCTGCACAGGTTGGTGATTGCTGGGAGGAGGACGAGGACCCGTCCCATACTAAGGTCAAATGTGGAGACGTGCATGTCTATGTGAGCAGGAAGAAAACTGTCAGAGTGAATGAACGTCACAAAGTCTTAACTTTGGCTTTCAAGCAAGGTCAAAATGCTTTAGAGCCTCAAGCTTCAAGTCAGTCACCAAATACATTTTTTATGATATTTCCCTAAAGTGTGTCACAATGGCCTTAAACTGATTACTAATATTGTGCTGACTGGAGCGCATGAAATCAGTAAAGTCTCCAAAGATTTAGAATAGCTGGCGGTAAGAAGACACTTCCCACAACTTATTGCGTGCATCCTGCATAAAGTTAAGCAAACACAGTGGACAAACATACTTCTTTGTTTGCTTAAAACGTCTTGTTGACTGTTGTAGAGAAATAATATAAAAAAAGACACAAAGATTGCTGTGTTTTCTTTGAAGTGTGCGTGAGTGCACCTGTGTAATTCAGAACTGGTTGTACAGATGGGTAGACCACTAACAAACAAGATTAAATCACTTGAATGTAAGGTCGTAAACTTTGATCTAATTCACACAGGACTAATATTACACGTGATCTCATGTAATTTAGAAAATCTCCCTGATGTCACTTTCACATGGAATAAGGAAAGTCTGTATTTTACTCTAATTGACATTATCCCCTGGAAATGATTGATGAAGGCTTTTGTATTGAGTCTGGTGTAAGAGAGACAATTTCCCTAGTACTGCCATGCATAAAAATAAATAAATAAAAAGTGTCTCACCACCTGAGATTTCACTTTTCTGATGGATTTCAGGAATTGTTCACACAGTAAAATACTCAACTCTGAAAGTGTACAATATTGTAACCAAATGGTTTAGGTAAATGAGGATTATACCGTACATGCTGTTGTGAGAGTAGACAGACAGGGCTGATACACGGGATTAAGACAACATACAACCTCCACAGTTATTAAAAATGACCAGAGGTCTCCATTTAATAGTCCCGTGCGAATAAGGCTTTTGTCAGAACAATTTCCATTGAACACCATCAGCCTCTAAAGTATTAAGGATTATGTGTCACTACTCACACTGTTACAAGCAGAAAAGTGTGATAAAGTCCACAAGACAGTGTTAACACAACATAACAATAAAGAATAATCTTTCAAAGATAAAACTCCCTGAGGAGTTCTCTAGCAGTTATAGGGAGGGGTAGCTTTAGTGTCTCATCTCTACACTTCCATCGAATTGTGTCACGCGTGTTGTGCAAGATAGCGTGTGAGAGAGACGAATGTTGACATAATACTGTATACCATAGTACAAACATCAGTGGTTCCTTTGTGCAGAAAAGGACACAGGCATTCAAAGTCATAGCGTTACTCACTGTGACAGAGTCACAGGCAGAAAAGCTCTTCTGCAAAAACGCGTCTATCATATGGGCCCTTATGGTCAACATGACCCAGGAGGAATCTGCTGGTGTCTTGTTTCCATGGTGACCTTTACAAAATGTTGTTACTTGCATCAGAGAAATTACTTGAAGGGACCCTCACCTGGGTCAAACGCTAACCTCTTAAATTACATGTGACCTCACATCCCAACATCTTGAAAAGATGGCTGACAGAGGGCTCTTACGGGTCAAATAGTTTTCAATGCATACAGGTTAACATCTATACCCACATGAGACACATCAGTAAGTGCAACCAGAAGAATTGGACTCGGCCTGTGTTTGCCACCTACTGTAGTACCGGGGAAAGGTTTCATATCCTGCCTTTGAGGAAAACTAAGTTTTGTTTATATTTACAAGGCCTGAAAGAATAGTACCAGCTAATTTGTACTAAATGAAGCAGTCCTAAAAGCATGCTCCCCTCATTTTATTCCCATGATACAAAAGCCAGTCTAGACTAGTCTACAGATAATTTCCGCTGGAACTGTGACTGGTGGTAATCATCATTATTATATTCCATATTAGGATAAACTATTTTGAAGAGGAATTCATACCTTTAAGTGTAGTGATGTCATTGCATCCCAAACCCAATGATAAAGAAGATAAACTGGTCAAATTATTAGTTTGTCCTTGCACAAATGTGTGCCGTTTTGTTTTATTTTTTCACTTACATTCCGATTACGACATCAGACACATGAGTCAACACGGCCCTCTGACTGTTTCCCCAAAATGTATTTTGTGCCAGGGACTGCCATACAAGATTTGTGTTAAACATTTTCAAAGATATTCCTTTTTTAATTTCCTTTTATTCTAGATGTTTTGATCATCGCACTGTGATGTGTTGTGAGTTTGTTGATAATCTATTTTCAATTGGCCAATGTATATAAAGTAAAATGTTAAAGGAAGTGGTTTGACTGAGTGGTTAGATTTTGATATTTTGAGAACCACTGTTAGTTTTATTTATTTATTTATTTATTTATTAGGAGACTCTCATATACGGTAGCTGCAAACACCTAATTCTTCTATCCTGCTCTCATTCCAAACATCGCAGGGAGATGCCTCTTTTGTGGTGATGACAAACTACATTATAACTGAAGGACAGAAGATGGGAAAATGTCCAGAGGTACAGTATTGTGAACATTCTCCATGTACCTTAATGCACTCCACTTTTTCCTCCACTAGCATATTCACTTGGAAATTATTTCCATATAAAGCAAAACAACATTCAATGTGGTGTCTTATCATCTTGAATCTGTTTCCATAACTGGGCATTTGGCCTGAGGTCTGTATGCTGTATTGATGCTAATCATTTAAGGTGGTTTGCATGAGGATTCCTTTGATGCAAATCTATTTCATAATGTCAATGTTTGAATCCGCTGGTTCAGAAGCACATTTATACACAGACTGACCACACATCCTTGTGTCTTGCAGCTCCCGGGCAAGCATGGCTGCAGTTCAGACGCAGACTGTGATGAGGGGAAATACAAACGTACGGGGCATGGTAAATCCTGACGGCGTGACAGTGTGTCCTCACTGACTAACCGTCTGTCCTCTTTAGCCAAACTTCTCTTACCTAACCACACTGACCCACCACAAAGCTTCTCATACCACGAGAAACCTCTGCCACCTTTCATTGATTCTGCTATCAATTGAGCAATGAGCATAACCTACTGGTTATTATTCTGTTTTGTTTTTAGGGGGGGTGGTTTTGTTGTAATCAGAAGGACAAAATAAACTTGACACACGTTCCCATTAGTGTGGCCTTCTATAATGACAGGTCTATCATCGTCCCCCTTGTGTCAATGAAGTGAAAACAACGTTGTGTTTTCAAGGAGTATATTTACAGAGGGTTGTGGTTATGTGGTAACTGGTAACTATAGCTGACATGAACAGCAGAAGCAAAAACACACTAGCCCGCATCTAACTCCCATAGCCCTGAGTAATTGCAAATACGCAAAGACAAACATTTACGCTATTCATGCATTCCTCTGCTCCAGCTAAAAAGGGGGAGATTAGGATCAACAGCCTTGGGGTTTTTTTGTCGTAGCAACCAATCACACACAATTTGAGTATAGCTTATCCCCTAGCTTGCAAAGTTGGCAGAAGTCAAGCCTGGCCCTGGCAGGTAGACACCCATGTATGCATAATGACAGGTGTATAGAGAGGCTTGAACACACAAATTTCTACGACTATATTCTTTATAGGACAATGACCATTATCGCAGCCCTTTGAAGTTATGTACTGTACAGCATCCCCGCTGTCCCTAGTATTTCCACATCTCTACAATAAACATCAGCTTCAATCAAACTTATATTGGCTGATGCTTTAGATCTGTCTGTGTCACAACAGTCATGTTTACCTTGAGGCGCCTGCATCCTTGTTGAAGCAGTCAGTCACTAACCCTACATACATCTAAACAGAGGCACCAGCACCACCCCTAAGCTATACAAGCACTAGTAGACCCCAGTTAAAAGGTCAAACAAAGATTCAAGCCGAGTAAAAAAATTAAATAAAAAACACCCCGTGGATCTCCATCTATGACGTTCACACTCCGACACACAATGGGAGACGGTGATAACAGAAATGCTAATCACATGGAGGAAATTATACTTTGAAATCAGAGATAAATGGAAGTGCTGTTTCTGCACTTGCTTCCAGCGTACTGAACCAATTTCCTTCCGTGTCTGCACACTAATTGAAGATAAGACCAAAAAGAACGTTTGATAAGGCTTTGCTGTAAAAGACAACTTTCTCTGTGCTCCCCGGCACATGTGTTATGCTGTTAACTCTGTTCGTGCTCAAGTCTTTATTAAAGATTGCCACTCAATCACGTCTCTCCTCTGTATCCCCAAGGGCAAATGACCGGGGTCTGTGTGAATGAGACACAGACCTGTGAGGTGATAGCATGGTGTCCTGTGGAAGACGACCACACCATACCAGAGTATGTACACGATTTTGTTTTGGGCTTTGCTCATCGTAAAATATTACGAGACTGCATACAGTATACACAGTTATTATACGGTATTATACATGTATATGTGTTTTTATGGAGCTCTCTTTGTTATTCCATTCTCTCCAGTCCTCCTCGTTTGATGTCTGCAGAAAACTACACGCTGTTCATCAAAAATTCTATCACTTTCCCGTTATTTAAAGTTACAAGGTAACAGACTCTTTGTATCACCTTCTCTGCCGAGGTTAAGTTCAAGGTTGGGTCTGTCACGCCATGCTTTTCAGCCGTGAGGTCTTATCTTGAAGAGCCCAAAAACTGATTTGTTCGAAGCGGAAGTAAAAATATTTAATTTCCAGGGCAGCCACTAGTTAATGGAGAGTTCCGCACAAGCTGTTTGTTTTTTACCTTAAATTGTAGACTTAAGCTCCATTCACACCAACGAAGCTAGCTTCTGCTTTAGCTTCGTGGTCCCATGTTATCTCTAAGTAGTGAATATACTGAATTCAAAGCCATATAAAATCCATTCAAATGCAACAATAGCATAACTTAATATTTACTGTACTGTACTAATCTCTGAAAGTGGATTTTCATACAATGCTGAAATGACGAGAATCAAATGGAAAATCAAATAATTTACATGATCACATTCAGTATTAAATGTCAGTCCACCGGTATGATTGTGGGTCACGAGTCAAGACACGAGTAAAATCCCATTATAATAATAATAAAATAATGTTATACATTTGAATACAAACAAACAAATCTTAGAAATTCCATTAAAAAAATTGTAGTGAAACATGAGGCGACGAGTTGTGCGATTCTTTCACTAGTTTAGGTCCCAGCAAACGTGTAATCTCTCTTTTGGGTCTCGAGCTAATTAATTTGGGAACCACTGTGTTAGAATAATGTCTTTCAAGCTAAAATCAAAGTATTTTTTTGTTTCCAATTCTTTCTGCACTATTGAAGTTTCTCTCCTTGATATACTATGGCTAGTCACTCTATCAAGGGAGTATGATGGAGAGGCTCATTCAAGGTGATATTTGTGAAAAGGTTCAAGGTTGTTCTTTATGCTTACATCTTGTACATTAATACATAATAAAATATTTTTTATTCAGCTTCCTTCACACAACATAGCACTGAGCAGGTAGTAATGGTTAAGAAAAGAGGGAAACAAGTGCCGAACGAGAAGGGACGAGGCCGGGGAAACGGCCCGGTTAAAAAAACTACGGCGAACGGAAGGCTGACGGCCAGCAATCGCCACACATTCCGTCTCGTTTGGGGGGGGGGGGGGGGGGGCTCAAAGGGTCGTCCATGGCCTCCCACGGTGGAAAAAACGGGTGTAACATATACAACAGTTTAGGCAGGAAATCAACCTTAGGAAGGTGCTACTGAAATATTTTACACTTAAGTAGACTTACAGTCCACTTAAATAAATACACCAGAACATGACTGGAGCCAGTCACACAATCTATATATTCCCCAGTTAATGTTTTCCAGGACGGAATTCCAAGACATATGTGGTGAACCACATACACTAATCTAAATAAAAAAGCTGTTCTGGATAAGACCATATATGACCATCAATGCATTTAACCACTTAAATACCACAAAGATATATGGTGAATAGCGGAAATAGCAGCTCTATAAGCTCATAAGGCGTCACATGCCAAGTTGAAAGCGGTTAAGCACTACATAGGATGTATGTAATAGGAGGTGCTTAGAACTGACTATAGGCAATAAAAGCACTATACTAAATGGCAGAGTTTAATGCAATAAAGCATTATGTCCTCATTCCCCATTAACGATAACAACCACGACTAATTCTCTTTTCAGGAGTAACTTGGTGGAGAATATTGATGCCAAGTACATTGGCAAATGCGTCTATGAACCAAAGAAGGATCCACTGTGTCCCATATTCAGCCTGGGAGACATAGTGAAGTATTCAGGCTTTAATTTCACCACAATAGCCAAAGTGGTAAGTGCGCTGCATATAGGATGTGTTGTTTATGAATGACTGTGAATGACGTGCAAGTGAATGAGCATTGTTCCACTTGATTTAAATCAGTATTACATCTACACCTGGAACATTTATATTTTGTTTGGATGTTGATGAGTGGGAGCTGACAATAGGGGCGCAACAGTCAATCGAACAAATCGATTATGAAAGATTATCGATAATCAATTTCAGAAAAACAGTAAAAAGGGGCGATGTTATTTTTGTACAACACGGTTGTTTGACGAGGTATACTTATTTATTAGGTTAATGAGACTAATTGCTTGAGTCGATTATACATTTGATTCCCATGTCGATTCATTGATAGGCCTATATAAAAAATATAAACGGATCATATTTAATTAAAAATTGGTTCTTGATCATTTGAGTGATGGGAATAGTAATAATCGCTAAGGACATGGATGGTTGCCGCCCTGGCTGACGCTACCATTTGTGTGTGTGTGGTCAGGGAGGGGCCATTGGCATTGTGGTTGACTGGACATGTAACCTGGACCTGGATGTCACTAAATGTAAACCCAAGTACACCTTCCACGGTCTCTACGGAAACCCTGAAGAGATGGACAAAGCCAGAGCATCAATTGGATACAACTTCAGGTAAAATGCACTAACTTAATTTTGTCTTGATTTGACAGGTCTTAATTTATATTCCATTATTGACAATTTCAGAACAGCCTTGTTGGAGTTCTGTGCCGTTTTACCAATATAATTTCCACCACCCCCCATTTAATTGATACTGTTGTAAAACCAAATTTTATACTATGTTGTGCTGCTTCTATTGGTACTGTAGGTTTGCAAAGCCTTTCTTGGAGGACAAGGTGGAGAAAAGAACCCTAATGAAAGTGTTTGGCATCAGGATAGATATCATTGTGCAATCACTGGTAAGCACCATGTTGGACTTGGAAAGTGTGCCTGCGTGCGTTTTATTACATAATTATGACGCATCTCTCCAAGTACATTTCTAATCAGCCTTTAGGCCTATAGACATTAGAACATTTTAACATCTTGCTGCTCTTTATAGGCACGGAAATTTGATATCATCCCAACACTGACAGCTATAGGCTCTGGGGTGGGCATATTTGGCGTGGTGAGTTTCAACATGAACAAACTGTAATGCCAATGTGAGTTACAGTTTTCTATGATATAGCTAATGTTTTCCACCGTGAATGAACATGAAAGTCATTGCCTGTGATTTTCTTCGCAGGCAACTGTGGTTTGTGACTTGGTGCTACTAAATTTGCTACCAAAAAGAGAATTTTACCAAAAGATGAAATTCAAATACACGGACACGCACACCAGTACGCAGGTGAGCTGTACGTATGTTGTACAAGAGTTTTCAGATAAAACGTCCTGTTAAAAGACAAGATGGTGGCAGAACAGTATTGAAGTACAGCCATACACAAACTGGTTCCCAAACAGTGGGTCGGGACCCATTTGTGGGTCACGGACGCATTTTTATGGGTCCCTTTATTTTCTGTTTCCTCCATTTTGTTTTGTGTCATTATCTTTTCTTTTCAAAATACTTTATCAATAATATAAATCTCAGAGATCTCAGGGCAGACAATAATGAAAAGACTATGTTGTTGAGCAAAACATGCCCCTCCCAGACAAGAAAAAAAACATTTTCTCCCCTTCAAGTCCCAATTTAGTAAAGCCAATTCCCAATTCCCCAGCCTCTTTACGAGTACTAAATCTCTGCCAGCCCCCACAATAAGTCATTGGGAGGGTGAAGATAGCCGTCAAGCAACCATCTTCTTTTCGCCTGACAGTGAAGGGTCTCACTAGGGGGGGGCGAAACGCATGTGGCGGTACACACTATCACCCCCACTTCCTCCCCCCCTGAAGATTATCATTTATTATCAAAACATTTTCAAAAAACATTCCCCCAAAAAAGCAAAAATTAAAAACAAACTCAATGATTTATTGAGTAATTTCATAAAAAAATAAAACAAAAAAATCTGAGAAATACTCTAAATTAGAAAACTAGTGAAAATAGCCGATCTACAAGTTCACAACGCTGCGCGAAGTGATGCATTGTGAACTTGTAGATCTGCTTTTTATATCACTAGTTTGGGTCACAGGCTAAAAAGTTAGGGAACCACTAGTGTACAGTCAAATAGTGTTTTTATTTTTTCTATATTTTGATCCCATGATTTTGTAACCCCATTTTTTCAGCCACTGTCAATTATGTAATGTAATCATGCCAACCTGGGGAGTGTAACGGACTGACCTCCTACTTCCTTCACTGTATGAGTAGTCCAAGACGATTATTTTCACCTGACAGGGGGGAGTTTCCCCGGTTGGATGTAGCACGTGGAAGGAACAAGTTATTCCAACCAGTTCCTTTCCCCTCCATCAGGCGCCGGCTGGCCAGGGGGAGGCAGTAGTATAGAGACCAGGACTGCATGTATTTTGTCAAGGGTACCTACCCTAGGGGACACGTGGAGAACATGCAAACTCCACACAGTGAGTGTGGGAAAAAAGATTGACCCATAAGGGTCAGGATAAGACTGTGGTACAGCTACAGAGAAGCAGACATTCACAAAATAGATATGATTAGTGACACAACCGCGTATGTGCGTCACTGTGTTGTCTCTGTCCTCTTAAAAGGAATGCAAGTCAGCGTCTGCACAACATCTACAATACAACACACACTACCAACACCAACGAGATCAGATAAATGTCGTCTGGTGCCTTTGAAAAGAACACCATGTTCAGTATACGTATTGTAGATAATGCCAAACTCTACTAAGTCATTCATAGTTCCAAGGCAACACAGCCCTGGCTTGTACTCTTACAGAAACCCTCCCCATCCCACATGGTTTGGACACCGTTGATGTGAATACAGGGCAACACAAAGCCAATGTGTTCAATGAGGGCATCTATGGCACCGTTTCTATTTTTCTTTTCTAAATACGAATAAAAACATGAAAATAATTCTCTCTTTTGGGTCTGAAATGTTTGGGAACCACTGATATATGGTATAGCCCCAGAAACCAGAGTAGGCCTCCTATATCCTTAATATATCTCTCTCTCACTCACTATCTGATGACAATCAGATTTTGATCCCATGATCAGAAATTATGTAATGATATAACTATTATGTAATGTGTTTTATTGTCTCCACCAGGCCGAAGGCATGGGGGGAGAGTATGTTTTGCACTCCGTCTGTCCGTCCGTGTGTCCGTGTGTGTGTCCGTGAGCAGCTAATCTCCGGCACCGTTAACCCGGTCGATGCCAAATTTTGCACACACACTCCCTGGATGCCAACGATGAACCTCTGCCCCAAAATTTCCATAACGGCCTGTTATAGCGCCACCAGGAGGCCGCTTTGTGCAAAACAAGTTTTTGCACAGTACACCTACAGATTTTGTCCAAACATCGCGCAAATTGGTACACAGTCTCTCTAGAGCCATTCAACGAAACGGGTCTTTCAGATTTCTCAGACTCCATCCTGATTGGTTAAGATTGGCTTCCAAAGTTCACAGGAGTGCTCAGTTTCAAACAAAATGCTGCAAATCATGAACACATCGCGTGATTTCCGTGAAATTGTGCACGCACATTCCCACTAGGCCGAGGAAGAAATGCCACATGAACAATTTCAACTCAGCCTCAAGGTGGCGCTATAACTGGCCGAAAAGTGTTTTTACCTCTAATTTACTTTTGTTGCCCTTTTATCCAACCACCAGATGAAGGCAAGCTGCAATGTCCTACATTCCTATCCTGGTGGAGACCTGTGCCCAGAAGGGCACTTTTTCTAGTTTTGTTCTGTATGGACATTTCCTGATGTTTCTTCGAAGATTTTGTTTTGTATTTGTGGGGGGGATGTGGGGGGGTAAATATATGTGAATAATTGCTTTGAAATTACTATGTTGTAAAGAAAAATCTATAAACTTATGTTGTTTTTTTTTAAATGAAGAAATTATGTAATGATGGGGAGAAGGTACACGCGGGGATGGGATATGTGAGGGAGTCTAACATTGCGGCTCTTTGCAGGAACAAAATTCAGACATGTGTATCACAGAGAAAGACGGATCCCAAGTAAGTGGCTAATGCCATTCCACTTTCCCTGTCATTTAACTATTCTTCACGTTGGCATTTAGCTACATTGTCCTAGAGTGCATTTGAATTGATATAGTCGGTAATAATGACATTTAGTGTGGTGATTATCTTACCTGCTGTCTATGTGTATTCTGTATAGGAGTGATGGAAGGATCGACCCATGAGCCATGCTGCTGTGACTATACTCTGCACTGAGAACCTGGATTAGCATTAATAGATTAACACACACAAAGTTAAAATAATATACATTCACATCATCATCATGTCCGCCAATTTTACAGGATTTGACTTCAGTCTTCAACACTCGCCATCTACATCTTTGTACAAGAACAAATAAAAAGGACCGTCATCACATTCACAACGTCACCCTTGGTGACTGACTCTATAGTCATCGTATGTAGAGCCACATATTTGTTTTTATTTAGCTCAGTTGTGTTCCTTTTTTGTAGGTAGCTCAAAGTAGTGTTTTGTTTTCTTGATACTGTAGCCGTTGTCCTTTGTCGTACTCTCTTCCACTCTTCTTTACTTGTGACTGCTTATATTGTTTTTATATAAAAAACACAATCAATACACCTGCAACTGGCTGTACCACTAGGTAAGTGGTTTGCAACCTTTTCAGGCTGTGACCCCCCAAAATAATCATATTTTGTTTGACTTGGTTCCACAGATAAATATTGTGAAAATAGCTGAAGCTCACAATGCCTCGCAAATGGGAGGCGTTGTGAGCTTGTAGATGAGCTAATTTCAAACATTTTGCATTTACATTTTATATGGTATAGTTTGTCGATTACTTTTGATGCAGAAATGGTCTCTTTTCGTTCTTTTTTTGAGGTATTAAAAAGGTCTAAAAAGTCCTTAAATTGTCACTTCACCGTCATCCCCAAAAAATCATGACAGACAGGTTGATAACCACACTGCACTAGGCGACAATCAGAGCAATGCATTCCCCATTTTACAGTTTGTGATTGACAAGTGAAATCAATAAAAATTGTACAGTAATTTTCTTTCTTTCAATGTCGGATGGTTGCAATTACATGACATCTTTAGCATACAATGGGTAGACAAAAGCAGTGACTGAATATCAAGTAACTGATATTTGTTTTATTGTCTACGTGTACAAAAAGCATGCAAAAAATAGCATTTTCATCACTTTAGTACATATTTACATTGTAACAAATGCATTCCATATACTGTAGGGGTGACATGCTTTTTTTCTTTCTTTCTTTTGTATGTAGGAGTCGACTTAGGACAGTGTAAACGGTCGTTCAGAGACATATGACACATTACAGACATCCAAAAACACAGTGACAAAAGACACCTTCAACACAGTGACAAAAGACACCTTCAATACAGGTATCTGGTTACATTAACACATAGCAGCAATGCATGGCTTAACATTATGTACACACATTCCCTTACATAAATCCTCTTTCAATGCATACATGGAAACAAGTATCTACTGTGTGTTGATGAATGAGTCAGTGTTTTTAATCCCTTACCACCTACGTGTAGTCGTGTGTGTGTGTGTGTGTGTGTGTGTGTGAGTGAGTGAGTGAGTGAGCGTGTGTGTATTTATACATATACATAAACATATACACATATACATATACTGTATACACACACACACCACCCGGTACGTACTTTGTCGACTGAGGTCCCACAGCCAGGGGTCGATAAATTGTCTCCTCCTTTATTCGCTCTAGTCTACACCACATCTCTTCACCAAAACTATTTCTGCCTGAATGTTTGCCTAGTTCAACATGCCCAGAATGGGGGACACTACGGTTTATGTGGTTAAGCACTGCAGTAGCAGTGTGAAATTAACATGACAAGGTTTAACTGTATACTTTTCCACAGTGATTCAGGGTGGGTTCCCAAAATGGTGAGGAGTTGTGAGCTTGTAGATCGGCTATTTTCACAATGTTCATAATGTATATGTATTATTGTCTCCACCAGGCCGAAGGCAGAGTGCAAAACATACACGCATGTGTGCGTCCGTCCGTCTGTTACCAGCTAATCTCCGGCACCGTTAACCCGGTCGATGCCACATTTTGCACATACACTGAAGCTCTGCCCCACATTTTCCAGAACAGCCTGTTATAGCGCCACCAGGACGACGACTTTTGTAAAAGGCTTTCTTTTATATTACTCCTCCAGATTCTGTCCAAAAATCGCAAATCGTTACACAGTATCTCTATAGTAATGTGTTCAAGAGGAATCAAATTTGTGTAGCAAGCTTCTTGGATCTGGCAGCGTCAGGTTAAGTCTAACATTGGCTTTCAAAGTTTGCAGGATTGGCCCGTTTTGAACAAAAAGCCTCAAATCATGAACGCATCATGCAATTTACGTGAAATCTTTCACGGACTTTCCTACTAAGCTGAGGAATATATCCCACCCTTTTCACATTGGCCTGTTATAGTGCCACCAACAGGTGGATTTTTGCAAAACACATTTTTGGAACAAAATGACTCTGGCCTGACAGGATACCTGTGCCCCGAGGGGCACTTTATCTAGTTTCTTATGTAATATCTGACAATTTGGCCAATTTGGTATTAAAAAGCTATTAATCGTTTTTAAATTGTGACTTTAGAAATGTGTATATACACATTGTGGGAAATTTGGTATTTAGTTTATTTATTTATTTTTATTGGCCTTAAATTATTGTCTATACATTCATGACCTGCTGATCGGCTGTTAGCATTGATAAATTCATTTTTATAATTTGTATAGGGGTTATGTGAGACGTTACCATTGATAAAATGTACACATTTTCATCATGCTTTGCAGCTTTAACTCTTTTATTGCGGCTAGCTGTTCAAATAAATCCCAGTTACAGGTGCCACCCTATGGTGCCACCATACGCGTTCACTTTAAGAGTCGGAGTTTGCCCGCCCCCCCACCCCCCACACACACGTTAGTATCATTTGCACAAGCACAAGCACACACTGTTTACCTTTCGTCAGAAGCTTTTACATGGCGGGAGTGTCGTGGTACAATTAGGCACAAATTAAATCCGAAATTTGGATGGAAGAAGATCCACCAAGGACAGCTCTCTTGGATTACGATTTACGGACGTTTGAAAATCCTCCTTTCAACTGCTTTACACCAACTCTATGCTTTACACTGTGATTATATTTTCAATCCCATAGCTGGAGCGGTGGGGCGTTTTTGCCATAGCAACCGGACCAATGTTAAAAGCTGCCAGTATACATTGGGGTCCGGACCTGGGATATAACGTCCCCTAGCGGCGGGGTCCGTATACGGACCCGGCGCAAAAATAATGAAGTAGCAAAACTATATACCACATTTCCCGCTTTGATTTTTTTTTAAAGCCTGTTGGCTGCCGGACTATTACTGTTCAGTGGGAAAACAATATTTTGGCGAACCTCCTGGGGGTCCCAACCCCCCAGTTTGGGAACCAGTGTTGTAGAAGGCAGTGGCTCTTTTGGAAGTTACTGGAACATTCCTTGCCACAGGGCCAGTGTGCCATGTGTACCACAGGAGGGAGTGTGCAAATTAAGTGATAATTCCTAATTGTAATGTATGGGATATGGTAACTGGCCTATATTTCTTGAATTTAATAAGAAGGAAATAATTTCCGCAGTGAAAATGTGCCCCAATTGTATGACGTTTAAAATGATACAGTTCTGGGAAGAGGCGATAAGTCAGTCAAATAGAAGTCAGTGTAATTTTGTTGCAGCGCTTTGAAGTTTGATGCGGGAATATAAAACCAATCTAAAACCAAGTATTAATAGTCTGCCATATGAAATTATAACAGAACAAAACTGTATGAAACCACAACCATTGGGGATTGGAATGGCATACATATATATTGTACAGGTGAACAACACTGTGTTCTTACTTCAGGAATTAACCAGATCTAATGTTGACGTGTCTTTACAGTAATAATAAAACAAAAAAAACATGAGAAATATGAGTGCTCTATGATAAGGGTTGAAGTACTGTATTAATGTATCTGACAACAATATTGCGCTTCTTACAATAACATTTGCAGTAGGCCTACAAACACACAAAGTGAAGTCCATACCGTTAACAAGATTCTAACATGCTCTGTGAGGTGTTCAGTAATTTTTCTTATGCGAGAAAAATGTATATATCTGAACACGTACTTTGACATAGGTGCTTCAAGCAGCCCTTTGGTAAAGGTTTTCCTGCAAGCTGAGTCAGCTGACAAATTATGACAAGTTGACACAAAGTTCCCCTCTCAAGTCCAGAGAAGACTGGAGGAATGCAAAAGTCAAGCTTCATCAAAGTCAAGAACTGTGTAAATCATAACTAAGACCAACTACTTAGAAATAGCATATTCTGGGAAAAGCTGAATTGGCTAAGATAATGCATGCAGGTATGACTACTGTAGGTAGCTAGAAGCAGTAGTCACACACACCCCATCTCTTACTGTGCACAAATGTGTCTTAAATTGGTTCCCTTTTTTAGCATGCACAGAAAACAAATCATTTAGTCATTTAAACATGTAGTATTCAGGTGTTCCAGTTAATATTGTACTGAATACAAACTAAGTGAATGACTTGAACATACAGTATAGTGACTTTACTATTATGTGAAAGGGAAATTCCACAGAGTACAATTTATAAGTCTGCATTATGCTTTCCTCTTAAACATTACCAGTCCCTTTCTCTCAATTGATCCAGCAATAGTAAACCCAGGAATAAAGGCTCATTTATACTATTGTGTTGTACAACAATGATGCATTTCAAACTGTCGTGTGACGAAGTATAGATGAGTCTTTAGGGGCAGTGACAATGACACGAATGGTGGAAAAGCAAAGCACCAAACTCATCGATTCGAGCCAGCCACACAGGATGGTGCTCAAGTGAATAGAGAGTTTGTGGTGTTCATAATCACCACATTTAATGATCCTTTTTGACTGCAGTGCATAACATCATAGAAGCAATGTGCCGCTCAGCGTCTCTTCATTAATAGACAATCTGTCCCGGCGTCAGTGGCTGATACCGGGACAGATTGTCTATTAATGAAGACAGAAAGCACCCGCTTGATGATGGTGAATGTATTAATGGCAGGATTACATCATGTACAGTATACACACATACATACTGTACATCAGGGACAGTATTACCCCAATAACAGCCAACACCTACTGAACAGAGGCCCCTACCAACCTGTAAGTTTCGCTAGTGCAGTGACATAGAAAGCACTCGCCTGCTGGCTTCCCACTCGCAAACATGGCCAATTGTGTTCACCGCAACCACGCAGGAATCAAACCCTAGTTTTTCCCTAGGATGACCAAACGAGAGCACAGGGATGACTTCATCAATATTAACTGGCTGGTTCCAAAAAGAGAAGTTACAGATGGCACAGACACAGGAAAACAGATAAGAGGCAGATAATCAGCCCCCAACAGCACACAAACACATCTACTACAGTATACATGTACAGTATTAAAACAATGCATCAGTGTAGACAGAAAAGCCCTGTGGTTTGACTTATTTCAATGAGTCTGGTGCGGTAGAGTTACATTTTCATGCATGCAATAATCTCTAAAAGATCCCTGTGAGGTGTGCCTGTGTGTAGAGGCAGATCTTCACCATGCATGTGATATGTCAACGTTTGGTACACTTCTAGCACTGAGTGGTGCCGGCCCCACCAATAAATAGTGCAGCGGTTGATTTAAGGAAGCGGATATACAAATTGGTCATTGAGGTGCCAAGAGACCTGAGAGACAGAAGTAAGGAATTGAGGAATGTCCTTGGTCAAGGAAGGATCATCTGCTTTAGATAGGAAAAGACAGAGAAAGCGAAGGGCAACCATCTGCAATATATAGGATTTTAAAAGTTGAATGTCTGCGCAGCGCCTAGAAAGATGAGCCCAAAGTGCATTTCAAAGTTGAATGGAATGTAAGGTGTTTTTTTTCTTTGTTATTGAGCCATACTGTCTTTGAGCAAATGGATGTGGAGAAGAAGTGGGCGTCAATAGAAGCCAGTCGGATTGGACTCAAGAGGGCTCATCTTCATGCAGGTCCTCCAGTTCTGCTTCTCTATCTCCAAAGCTTCCCTTCCTGAAAGATGGGAGGAAAGAGAGATAGATTAGTCAGTAAAAATAGCTGTTTGAACAGTATATGATCCGTATATGATTGCTTCTGCATTATGGATTCGAGCTGGAAAGCTGCTCGCTCTGAAAGTTAAGTAAAAAAAAAATATATATATATTATTCACCATTGCTTTTCCTGCATGGATTAAGTTATCAGCATTATTGAGTCAAAAGGTCCTTTCAGATGAGCAGCGATTAACGCGCCTAGTAATTCATTTTCCACGAGACCTGCATTCTTTTCTGTACGAGCGGAGAAGTCAAGAGGCTTCTTCTGAGCTTTTTTTTACGCTTGCGTTGTCGCACCCCCCACGAGCAGACCTGGAGCAGACATGTCACTGATCCAGGCGCCAACGTCTGCGTTAATCGATGCCCGTCTGAAAGTACATATTCACAGCAGAAAACAACAGGGAACACACAAGCAAACGTTTGTTTTCCTCACATACTGTAAGCTCTGAGTTGTACTGAATGAATGAATGGTGGGAAAACGCCACAACACTTTGGCCCATTTAACGCAACGTTAAATGACAGCAGCACAGAGATGACCAGGATCTCAGGATGGTAGATGGAGAACAGGCTCTTCCCCATACTACCCATGAGAGGGACAAACAGTGGCTGAGGGGTATAATGGGTGGTAGATTTGACCACATTGCACTTGTTACCTTAGTGAGGGGTGAAGTTTTAAAGAGGAACGGAGGGGCCACGAATCCCTGCAGCAGGATGAAACAAACAACCCGAAAATGTCACAGGTGTCAAGAGGGCAAAGGTCACGTAAGGGCAAAGGTCACTCTAAGACCACCATATCTGCCTAGGGAGTTTCCCCAGATATTCATTACATCCACCCAAGAGCTAACGAAAAGAATGCATGTGAGCAGATACACCAGGTTACACAAAAGTTACAACTAATCTCCCCGGATGCACCGAATATTATAATCGGTGACATGAACCATTGCTCGTTAAAAAACACATTAAGAGACTTCCACCAGCACGTTACATGTCCTACTAGGGGCAGTAAGATTGTAGACCTGTGCTACAGTAATGTGAAAAATGCATATAAATCACTACCCCTCCCGCCCCTGGGTGCTTCTGACCACAATTGTGTGCACCTCATTCCTATCTACCGCACCGCATTACAAAGGGGTAAAGTGCAGTGCATTCGCTATAAGAACTGGATGATGCCTGTCAGACTCTCCAGGGTCTCCTTGACTCGACGGATTGGGACATGTTTGTTGAATCATCTGCTGACATTAACGAGTTGACTGATGTTGTCACTAGTTGGACCAGTACAAAAACAAAATTGAAGCTCAACTCAAATCAAACAACCTGGGCTCTGCCTGGGCAGGGATGAAAACAATTACAGGGGTGAAAGAGGGAGAAAGGAAAAAGGTTGAGCTGCCCAACTTTACCTCTGATCATCAATTGGCTCAGAGCCTCAATGATTTCTATACCAGATTCGATGTCCATGACTTCAGCAGTAACCATTGCGTGTTAAGGAACAGTCTGCAGTCAGCCCCCCCTTTAAAACCCCTTTTTGATGAACAGAGTGTCATCAAGTCCTTTAAAGGCTGTAAGCCTGGGAAAAGTCCCGGCCCAGACAATATTGGGGGTCACCTGATAAAGACTTGCGCTGAACAACTAGGCCCTATCTTTTATTATATATTTAATCTATCTCTTTTCCAGCAGAAGGTGCCATCCCTCTGGAAACAGTCCACCATAGTTCCGGTGGCCAAGAGCAATAAGCCCCAAACGCTCAATGATTTCAGGCCTGTTGCTTTAACTTCCTTGATCATGAAACAATTTGAAAAACTAATCAAGTCCGAGCTTGTGGCAAAAACCGAGAGCTTACTGGACCCCCTCCAGTCTGCGTATAGGGCTGGAAGGGGTGTTCAAGATGCACTTGCCACCTTATTGAATCTCCTACAGTACAAACACCTTGAAGGTAGTAAAACCCATGCTAGGCTTCTCTTTATTGATTTTTCCTCAGCATTTAATACCATACAGCCCCATGTCTTGGTTGATAAACTGGTTAACTCCTTTGGTGTAGATCCCTGTCTGGTGGGCTGGATTCTTGACTTCTTAACCAACAGATCTCAACGTGTAAGGGTTAATGAAATACTGTCTAGCTTCCTGACATCTTCTACTGGCTCGCCCCAGGGTTGTGTTTTATCTGCCTTTCTTTACATTCTTTATACCAACGATTGTGTTAGCCATTTCCAAAATAGATTCATCATTAAATACGCTGACGACTCGGTCATCGTCAGCCTGCTTGACAATGATGAGAACTGTCACGGGCAAGTGGTAGACGACTTTCTATCCTGGTGTGACAACGCCTTCTTGCAGCTTAATGTTTCAAAAACAAAAGAGCTATGCATAGATTTTAGACGTCCCCCACAATCCCCCCAGAAGAGTGTTGTCAATGGACAGACTGTAGATATTGTGCCCAGCTACAAGTATCTAGGCACAATTATTGATGACAAACTGAAATTCTACCTAAATACTGATGTGATGCATAAAAAAGGTCAACAACGCCTGTACTGCCTAAGGAAATTGGCTAAGTTCAATGTCGACAAGACTCTGATGAAACTGTTTTACAGTGCCTACATCGAGTCCGTCATTTCTTTCTCCATTATCTGTTGGTATGGTAATCTCTGCATCAGAGACAAAAATTCCCTAGGGAGAATTGTAAAAGTGGCCTCTAAAATCATTGGCTCACAAATGAACGGCCTAGACCAGATCTTTAAGAAACAGGTACTTAACAAAGCCCTGTGTATCCGATCTGATGCTGCTCACCCACTATACGGAGAGTACATCCTTCTCCCATCCGGCCTTCGCTTGCGAGCCCCCTGTGCCACAAAAAACAGGCACAAACATTCCTTTGTCCCGGTCTCTATTCACACACTGAATGCTGCTGTGCGTAGATCGAGGATATAACCTTATGATGAGCACTTTTACTTTTTACTGTATTATCTGGTGCCTATGTCTATGCACACGCACTTTTATGACCTATCGCATAGCACTTTAAACGCCTGCACTTTAATGGTTGTGTGCACCTTTTACTCTGGTATCCGCTATGTGAACTGTTTGTTGTCTGTACTGTTTCATTCATTGTTTAATGTACTGTCTATGCTGCAACCCAATTTGCCCTTCGGGGAAACTAAATAAACTTGAACCTTGAACCTTGAACCTACGGAGGCCTGAGGAGATTTGAGGGGTTTGTGTGCCACGCATCCGATCAGTGAGCAGCTCATTGGCTTTGTTGAACTGCGTTGAGGTATGAAATGTACTGTCTATAAATGGCTCCTGGTTCTATCTACTGTATGCCTGTACACTACACAGAGTGCTTTACTGCTAGAAGCTAGACTAGAGTATTCATTGATCTCTGGCTTAGTCCTTCCTTTGTCAGCAGGGGGCAGTAGTTCTCCACAGCAAAACCTCAGAAACCATTGTCCTCTAGCTCTGAAAGCCATGGGGCAGAGGCAAAGGAGTAAACCCAGGGTTTGAAATACAGGATTGCCACAGGGAGCTTGGCTCCAACACAGGCTCCCCAGAAAGCCTAATTTAAGAGATTTAGGGGATACATACATACATATCAATTAATATTTTACTGTATATTTAGGTTAGGATGAAATAAATAGGCTAAAAGTAAAGTGCTTATCAATATGTGTGCCGTGCAGTGGTGGAAAGTAACTAAGTACATTTACTCAAGAACTGTACTTAATTAAGTACAATTTTGTTACTAGTTACTTTGGAGATTTTCATTTTGATTACAAAACATACATTAACCACTTCAAGGCTATATACATTTCATCCATTTGAAAATAGCCAATCTACAAACTTGTAGATTGGCTATTTTCAAAATATTTTTTACACATTTTTAACTTGTGAAATGGGACTTTCTGCAATATGAGTACTTTAACTTTTTAGTACATTTTGATACGGATACTTTTGTACTTTTACTTGAGTACATTTTGAATACTGGACTTCCAGTTCTACGTTGTAGTATTGATACTTTTACTTAAGCAAAACATTTGAGTACTTTCCACCACTGGTGCCGTGTCTATAGCCATTTCTGATCATTTGTCTCTAAAAAAAGAATGTTATCTGTTGCTGTGGACCATCCATCCATGCATGCTCACTCAACGCTGGTACTCACGCACACACACACACACACACACACACACACACACACACACACACACACACACACACACACACACACACACACACACACACACACACACACACACACACACACACACACACACACACACACACACACACACACACACACACACACACGTGCGCCTATCGAGTGAATGTTTTCTAGTGTTTGATGTCCATAATAGTCATAGGATGCATACTACGTCTGTTTAACAAAGTCATGCAAACCGTAGCCTGTCCACTGTGCGTTGGCATTTTTATTGCTTAGCGGGGAGCAATTAAGTAAAACATTGCAACAATGAATACTTTTTCTGTTTCTCCGTTCTCTGTCCGAGACAAAATATTCTTTGTATATGAATGTGTTGATAGTATATGCTTTGTGTGTAGACGCCGGGCAAATATGTGTATTCACGTGTAATGTGTACAGTACCCTCCACTACCACCGCCCCACCTCCGCTCCCCTCCCCGAACCACGACAAGAAAGGCTCCCCTTCAAGTCATAGTGTTATTGGAACAGACTAGCAATCATAAAGACCCTGCCTATAGGCGGAATTATAATCTGCCATTACCAATGACCCACAAACAGAAACCCACAGGGAGGACCTACTGTAAAGAATACACAGGCAGTGAGACAGCCATAATACAGATTATCTTCCAATGTCATAACACTGCACTGCATTGTACATGCTCCAATTTTCCCTGGGTTGGATTCGTATAAATGGCATGGGAGATGGGAGATCAACTCTTCACCAGTGCTGTACAATTTCCTTTACTTGAGTATTTCAAATTTACAATACTCTTACTTCTAGTCCACTACATCTTGGATCCAAACATTGTACTTCTACTCCACCACATTAGTACATTTATTTAGATTATTATAATATGATTATTACAAAACATACATTAACATTGTATTGTAGGTTAATGTAATGGGTATTGTAATTGGATAATTTTGTTGTAAATATTATTAGTATGTATTCCTTTTTTGTACTAGATTGGGAGTTTTAAAGTGTTACTGTACTTTTAGAAAAGTCTCCTGTGGACAGGTGGTGACAATTAGCACTTGTGGTAACACACTGTAACACTTCCACTTCAGCCCTATATATTTTGGCCATTTGAAAATCTACAAGTGAAGATCTACAATAGAGCTTGTAGATGATCTGATGTGAGCTTGTAGATCTGCCATTTTCAAAATATTTGAAAACTTGAAACAGGACATTCTGCATAATGAGTACTTTTACTTTTGGTACTTTAAGTACATTTTGATGGCATTTGATACTTTTGTGCTTTTACTCAAGCATATATTGAATTCCGTATTTCCATATTGCAGGATTGCTACTTTTTCCACCACTGCTCTTCACCCTTTAAAACACTTTCCCTCCCCAACACGAGTTACACGAGTTAATTGACTGTAGAACAGCATCCCTCCCAATAACTAGTTACACAAGTTATGATTTCATTGTTTAATTCGCGTTTTTAATTAAGTTTTAAGACGCATTTTTATGACGTGATCGGAAAAACATCCGTCGCACTGGCATGCAAAGTGTTCTGGGAAATGGCGGTGGTGGCTCTGCCTCTCCCTGCCTAGTGAAAACTAGGCAGGGAGATCTGGATCACGATTATTTAATCCCGCAGTCAAACTGTAAAAGCTGTCAACCCTCGACAGAAGCTGGTGGCAAAAGCACTGCGGTGCGTCAGTCTCATTCTAGTAGCCTTGAAAGTTGCAAGAAGCCCACACAAACACTTATATAAGACCTATAAGCGCTACAGCACGGTACAAGACTTATGAGTTATGGTGCTATGGCAACAGACAGCAGCAGTTCCTGCTTTAAAAATGGATGCTACCAGGGGCAGTGGGGAGAGTCTTTTTTTCAACCAAGGTTCATGTGTTAGGTTGTTATTAGAGTAAGTAAAAGATGCTTAGCTATTTAATCTAAGTAAAAGATACATTTTAACACTCATCTTTTACTTTCTCTAATAACAACCTAAAACATGAACTAGACTAGACTAGAAGGCTTTCTTGCCTTTATTTGTAGTTGGTCGTGCCCACCAAAGAGGTCCATGTGTTATTTTGTGCAAAAGCCCAAAATAAGTAGTAAAGTGTGCCGCTGGGATACTATTTAAATTATGAAGAGAGGATACTGTATATATCTTTTTTTTTTTTTTTGAGCGATGGAAATAAGTACATTAGCACAACACCCCATTCACCCCATTCAACTAAATTCAATTTAATTGAGGCCATTGAGGGCTTATGGTAGGGGAAATAGCCAATAATGGGCTTTTGCACAAAATAACACCTGGACCTCTTTGGTGGGGACGTAACAACTACAAATAAAGGTAAGAAAGCCTTCTAGTCCGTAATTCTCCTTTAACAAGTAGTAGCAGTGCCGTAGTTTCTGAGAAAACAGCGAGAGTAGCAACCGGCTCAGGGCTAAAAGTAGATTTTTTTGCTAAACCGTTTCATATCCAACACATTATGCTACAGTAGCCTATATGGAAAACTTTGACTGGAAAAGACTCGCTCACCGTATAGAAAAAGAAGTAAAACTCCTTAGACTGAGACTTAGAAAAATATATTTTCTTTTATTTTATCATGCTGTGCTCATGGTGCTCTGTGCTCATGGTGCAATTAAAAAGCAAACGTTTCGGTCCTCAGACCTTCGTCAGTGCAGATAGCACTGACGAAGGTCTGAGGACCGAAACGTTTGCTTTTTAATTGCACCATGAGCACAGAGCACCATGAGCACAGCATGATAAAATAAAAGAAAATATATTTTTCTAAGTCTCAGTCTAAGGAGTTTTACTTCTTTTTCTATACGGTGAGCGAGTCTTTTCCAGTCAAAGTTTTCCTTATGTTTTTGAGACCACCGCTACCGTAGTTAAGTTTGAAGAGAAAAAAAGGACGAAGAAAGGCGCAACAGTTTTCTCAGTGCTACAGTAGCCTATATGAAATTATATATATATATATATATATATATATATATATATATATATATATATATATATATATATATATATATATATATATATATATATACACACACACACACACACACACACACACACGTCACCAGCAGACAATAGATGGCTATTAAAAAATGTATATATATATATGTCAGTAGCAGACAATGTGTTAACTAGCACCAACGGCAGGCTGGAAATATGAAAATACCACAATTGAAAAAGACAACATAACACTATGTGTTTGTGTGTGTAAATTTGGGAGGTGACTTCGGTCTTTAGGATTGAGGTAAACAGTGGGGGTGTAGACATTGAGTCAGTCACAGGTTGTTTAACTAGTGTGTATTTACTGTGTACTCACGGTATGAGCAGGTTGCCAGGTTTAACTAGTGTGTATTTGCTGTGTACTCACGGTATGAGCAGGTTGCCAGGTTTAACTAGTGTGTATTTGCTGTGTACTCACGGTATGAGCAGGTTGCCAGGTGCTGACATGGACCTCTCCTCCCTCCTGCTGGGACACTCAAACGGGTTACTGAAGGAGCGCTTCCTCAACATCGCCTTAACCAGGATCTGAAATATGATCATGTGGACCAGTTGCCATTTGCCAGTAGTGCGTGTTCATGTGCACGCGCACGCACACACAGAGTTAGAGAGCAATGACAGCATTGCTCAATGCTTAAAGCATGCATAAATACTGGCAAAATTATTATATACATTGGAAACTTCTAGCACTACAAGCAAATTCCAGAGGCTTAGATTAAACACACTGACAAGTCAGGATAAAATAATGGCCACGGGATGAAAAGGAGTATTCCAATTATTTTCTTTTTTAAACACATTTTCAAAATAAATTGCTGATCTACAAGATCACAACACGTCACATCGGGACAGGTGTGTCTTGGAATTTTTACTTACCGTTGGTTTGGCTTGGACAAAGCACAACGTATACCCCAACGTATACTACATGTCGACATGTAAATGTTTCTGGCGAGAGGTAAACAGTGTGTGCTAATGGTAATGATACTAAAGTGTGTGTATTGAGTGTGTGTATGGGGCGGGGGGGGGGGGGGGGGGGGGCAGGCAAACTCCTTGTCTTAAAGTGAACACGGATGGTGTCATGGTGTTATGCTAACAGCTAGCGGCAGAGAAAGAATTAAGATTACGCTGCAAAATGGGGGCGAGTAGTAGGGGAAATACAGTCCACCAAGGCAAATTATTTTGCTTTAAAATGACACGCAGAAAACAGAAGATCTACTGTACAAGCATAATCCGCTGACATAACAATTTCTAAACAGGATTTAGAAAACAGGCTGTTTTCCTAATTTCATTTGTCAAACAAAAGATAAATTTGAATGGCTGAAAAATACACAGACCGAAGTGATGTAGTCTTCATGGGGGTCACAGGGAGGGAGAGTGTGCTAGACCAGGGGTTCAGTAATCATAACTTCATAAAAGAACAATCTAATCAACAATCTAATTTAATCAAATGTATCAATCATAAATTAGAAGAAAATAAGTAGTGAAAAGTTTTTTCACTAGTTTGGGTACCGGGAGAATGTCTAATTTCTGTTTTGGGTCACGGGCTAAAACGTTTGAGAACCACTGTACTGTGCTAGATATTCCAACAGGCAGTTGGTTGTGAACGTCCTGACTCCTGAGGGGGTCTTACCACTGCTGAGAGGCTGGGGACGAACTTGACCGAGTTCTTCACCTCCTCCTCAGTCACCTCCACCATAGAACAGTGTTCCTCCTCTAAAGGCAATGGTTCAGTACCTTCCTGGGTCACCCACGGGTCCAACTACACACACACACACACACACACACACACACACACACACACACACACACACACACACACACACACACACACACACAGACTATGAAGCTCTCGGGACACCAAGCTTGTATATATTTTCCTAACTATAAATTAAGCATAAGGATAATTATTGTAAACGTGTAAACTCTAACTGTATCGATGACTATTGACTGGATCACATTTTCCATGATGCCATTTGTGCAAATTGATGTGCATGCTTGCTTGATACCTTGGAAACAACAAAGAGACTAGGGACTCAGGGAGCATCCTTCACTTGTCCTCCAACAGAGAACCAGATTAACTTTCTGCTCTAAAGGGACGGACATGTTCAGTCATGCCAAAACAGCGTTGTTAATGAGTTCCACTGTAAACCACCTACAGCAGGGGTTTTCAACTGATTATGAACCAGGGACCACCACCCTGACTGAGAATCAACCTGGGGACTACTGTTGTGTTGGGAGGGGGGATATGGGCGTGGTTTGGGGGGGAAAAAACCTTCCATATTAAAATCATGTTGCTGTTCATTGTAACTTACTGTATGTATGAGCGAGCAGACACATGCAATTAATTATGGGCACATTTTCTTATAATGGTGACTCAACCAGACAATCCGGTATAGTTTTCCCATGAGATCCTCACTCCCTTTTCTGTGGAAGTTCTTGACGTCCGACTTCCCAGTAACTGACAACATCGATCGAGCGTCATCATATGTCACCACGTCATTTACTGCATTGTTTCTCAACTTGTGGTCAATACAATAAATTAAAATACAAATCTTCCCTTTCCTACATTACTAAATGCATGATCAGGGACCACATGCAATACCTTCACGGACCACCAGTGGTCCACGGACCACCTGTTGAAAACCCATGACCTACAGTACTTATGTCAACTCCAAACATCTAATTAACTAATTTGATTTTGTGTATCTGCCGATAACGATTTTTCCCGATCCGATATTTTTATTTTTATTAGAACACTTATAGTACAATATCCAAAATCACAGACAATATCCAGTCTTACCTATGGATATAATATTGATACTAGGGATATCGGATCGGGACAACCCTAGTTCTGATGATTGATACTCATTGTGTATTTGGGCCTGGGAGTGTCTATACCTTTATCTCTGGGATAGTGATCCTGGTGTCTGGGTCCTTATCTAGCATCCGTAAGATCAGAGTGCTCAGCTCCTCGCTGATCTTTGGTCTGGGAGGAGGGGAACACATTGGCAATGTTCAGATTTTAGGTCTGATCTTATGGAGATTGTAAAGCAAAAACAAGTGAAGGTCATGTTATATTATGAAATATAGCGAGCTAAAGTATCAAATACAGTGTTAAGAATTCACTGAATATGAGAATGTGAAACCACTTAAAGTTACAGTTTTCTAGATCTTATAGTTATAACCATGAGAAATTAATATGGTTGCATTGTCCACAGACAAAGACATGGCATGGTACAAAATATGACTATGCGCCATAACAGCAGCGGTATAGAAATCCCCATTGAATGTGATGATATCGGTAGCATAAACAGCTGTGCAGCCATCTAAACGGATCCTTCAACTGTGACTCACGCTAGGGCTTAGGGATGTCCGATATTATATTATAAAATATCGGTATCGTTTTTTTTTCTTAAGTTACAGGAGTTCTTACTGTATGGTGTGTGTGGTATGAAATGCGAGCATACCATAATCACAGTAATCCTTAATATTCCATATGGGTTTTTGGAGAGAAATGAGCTTGAAGCTTCATTCAGTAACGTAAAGCCTGATTTAGACTGCAGTCACATCAAGTCAAATCCGATTCAAATCCGATTTTTTTTCTCAAATCCGATCTTTTGGCCCGGTCGTTTGCAAGTGACCAGATCCGATCTGTGCATTCAGACTGATTTTAACAACTCAACCCAAAGCTGCCCTGCATCGACTACCGTGGTAACCAACAACAATCTGACATTGCAGATAGGACCGCGTGTAGCCATTCTCTACCATTCCGAGAGAAATATCCTCATAAACGGCCTCGTTTCTGTACATTTCGAGAAGTTTAGATTGTACGGAGGCATCCCCCAAAGTGACAGGAGGAGTGCCAAAGTCTGACGTAATTTCACATCCTACCTGCATTTAACCGCCTCCCCCCCTTCAGAATTCCAATAACAATTTCCAATAATAATTTCACCGTCTGTCCACTCCGCTGTAGTGCTGACATAATGAAGTGACATTATTCCTATAAAACAAACGTGTGTTGCACTATTGTTTTCCATCTTTTCTGTCCTCTCGCTTGTTTTCTTTCTTTTGCTCTCGTTTGGTTGTTTCTCTGTTTTTCTCTCTCTCTTGTTTGTTTACTTAAATGAAAATACTCGTGCTCTGTAATGACCTCACGTCAGTAGCTATTGGGTCGTGCTGCAAGTGACGTTTTGGATAGTTTGATATGTGACTCAGGTCACTTCATCTAGTCGTTGCATTCAGACTGAGACAGATGTCCTCAGATCGGATTTCAATCGGATTTGAAACCACCTCTGAATGTGACTCAAGTCACATTTGAAACTAGAAAAAGTGCCCCGAGGGGCACATGTCTACACCAGGCCAGGTCAGGTTGTGGCCTCCTGGTGGCGCTATAATAGGCCAATGTGAAAAGGGTGCCATTTGTTCTTACACCATTGATGGCAATTGGATGATTTGAGGCATTTTGTTCCAAAAATGTGTTTTGCAAAAATCCACCTGTTAGTGGCGCTATAACAGGCCAATGTGAAAAGGGTGGGATATATTCCTCAGCCTAGTAGGAAAGTCTGTGAAAGATTTCACGTAAATTGCACGCTGCGTTCATGATTTGAGGCTTTTTGTTTCAAAAGGCCCAATCCTGCAAACTTTGAAAGCCAATGTTAGCCAATTAGGATGGAATGTTAAATATTGGACAGATCCATCTTGAACGCATGACTATAGAGATAGTGTGTAACGATTTGCGGAATTCTTGGACAGAATCTGGCAGAGTAATATCAATTTTCTTTTTTAAGTTGGCCTCCTGGTGGCGCTATAACAGGCAATTTTGGAGCAAAGGTTCATCGTTGGCATCTAGGGAGTGTGTGTGCCAAATTTGGCAACATACTCTCTCCTCATGACTTCGGCCTGGTGGAGACAAAAATCGGATTGTCTGCATTCAGACTTATTTAAGCAAATCGGATTTCTATCTTGAAGTGACACAGATCTGATTCAGGCTACATTCAGGCTAGATTTGGCTGCCAGTGTAAATCAGCCTTTAGTGTGTCTGTGCAATGTGCACCTGGTCCTCGTTCGTGCTCGTTATCTCAGGCATCAAGGCAATTATGCTTCTGCACTGGCAAATAGGCCTCAACATCTATGTGATGTACTTAGTACTTAGAAACTAAGAGGTATTTGCAGTTTTGCACTTGAATTGAGTATTCCAATACTTTTACTTCTACTCCACTACATCTCAGAGGCAACTATTGTATTTTACTCTACTACATTTATTTGAAAATGTAGTTACTAATTACTTCTATTATTATTACAAATCATGAATTATACACTTCAGCCATATATTTCGGCCATTCGAAAATAGCAGATCTACAAGATTTTTATACATTTGAAAACTTGAAATAAGACATTCTGCATAATTAGTACTTTTGTACTTTTACTCAAGTACATGTTGAATTTACTTATAACGGAGTATTTCTATATTGCAGTATTTATACTTTTACTTAAGTAAATATTTTGAGTACTTTTTCCACCACTGGAAAAAGCCTGCATATATCGGTATTGGTTGATATCGGTATTGAAAATTAGGAGTTGGACAATATCGGGATATCGGTAAAACAAGTCAATATCGGACATCCCTAGGGCTGTGTCTGTCTGGTGTCTTGTCTTGTGTTTAATGGCCGCTCCAATTCATTTCCAATGGAAGTCACATAGGGTTTGACAAGACAGTCTTGTTTGATGGGGGGGGAGGGAGGCAGAACACAGTGTCTTGCATGTGTGAATACGGCCATAGAGGACAAGGTAAAGGTAATAGATCATTATATTGATTTGTATAAAGAGATGTTCTAATAGGGGTTTTTGCTCTGGAAGCAGGAGGAGTGTGCTGCCAGCTCTCTCGCTACCAGTATCACACTGTGACTAGGGCGAGACACTTCATCATTAGCAACATGACAACCAACCCCAGCACATACGTGACAACCAACCCCAGCACATACGTGACAACCAACCCCAGCACATACGTGACAACCAACCCCAGCACATACGTTAGAAGTAAAAGTACGGTAATCAAAATGTACTTGGGTAAAACTACTACAGTATTGGTATCAAAATATACTTAAAAGTAGAAAGTACTATGCAGTGTAATGCAGAATGTCCCATATCACAAGTTCAAAATGTATCAAAATCTTTTGAAAATAGCAGATCTACAAGCTCACAGTGTGTCGCATCGCGACACATTGTGAGCTTGTAGATCGGCTCATTTCAAATGGCCAAAATATATATGGCCGAAGTGGACAATGTATGTTTTTGAATAATAATCTATTAATAATCTAGTAACAAAAAAATTCAAATAAACGTAGTGTAGTAAAAGTACAATATTTGCACCTGAGATGTAGTGAAGTAGAAGTACAGTAAGACCAAGCTTCTACTACAGTGAATGGAAAAGTGACTGATGTTAAGTCTGCCTCAAACGTTACTCTTTTACCCGCTTTTTACTAACGCTAACATTACAAAGATGCCCAGAACATCGGGATGAACCTGTGTAGTTTATGGCTGCTCCAACAGTAGTAATACTAAGCATTAAAGTATGAGGTATAAAGTATAGCAGCCTTGTGTTCCTAAAACAGAAAGATTGGGTATTGGGCAAGACTGGCGTTATGTATCTTTCAGGACATTTCACTGCTTTGTCTCAACCATTACTCAATGGCTCTGGTCTCAGCCACCGCGGTAGATATTTCTACATTCCGTTTTTTTTTTGTTGCCACTACTGTTGGAGCAGCCATAAACTACACAGGTTCATCCCGATGTTCTGGGCATCTTTGTAATGTTAGTGTTAGTAAAAAGCAGGTAAAAGAGTAACGTTTGAGGCAGACTAACATCAGTCAATTTTCCATTCACTGTAGTAGAAGCTTGGTGCGGGGAAACCGCAGATGTGTCGTCTCCGCCTACAGGAAATACGTAGGCTGCGACCATGAGACCCGTTATACGGAATCGGTCCATAGCTGGCTCCCTGCGGTCATTTCAAATGAACAGCAGGTGGTGCTGAAAGTGTTAACAGTACACTTACCAGTAAATTGAACCAAATGCTTATTTTTTTCCTTTTTATTTTAAAGTCAACAACACAGGAGCTTCTTCATTTGGTTGTCAATTAGTGTGTTGAAAGTGAAAATACTATTACTACCGGTACTACTATTACTATTGTAAAAATCTCATTTTGGATTTGATTAGGAAATAATGTTCAATATATCTTCAGTTCTCTCTATGGATGATGCATTTTTTTCTCTTACTGTAGAACTTGATTTAAACTGTCACTGTGCCTGTTCCTCTTCTTACTTAGAGGGGAGTTGAAACTGGCCAGTACAAAATAAATTTAACTGAGGACCATCATCATGATCCCTTCTCTCTGTCAGCTCATTAGTTCTTGTTCTCCTAACATTAGCTGACTGGATTTTTTTGTAGTTTTTGAGGGTTGCAGCCGCTCCTATGCACAGCTTTGTGTGTCTGTCTGTCTGTTTGAGCACGGAATGTGCTCATATGATTGGACAATGGACATCATGTTGTTAACATCATCAGTCATCATCATTGTGAAAGGCACCGCTCACTTCACACAAGTGTGGTTTTTATGTATGTTTTACCTGCCTGGTGTATACAACAGGACAAAAACAAAGAAAATCATGTCCCAAGTACTTCTAATGGCAGCACAACATGGGCGAAGTTTGCAGCTTAGAGCAAATGCGAGACATTGAGACCAGATAGGATTTCTTTGATGGTACTGTGGGTACATCTAGGGGGGGAAGTGGAGGAAAGGATCAATAAGATTCTACCCATCTATCTAAACAAAGGAAAGAAATGATAAAGCTTTAGACTTACTCTTCTGGGAATTCCACACAATTGCTCCTTATCATGTTGTGCAAAGCTAGGATGTAGTCATCAATGAATGGACACTGCATGCAGGAAGAAGGAAAAAGAGTGAAGATTACAACACTGACTACTGCAAGATTATGTAAGGACTTTAGCATTATAATCATAAAAAATAATCATAGAAAGGGGTGGCCTTATTGATATTCTATCAAGGCTGACAAATGGTGTTATTATAAAACAACAACCAGCCAGTTGATGTCTTCAACATCAGTTGAAGACAACCTAAAAAAGATGGACAAATTGATAGTCAAAGAAAGTGTGCTGACTTGCCTTTCCAAAGACAAAGCAGTAAAGCGTCACTCCCATTGCCCATACGTCCAGCGCCTGAAAGAAATACCAGTGGAGGTTACATGACAGATACATTGTAAATCCAGACACAAACCATAGACATCCAATCCAATCCAATCCACTTTATTTATAAAGCACATTTTTATACAACAAGGTTGAAACAAAGTGCTGTACACAAAGAAATACAAAGAAAAGCAACAACAACAACAACAACAGTACATAGACAGGGCACATAAGGACACAATGCAGTGGAAGCAGCATGTAATGTAATCACAGGATGAAGCTGACCATACACGGATGGAATTTCACAACTCCGTAAACACACAAACGTGCCCCATCACATAAATCAATTCGGACTGCCTAGTCGTTTTTGGGGGAGTTCTCCTAATCCCTATAAGAGATAGATTTGGTTTCAGATAGCCATACTAGGCTGCCGCTGAGGCCATCCATCAGTCTCATTGTCAATCTCTCACACGCTCACAGTAGCAAGCAATCTGTCTCTATGGTGTGATGGATAAGGCTTGACAACAGTGGCTTGGATCTGTTCAATCTACTAAAGAGACACAGAAATCTCTTCCTCCAGCATGTATTTGGAATTTAAATACCAGTAAGACGACCTGAGGGGGAGAAGAGACCTCGCCCTAAAGGGTAAGAACTTGAAGCATGCACGCAGCCTCCTGGGTGACGGCAGACTGCTGGGTGAGCGCTGGCGCTTTGTCAGATCAACATATGGAATGAATTCTGTACTGGCCATATATGGAGCGTGTCTCCATATACACAGGTATGGAGATCTACTGTAAGGGTGGCAGCGGGGGAAGTGTCTTGAGTGTACAGGGTTTGATATACAGAGTTTGTCTTGAGTGTACAGGATTTGATGGGCCTGTTGAGAAACTAGTTTTCGCCGGTTGCCGGGCACGGCTGCACTAATAACTTTGGGGCGGGCCCGTCTAGAGGTCAGTGTCATGATCTTCATAATGGAGACGGCCATATATGGAGGCGTGATGTCACAAGGCGTGACCATATATGGAGGCGTGCTGTCACGAGGCGTGACCATATATGGAGCTGTGACCGACCGCACGACTGACAGGAAATGCAGATTTTCATAGTAAACTTTCAATTAATCTGTAATATCTGAAAAATGCAGCCTTGTTTTCTTTTTCCTTGTAATGTTTTGTATTTTGTTTTCTGTGTGTTTTGTACAGTTATTCTTTCGTATGCTGCATTGACATGGCTTCAGGCAGACGGCAAACCGGAAGTCATTTTAGTGGACGGGAGCAGGACGGTAAATGGAACAGGACAGAAGGTGGTGCCATTTGCCGTCTACCCAGTGGTGTCATGCTCGTAGAACGCACTGCAACGCAGTACCACGCCGTGGTACCAGTAATTTTTTGCTTTTTTACTGTCCTTGAAATCCTTTTTTTCTTTTTAATAAAAAGATAAGTGGAAAAAAGAGCCATAGCCTGTCCCATTAACTGGGATACCAGTCCTACATTCAGAAGTCCTGAGGTCACTGGATTCCGGCAACCTTTTGATGATTGGGCTGATTGACAGCCAAATCATACCCTGGCAAATGTTCCCATGCTGAGGGCGGGCATGTAAGCAAGCCACAGCGCTCCTCAGAGTGGACAAAGGCGGGTTTGGCTGGCCGGTGATGGGAACAGGGCTGGGAACAGACAGACAAGACTGCCGCAACTCGTTTCTAAAACAAACTATTCATTGTAGCCGATAAATAGATCACGTAGTTGTTATTGATTAATATTGAATATACAGCCTCTTTGTTTTTGCGGTGTCCAACGGACCAGCTCGCACCACCCACCACCCACCACCGAAAAAAGACAAAGCGATTTGTCACATAATCTGTGTCTTTGTGTGTGAGTGCGTGTGTGTGTGCACGGGTTCACAGCATTCGCTGTGCCCACTCTGTCAGGCTCTGCCTGCTCTGTTGGTGTAATTAAGCAATTCGATAGAGGATATATATATACACAGATTTACAAATAAAGGAGCTTCGGAAAGGGTCTTTGCATTAAATTACAACACGGTATCCCAGTCACACACATGACATAATAATTTGTTCTTGTTTCACACACATGGTACTGTACCATAGTGACTTAAGTCCTAAATACTTCGTGCCATCTACAGTTGATCTACAAGCTCGCAACATGTGAAGAACAGACTACTAATCAGTGTAATAGTGGCTCCTTAACAACTGTGAGGTCCACTGCCTCAGGCATTCAAACAAACATACTCAGAGTAGGTCCCGATGGGTTCTGCGCACAAATCAAACACCTGGTCAGAAATGTCTGGACATGCAGGGGCTTTCCATGGCCAAATCCATATGAACCCTATACGTTATTGACTGGAGTGGACTAGTGGAGTACCCCTGGGGTCTATACTAGGCCCCCTCCTTTTTTCTCTGTACACTGACTTGTCTTTGCGGAAAATAACCCATCTACAAGCTCACAAGATCATCAATTTCCGGCAAATGTTCACGGCCAGGATAGGGATGCTAAATCAATCAATCAGCCTATATTATGGTGATTACCATCGAATCCCAATTAAAAAAGGAAAAAAGAAAGAAGGTGGGTGCGGTCAAAGCACAATTGTTCCTAAAACGGCACGTACTGTAGCTTATTTTAGCAATGTGGTCTAAAAAGCTCTCCATTACAGAGACATATACACGCAAATCAGCTGGCATATTACTGTCGGTTGCTAGACTGGTGGATCACTACAGACATCGGTATCATGGCCATGGTTTTGTTAACATGTATTATAGTAATAATAATCATTGAGGGCAGGATATTTTGTGCTCAAGGGCGAAAAATAATAATAATTTAAAAAGAAAAACTCACTTTCCCACTGAAGCTTTGCCGTTTGTCTGAAAGGGCTTCTGGAGCCATGAATGCAGGAGTGCCAGCAGTACTGGAGAGCAGGGCATCACTGCCCTCAAACATGTTGCTAACACCAAAGTCTGCGATCTTGACGTGGCCATCGTCCCCCAGTAGCAGGTTAGAGGGCTTGATGTCCCGATGCACTATCTTCTGGTAATGCACTGAGAAAAAGATGAGGCAGAGAGAGAGTGTCATATACTTCTTAGAATAGAGCGTCGCAGTCCCGCCCCCTTTCATGACGACGCCAGGCCCAGGAAATAATTCCCAATGCATTTTTCCCATAGACATTTCAAAAAGTATTTATTTAAAGACCTTTTAAGCGTCGTACGAAACCAACTCGAGTCGTGACAAATCATGACAACAAACCAAACCAAATAAATTATTGTGTTTATTTTTGTGTTGTAATGTAACCTGCCGTTTTTTTCCTTCTTTCTAATTATTTGTTCGGCCCAAAACATTGTGTTTATTGTCATGATTTGTCACGACAAGAGTTGGCTTTGTCCGCAGCGTAAACGTCTTTAAATAAATACTTTTTGAAAAGCCTATGAGGAAAATGAACAGGGAATTCTTTTCCGGGTCTCTCGAGGGGGTGGGACTGCGGCGCTCTATAGGCTACACCAGCAGCTATTCTAAATTGCCCTTGTACACTGCAGGGATTCACAAACTGTGGCGCGTGCATCCCCTGTGGTGCGCGAGCACCCTCTAGGTCCTACGGGGTGCGTGACATGAAAAGGCTAATGATGGTGCTATGGTGTTATTTTAAATATATGAACATAGTCTCACAAATGTATGGTATACTAGAAGGTTTTCATAAAGATGACTCGGAGAAAATAAGACAAAAATGGACACAGGACCTTCAAGTGGAAATCTCAGAAATTGATCGGGGTTTAATATGTTCCAAGGCACAAACAAGAATGTTGGAAGAATGTCAATGCCCCTACGTTCGGCTTTTGGCTGAGGAACTTAACAACCAGTTTGGCACATGAGAAACTAACATAATTATGTAATTAGGAAGAAACCTGCGGTATTCTATAAGATATGGGAGAAGTTCTTGGACTTCATTAAGCGAGGTGACATTGAAGAGGCTTTGGATGTATAGTGGTTAATTGGAGTAGTCAGCTGTGGGGTGGGGGTAGGGAACTGTGCATTTGTTTGTTTAATTGTATGTAATGTGTTTTGTTTAACTGTATGTAATGTGTTTTATTTTCGTTTTATTTTTCGTTCTGTATTTATTGTCAAATAATTTTGTGATAAGATTTTGTTTGTATTTGTGCTGCCATGGGGATGTGGGGGGGAAAAATATATGTAAATTGTTTTGAAAATACTTCTTTGTAAAAAAAGAAAATCAATAAACATATGTTCAAAAAAATCAGTATAATTGGATAATGAGAACTTACATAACCCCGGAGAAAGTAAATAAATTTGATCCAAACATTCCTGATTCATGTTATAAATGTGGGGAACATAAAGGTACACTGTTCCACTGCTTATGGGAATGTGAGGAGATTAAAACATTCTGGAGGTCTGTGGTCCATTGGTAAATGGTGCATTTATATAGCGCTTTTATCCAAGGCGCTTTACATAGATTGTGCATTTCATTCACCCATTCACACACACATTCATACACTGATTGTGGCGGAAGCCATGCAAGGTACCAACCAGCACATCGGGAGCAATTTTTTGGGTTCAGTGTCTTGCCCAAGGACACTTCGACATGTAGACAGGAGGAGCCGGGATTCGAACCGCCGACCCATGGATCATTGGACGACCTGCTCTACCTCTTGAGCCACAGTCGTCCATTATGTCTCTCAGATTACATCAGGTCCAGTTCCTCTTTGTCCTAAATTATGTATTCTCAGTATTTATCCATTAAATTGTACACTAAATAGTAATGAAAAAATGATGACCGACCTTTGCCTGTTACAGGCCAGACACTCAATTGCGCTATGTTGGAAGAATGTCAATGCCCCTACGATCGGCTTTTGGCTGAGGAACTTAACAACCAGTTTGGCACATGAGAAACTAACATATGTAAGGAAGAAACCTGCGGTATTCTATAAGATATGGGAGAAGTTCTTGGACTTCATTAAGCGAGGTGATATTGAAGAGGCTTTGGATGTATAGTGGTTAATTGGAGTAGTCAGCTATGGGGTGGGGGTAGGGAACTGTGACGGACATTGTTTGTTTAACTGTATGTAATGCGTTTTATTTTCGTTTTATTTTTCGTTTTGTCATTATTATTTATTTATTTTTGTTCTTTATTTATTGTTGTCAAAACATTTCGTGATAAGATTTAGTTTGTATTTGTGCTGCCATGGGGATGTGGGGGGGGGGAATATATGTAAATTGTTTTGAAAATACTTCTTTGTAAAGAAAATCAATAAACATATGTTTAAAAATATATATATATATATGAACATATAGGCCAATATATATGCAGATATACATACTGCATACACAATATGCCATATTCAGGTTCATATACAGTATGTGCATATACTGTATACTGTGTGTAGATATATAGGAAATATATGTCTCATATAGCTCTAATGGGAATCTCGATTTTCCTCCACAAGAATACAACAGCTACAAAAATGTTGATCTGGTTTCAACTTCAGCTACAAAGACACAAAGCTACAAAGCTTTGTATCTTTGCAACTTTTGTATCTGCCAGTCTGAACGTAGAGAGTGTGTACACATTTGTACACTCTCCGACTTACAGAGAAATAAAAACAAAGTTTGAAAAGCACTGGTTTAACTTTAAATTATACATTGTTAAACTTTCAGAAATTGAACAGACCATAGTCAATTGGGCGCATCCCAAACCTCTGAGAGTTGTTATTGATCTACACTAGTGAGTGACTGAACTCATGGCCCTGTGTGTGAAATGGATCCATTTCAGTAAAATGAGGGCAGATCCAAAGAGAAGCCCTTTTACTGACCTGAAGCGCATTACTGATTAGATGTATGACACAGGCCAGGCCTCTAGGGCATGGCCATGGAGAGACAATAACCATTTTACTACCGTTCTATTATGCACATGGATTCTGATAGATACTGTACATGCTGCGCATGGCACCCAAATGTTATACTTACAATATTCCATGCCAAGTATGATGTCTCTGAAGTAGAGCCTGGACTGCTCCTCTGAGAAAGGACTGTCTGTGGGTACCTCCATCACCGGGCTGAAAATACATAAATGTATTTGATAAAAACCAAGCACAGTACAGATAATATCAAAATAAAGAGCTTATCACCATCACCGGCATTATCGAACCAGAATTCAATTGAAATACAGTTCCCCCCCACACCTCACATACAGTACAGTGGCCATTTAATGCCAAAGAACATATGTGTCCAATCTGTGCACTGAAATGATGCCACTTGTTCTTTGCCCTCAAAAGTAACACATATCCATTCTATCCGTTATCTACTTGAAATAGATTTGAAGTATTCAGTGAAACCAACAGTTAGTGTTGTACGACAAAGTATAAAATAGGACTTAATCATGGAAAACAATTAAGTTGATTATTTTAAAAAATCACACTCATGTGAAGTGAGGGGCGCTCTTATCATCATACATCAGATTCCGTGCACAGCCAATCAGATTAGCACATTCCGTGCTCATACACACAAAACTGTGCATAGGCCCTCAAAAATCGAATCAAATTTATTTCGCATCTTTTCATTGAAAATGAAAGCTCAAAAAAGTGCTTCTCAATTCATGGACAAAGAAATCGATAGAAAAATTGTTAAATAATTGCTAGAACAATAATGCTAATGAATTGATAGTCGCAGCCCTAATTTACGAGAAGAACGGCACTGGCTTTCATCCGCTTGAATGTACTTAGTAAGCTGGTAGCCCTCACGTCACAGCGAGTTTCCCTGGTGACTTGGAGCGGTTCCACAAGTGAAGGCGGTAAATGAAAAAATAAGCACATAATGAAGCTATTGGGAGTCTGAGATGAAGCTGAAAAGGAAGCCTTCGTTACTGGGAGCTGCGAAGCTCCCAGTAACGATCGAGACCACAGCAGGTAGGCATACTGGTGGCGTCGTAGGTAAAGGATGGCGGGGATAAGCATTTATAGAAAAGAAAGAAAGAAATAGGATATGAGTTATACGCACCCGTGGTGCATTAGCTCGAACACTGTAGAGAGAGAGAGAGAGAGCAATAGATAAGTCCACGTCCTTTGTTTTGTTATCCGTACAAATATATTTGTTGGCACACATTAGCAGCACATTCAAACCACTTGATGAGACTTAGGTAAATACTACAAAGCTATGAGCTTGAGGCAGATGTTTGGCATCTCACACTAGCAGCGGTGTCCCACGGTTGCATCGTACGACAAAAACCTAAACATATTCAAGTGTTGATACTTTTCTACTTTCATAATGTAAATTAGCGTTAACTGTGCCGTCAACATTGACCTGGCATTGCTGATGGAAGGATTCTGTATGCATACTGCATGAGCCCTGAGGTGGTGTAGACTCGGCTGAAAGATCATCTGCATTACTGAGTTATGAGTGTATGCCTTTGGCGAAAGAGATAGACGGAGAGATAAAGAGACAGCAAGAGGGAGAGACAAGAATAATATACAAAGAATATACAAGAGAGAGCATAATGGTGTGCATACCCATGTGAAGGTTGTCCTCTGCAGGGTCATCCAACACCTGCAACAAGTCAAAACGATGAAGGCATTTCAACAGAGAGCCTACAAGTAAATGTTAGTGTGGATCTGCTTTAGCATTAACAGGGCTCTTCATTTATGCTTTATCCTTTTCATCCCAGCATGAGCAAAAAGGTGTGTGTGTGTGTGTGTGTGTGTGTGTGTGTGTGTGTGTGTGTGTGTGTGTGTGTGTGTGTGTGTGTGTGTGTGTGTGTGTGTTTGTGTGGTGGGTGCAGCGGAGCAGAAAAACGACTCCACTCTTACTTAAGACCCATTTGTCCTGGCTCACTCAGCATGTTAACCAGCCAGGCCTTCCCACTGACTGCCTACCTGTGCTGAGCTGCTGCTGCCCCCGCCATCTGGCCAAGAAAGACTGAGGAGCTCTTTGATGCTGTCACCGGGGAGCAGTGCACTGCAGGTCAGCTTTCATCTTCCAAACCTGAAGCCTAATTCATGGTTTAGCTGACATAATTTGTTTTTGTTGCACCTTGTCGCCGAAGCATGAATCAGGCTTAGATCTGCAGTAGCTAAGCCAACCTGAACAGGTCAGGGAATTGCCACAGCTCAGCACGAAACTTTGTACTATCTTCTCCAGCAGATCATGTAAGGCCAACCCTGTCAGCCACATCTCCACATGAACCCTACAGTCCCTATTCTGGGCATGTCATACTAGGTGAATATTCAGCAAAAAACAGGCAAACATTCAGCAAAAAAACATCTACATCCATTTGCGACGCATTGTGACCTTGGAGATATTGTATTTTCGGTGAAGATACATGGGGCGGGGCAAAGTACCCTGTAGACACTGGTCAGTGAAGTATAGAAGGATTGAAGTGGTTAAAAGGGTGCAGTGAGATGCTGAGGGTGCTATTGTCTGTTTGGGTCACACATGTGAGTCATGTTGAAGAAATCTGACCAGAAGGTAATCAACTGCATCTACAGTGGATAATCTAATGGTGGATTTGCTGGCTTTTGAAATCATATACAAGAAATAATAAGTGGTATCATTTCAAAAAAATATAATCAAAAAATAAATAAAATTAAAAGTGTTTAATTTTCTGGGTTTCCTCTTGAAGACAGAAACAAATGAACAAACAAACAAAAACACCAACCTCCACAAGTTTAACTATGTTTAGATGGTCCAGTTTTTTTAGAATGGCAATCTCTTGGTAGATCCTTTCAAGCGGTGCTAAGGCTTTGGGCTGTCCGCCCTGCAGGGCTGCTTTGGGTCCTCTCGGGGGCGGGCGACCTGAAAAGCACCACACAGAAACAACATGATAACTTCCCTGTTTTGGTCATTGTGGAAGAGGGGCGGCGACCTGGCATGGTTCAGTGAGTTACTTCATGGTCACTCACAACACAAAAACCTGGCAGCGGAATCCTGATCTTGTGGCCACTAGATGGTAGAGCCCTGCTGTTTTCTTTAGTCCCGCTCCCGTTGGATTTCAAAATTACATTCTCCTCTGCATTTAACCATACGATAAAAGCGTTCATAACTTTATATCAGACCTGCCTTGCTTTCTTTTTCCTTTGTAATCTCCTGTTTTGATACTCTTTTTGACTCAAAAGCGCACCACTACACCCGGTTTATTTGATTGTGCTTTTGACCGACTATTTCCACCCACAGATACATTTTCTTTTTAAATGCCCTCTCCTCATGTGAACTATTGCACCGGGACTGGCAGGACCCCCATTTTAATGTAGGGCTCTACCAGATCTTGTGCCAATGAGATCAGGATCTCGTGGCCACGTCATACAATAACTAACAGAACCGCACCATGACACCTGTCCTCTTATATTGCTCCAAGTAATTAGTCATACCATCAAAATAATAGAATGGAAAAGACATACGTGGGAATCCACATTGCTTTATTAACCTCTTCTTGGACACCAGTTTCATGGCCTGTGGAAGGGGGGGGGGGGTGATTAGTAAGTCATGGAGGTATATTATGTTTGCTTACTACAGCAGCTTAAAACATTGAAAAAAAGTCATAACAAAGTAAATAGAGGTGTCTCTGATAAAAAAGCATAAACAAATGCATCTGTTCAGCTTCACAGACGAGGACCAGTCGTGCCCATGTCCTGACCCAACCTCTCTGGTCACTTTCCAACAGCTGATTCGGAGAGGCAGTAATTCAATACTTGACTGCAAGAGAGTACAATGATTGGCCTTCTGAAAGTGACCAATTCTCATGCTCCAATGGTACTTTGGTCTGAGCTGAACTAACCAAATCACAAATTAGAATTACTTGAGCCTCCTATGGCTGCCAATGAAACGACAGTGGTGGAAAGTAACTAAGTATCCATTTAGACCTGAGGTCGATAAAAAAAAAAGGTCTTCTAAATCCTAAATGTTTCTACAGTATGTCAGCGGTGCTCAACCTTTTTCACGTCAAGGACCCCCAGAATTATCTGTATCTGGCTGCAGAACCCCATCTGATTGGTTCCAGGGACCCTCCCAGAAGCAAAGATTTGAGTTAAAAAACGTTCGCTCGATTTTCCCATCATCTCCCATCTGGAAATAACGGGAAATACGACATTCCCCAGGCACAGGAATTTCAACACATCATCAGATCAACTGTCATGTAACTGAATGTATGTGTCTGAAATGATTCTCTGCCATTGGGGGGGGGGGGAGGTGTGCTATTGCTGCAGTGGATCAGAGAGAGTGGCAAAGTGGGCTGTGGAATATTGTGGACATGCTGAAGAATGTATTCTCTGAGCACAGACGCAGTTCACTTAATGTGGCCCGCAGGTTAATATCGGAATACTGATTGATTTCAGCTGTTACAATTCCAAACATGTAAACATTAGTAGCTTAATAATGACTAGTACTAGTAGCTTAATAATGACTAGTACTAGTCTTTTTTATGTCCAATGTATACATTTGCATTTAAGTTCATAATCGAGAGATCATTATAAAGTTAACATAACATATAAATGTATTTGAAATTAAATAAAGAATGTTACTTTTCAGGATTCCAATTCAAAAATAGATAAAATTATTCAGGATTCCAATTTAAAAAATAGCAAAAAAAGCAGATCTACAAGTTAAAAATGTGTCGCAGTGTGATGCATTTTTAAGCAATTTTTGACTATATGCATTGTGGCCCTCTGGAGTGAGTGTGAAATATAGTGGCCCTCATCATCATCATCATCATCATCAAAGTTGCCCACCCCTGCCCCATCCAATGTTTTGTTTTGTACTTTGTACTGTTCTCCCCTGCTGATGTTGGCAATATTAGCACAGTAAAGATGATAATCTAATATGTTGTGTGTAGTTCTTTATAGATTTAAAATGTTATCTAGCGCTAGCATTCCCTCACTATTTTGTGAAGCCTGGCTACAGCCCGGTGGGGGGCCACCAAAAATAATCTTGCATAGGGCCACCTGTGTCCTAGAACTGGCACTGCCTGTTTGATTTGACGCAATATGAAAAAAAAAAAAAAAAAAAATCTCTATTGACCCCTCAGTCATTTCATCCTGCAGCCGGCTTTGGTGTGTGTGTGTGTGTGTGTGTGTGTGTGTGTGTTATGCTCTGGGTGAATGCACAGGTTGTCCTCATGCGGTAGACACAGATGCCAAATCCAATCAATACTGTGTCAATCCAATTCCAAATGCCACAAAATAGAATTATCCTCACATGTTTCATTTCATCATGCCTGTTCCTCTCTGTCTTTCATTCCATCTTTCCTTATTTCCTGTGTGTCTACTTAAGCCAGGGTGGAGTGCTGTGCAATCTTTCTCAGCCTTTATGGACGGCCATTTTCCAGACAAAAGAGCGACTCAAATCAGAGAGAGAAAGAACATTTTCCATCCGTGTCAAAGGGCACAGTGCTGCCCACTAAGGCCACACTGTGGAATGGCTTTTCCCTGTAGACATAAATAAATTCACACCTGTGTGAATTTATCATCGTACACCTGCGCTCTTATCATCGTACATCATCCAATAAAACCTTATAAAACCTTATACCGACCTTGAAACATACTTTAGTTATGTCACCAGTTACGGCACCAATAATAGTGGTCCCTTATTGGCCAAGGGTCTCCACCGGCATACCGACAGCCGATTTGCTCAGGCACAAATTCTCCATTCATTGTCAATGCCATTTAATGTTTGTGTTCAGACAGAATCTACACTATAGTTGTTTATAGGAGGGGCTAGTGCCCCTCAAAAAATTACTTGTTTATGTCTTACACAGTATGGAAAGCTCTTTGCATAATTTAAAACCCAGTGGAACGGAGAGTGAGCTGGGGAGTGACATGCCTTGCCATCAGAGTCCATTGTGATACGCGGCCTAACCATTCGGCTATCGGGTCACCCCAGGTTCATGTGGTAAATAGTAAAAACTCTCTTTGTCTAGACAGCAGATTCTGTGGCATGATAGTTAAAAATCAACACCTGTGTGAAGTGTGAGCGCCCGCGTCTGAAACGGTTGAAAAATGACAGAGTTACCGTGTGGGGATCTCCGGGGGGTCCCTGAAACATCCAGACCCCCAGGAACGCACCCAGGGGGCGACCCGGTTCCGGCGAGCCATAACACGTCCGAAGCGGTCGAGAAGTGACAGAGTTACCGTGTTGCAGCTTTCCGTGCTCAGACATGTACGTACACATACATACACGTACACATACAGACACACATAGCTGCGTAATGGAGCAGAGGCACCGCTCAAAAACACTAAACAGTAACTTACATAATGTTGGTCATCGTCTTCATTGTAGGCAAGTTTGACCACACCATAGGAGCCCTATAACAAATTGGAGACCCGGCTTAATCAATTGACTCATGGATGTATCGTATAATTAAACATAATATATGTTAATAATGTTATAATACAACATAAAATTTAAAGTGTGAAATTAAGGATGAAGCAATACAATCATTTTCAATTTCTTTCTGTAGAATAAAAGAATAGTTAAAGACCATTAGACGCATTGGACATCACCAGAATGAGCGCTAAATAAGTGTGTCTACAATGTGTTACAAGCGTGATTTTGATGTTGAGTGACATCACTATGGATACACAGATTTGCAAAAACCGATGTAGAGTAATCTAGTAAGAGAGTGGCGACACTAGCGTTGACTCACTTTGTAACAATGGAATGCGTAAGAGCTCATTCTATCTCAATGGGATAGTTCCAATGTTTGGAACTATAGCCCATAGGCACCTGCTTTGCGGTGAGATGTCGCATGTCGCCACTCTCTTACTACCGGTACATTACTCTGGGTTGAATGTTCATGAATGAATTGTGATTTATTACAGTAACTTTATATCATGCCGTCAAGCTACTGTAGCAAGCGCAAGCAGGGTACATTGGTACACGACTATAGAAATATTGCATTGGTTGACCTCAGTCAATGTACACCAATAACAATTTAATGGATGGAGAAAAAAATTAAATAAAAATCTATAGAAATGTTTTAAATCTATGACTATGTTGAGTCAAATGTTTGCAAAGTTGTATTACAAAGTTGATTAGTGACACAAGACCACTTAAGAGACTCACCTTTCCAATTTCACATTTCAGTTTGTACTGGTTCAACTGGATACAATCCTATAAGACAGAAAGGAGAACATTGTAACAAAAGTATGGCAGCATCAATCCTCACCATCATATACCTTATATCCTCATAACCATCATCATCTACATCACTACCATAATCATCATTCAAACAAAGCCAGATATGCTGCCTTGGCCAATGGAAAGAAACGTCTTCTTGCCAAGTCTTATATCAGATGTAAGCAATGATGAAGCCTGTGATGTTAACAGTCTCCAAATCCATTAGAGTGCTACAGTTTAAATGGACGCTTTGCAGCTCCATAGCAACCACTGCTGCAGACCCCAGCCAGCCAGCATGGCAGAACTGAGCGGACCCCGAGAGAACAGAAAGGTGAGAGGGGGTGCGGTGGTACAGTATTTCACAGATATGAGCAGATGGTAAAGCCAGAACAAAAGCATTTTGGTAGCTCCTCCGCATTGAGAGAAAGCAAAATGAAACAATAATTGATCAATTAATTACCAGCTGCCTTATTATATCTGCAGAATTGTGCTATGAAATGTAAATCTGTGTATTTGTGTGTGTGTGGAAACAAATTAAAGCACTGCACAAAGCCAAAAGTACTGCTAAAAGCATAGTAAACCTGAGTCCACCAAATTAATCTGTCTCTGCCGTGGTGCGTGCTGTGATGTTGTGTGCTCACTCATCCACGTAGCCCTGTCCAGTTGAAACTCTAAATCTCTTTAGTAGGCTAGATGTATGTAATAGTTGTTGGCCATGTGTCTGTTACTATATTCCTTCAGTAAGGTAACATATATACCTGTACAAAACAGCGCATCGTGGTTTGAACGACACACACACACACACACACACACACACACACACACACACACACACACACACACACACACACACACACACACACACACACACACACACACACACACACACACACACACACACACACACACACACACACACACACACACACACACACACACACAGTATGAATTGGCCCTTACTGTTTATATTGCAATGAGGAGCAATGCTCGTATGGGCAGGGGCCCATACGACAAAGATATCTGTGTCCACACATACAACCCAAAACGATACTTTTTGACTCCAACAAGCATGCCAGGCCAGTAGGTGGCGATAAGAAATATGTAACCCAATAGAAAAATGTTCTGAGCATGCGCAGTGAGCTGGTTTCCCAATAAATCCCCCCACGTAACCCGGTAGTACTAAAAACAAAACAAACAAGGCATGCAGACAGGACTCCGTCTAGTGAGCAACTTTGGAACTCACCTTCTAATATAAACACAAACCCCATTTTCCCAGCTGACTGTTGGTGAAGGATGTGTTGCTTCCCTGCTTGCATACATAACCGCAAGCGGGGGAGCAACGCATCCTTCACCAACCTTAATCCAAAAACTATTAAAAAGTCTGCGGTTGTAAAAACAGCTGTGGCAGTGGGGCGCGAACCAGCAAAGTGAAGCAAAGCATATATTTTCTTAGTCTGCGTAGTAGTCCACTAGGCTAGCAAGGCTGCTGGAAGAATAGGGTTTGTGTTTATATTAGATGGTGATGATCCGCCCGCGCTGGTGGCGCTAGCTTCCATCGTTTTTGTTGTCGTTTCTATGGTAACCTCACGTTCACCCCGGAAGTTGTTAGTTTTTCAATCCATGAACTGATGCGCATGCTCAGTGTTAAAAGCAACAACGAACATGCGCGACTAGGGAGGTGACGTCATCCTTCCTCAAAATGACTACACAGCTCCACCATCCGGATCTTTTCGAAAATCTCCACTTATTTATCCGTTGCCAAAAACCTCCGTTTGAGTGTCCGAAAACGCCGTTTGCGTCTGGCTGAAAGGCCCAAACGCACATAGAAATGTGCGTTTGAAAAAACACCCAGAGTCGTATAGCCCAGGCCTTAACCCCTTGCTCTCCATTTCTCCAAGACTTCACAATGATAAGTTGCCACTACCAACCCGAAAATAGCCCAGCCTGCTTCCAGCAGCTGGTAAAAATGATTGTGGAAAAAAGTAAAAGCATGTTAGCGACATTTTGTACAGCAATTGTGTTGGGGAGAACCCTCGCACTACATCTTGGAAAAATGGGGGCAAAAACGCAAGCTGCTTGTCGGAGGTAATATATTCACACGTGACGTCACACGAGACATTGAGAGACAGAAACAGCGAACAAGACAGAAAAGGAATAGAGTTGAAGCATAGGAAGATGGTTCCCTCATTACAGTGGCTGAAGCCGGCTGTGTGGGGAGCCACAGCAGTGCCTTGGGCTTTCTACTGGAGCTGCGAATGTGTTTATAGGAACACAGGAGCCCAAGCGCTGCTCTAAAAGCATCAAAAGAGGCTCTACCAAAAGTACAGCTGCTGAAGGTCTGAGCACAGTGTAATGGTGAATTATGCACACAGACCCATGTGAAGTAGGCTGAAAGCGTGGCACAGGGAGAGAGGGGGAAGGAGAAGGGTAAATCAGGTGAGACACTACAGCAGTAGAATTGAGCTAGATTGTCCATGCTGGCAAAATAAAGAAAGAAAATGGAGGAAAACTGAGCAAAGAAAGAAAAACTTAAGTTAAATGAGGAAATGTTTAACCAGTTCAAGATTAAGATGAAGTCAAATGATGAGATGTGTAACCACTTATGGGAATAAAACAGAAGGAGAAAGTGAGGATTGGGAGGCTGCTGGCACATGCTCATTAAATTCTGCACTGCAGTCAATACTCTGTCAGGTTAATGGATGAAGGACGGACAAGCAGAAATGTATCATCCTTGCAACGCTTGCTCACAAATCCTCGCTCAGACGTGCATGCCACACATGCATATAGAAAACTAGCCCAAACATTTAGATTCTCGTAGAGGGTTTTTTTTCGATTCTGGCGAATCTCTCTACGAGAGTCTAAAAGATAACCCCGCCCCTAACGTCGAAAAGGAACGTTTGTGCCTCAAAATCATTCTTACCTTGTACAAATGCAAAATCTAAGCTGCTTTAAATGTTGCCCCACTTGTTTGTGAGGTAGCAATATTCTGTTGCGCCGTTTACCGCATTTACAATGGAGGATTCAGAAACAGAGTGGATTAAAATACCTTTTTTATTTTTATTTATTTTATTTTTATTTTTATTGGTGTTTAATCTGATTGCGAACACCTCACAAACAAGTGGGGCAACATTTAAAGCAGCTTAGATTTTGCATTTGTACAGTGATTTTGAGGCACAAACGTTCCTTTTCGACGTTAGGGGCAGGGTTATCTTTTAGACTCTCGTCTAACAAATTGTCAATCTTATGAAAAATCTAACAGATCACATGAGATCATGTGAAATTTAAGGAGTAAAGGAGTAATATAAATTAAAAAAAATAGGCACACGGAGGGGGTGCAAAACATTAGCCTCACATAGCCAGTCTTCATCTGCCTTTGCAATGCATATTGCCCCAGGCAGATTCAATTTGGCCCCTCTCAATTGTGGGAGAACTTCACGGCCGAAGTGGTGACGAGCCAACCAGATTCGTCTGGAACCAGGCTATAACCAGCCAGGGCCCAGTATTTGACTATGTATGTATTGGTCTGTTCTTGTTTTTTGTATATTTACGGTGTTTTTAGAAGATAGAGATTTTTTTTTACCTGCTGTAATATATGCAAATAAACTTGACCTAGAGCCATCTGTATCTGTATGCAAGTATCTGTACAAAACGTTCTCTTATGGGGGTCCCTGGCACAACATCTTTTCAAATGGTGTCCATGGCCTAAGTCAAGACATGAAAAAGTTTGAGAATTATTATTTGCAGTAGAATAATGTGCTGTGACAATCCAACATGAGCCTACAGTAGTAGTCATTCCTGCAACTACAACGTGTCATGCTCTATGTGTGAAATATCCTACATGGGTTTTTGAGTGCAATATACTGCAAGAGTGTACAAAATCATGCCAACAGTGATGAAAAGTACACCCTGAGAACTAAAAAGAGAACGCTCGCACACTGTAGGCTCCAGTTGTAGGATTTTGTATTGCACCTGAGTGCAACCTGTGTGACGTTTCGGACTCTCGCCCTTCCTCAGACTAAAGTGAATAAAAAGAGACATGTCATTCTCAGTGCTCACCACTGCGTTATCTCAAGTTCAACCCAGTAGTTTTCCACCAGCACAGGGCAAATTGATTGTCACTTCCCGCCGATTGGCAATAGGTGTCATCATGGTATTTAATGTCACTCAGACCATTGTTCTTGTATACACTGAAGAAGGCAGTATTTCTGTCCGTCCACAATACACTTTTGGCATTGGCAGCTACAAGTGTGCGGCGCTATACATTTTTCCTTTTACTTATACAGTAGGGACAGTTCTAGTTATAGGGCGGGACATTGCAGAAAGAAAACTAACATTGAGAGGGACGAGACTAATATCCACTCAGTGAAACATTTGTTATATAATACCTTACACTAGCTGTTATAATTGGACATTATACTGCCCTGGGAAATAAATACATTAGGATTTACTGATTAAGCCAAGCAGGCAGCTGACAGTACACACTACAGTACACACCATTTCTCTAACTTGTTTTTGTTTTGTCAGCCTGAGGTGGAAAGGCGCGACTGAGCGATCGGTGCACACACCGTTTAATCTTCCTTGGAGACCTCAAAACAACCTCACCATAGTGCAGGCTTTATAATAGCTCCATGGTGGATTTGTGAGTTCTGCGTTATGCTAGGTCAGCTTTTAGTGTAGTATACACATACAGCATGTCAGTGAAAAACTTATTTTTTCCTTCTTTGACTTTTTTCTTGTTTCTGTGGGTGGAAATTGGGGTTTTAGGGAGCAGGGGCATAACATTACTGGTAACTGTACCTATGTGCCGTCTCTGCAAAATAGTGGAATAAAATAAAATAATTTAAAACAGGACTCTGTGAACAAAGTAGTCAACTAGTGCTTAACACTTGACTGCTTAATACCTTCATAATTCCCAACTATGTTATCAAGAGCTATAGCCTACATGGCTTCTTTATGTTGCTGATATGGTAGCCTCGGAAACCCAGACGATTTTATTTCCAGGAGGAAGAAAAAAAGTCTGGGCAAAAACCCATTTAATTGTGGGATACAGCCGAGTGGAATAGTAAGAGAGTGGCGACACGCTTTGATCTCGTCGCAAAGCAGGTGCCTATGGGCTATAGTTCCAAATATTGGAACTATCTTACTAGATTACTCTGGGATACAGTAGCGTGAAAGGGTCTCTCTCTATCTGCCAATTACTGATGGTCTGCAGGAATATTCAATTGACACACACACGCATGCCCGCCCGCACACACCTCTCTCTCTCTCCGTCTCTATAATTAATCATGCTCATCTGCTGCAGGTGCGTCTAGTAACTGCCGGCGGATCCTGCTGAGAGCTGCCTATGCCATTAGAAAGCATAGGTCTGTTCCAGGCTACCGATATGGTAAATATAAGTCTTATTTGTCATTTTGATTCCTTACTAAGAAACCCTGTAGATATTGATTTTGGGTAATTCAATTTAGCTGTGCATACATCGACCTCTTAAGACTTAGGTAATTGGTATTGATTAGATGTGACCTTAGACCAATATGAGTTCAGAGAAAAGGACATAGCATGCAAACAACGATAATGTTCTGCCTTTCTATAGCACCCTGCATTATCCAAATCGGTTGCAGAGGCAACCATGCAAGGCACCTACTCATCAGGAGTAGTTCGGGGTATTGTGTCTTGCTCAAGGACACTTTGAACGCGGGAAGCGAACACAGCTCATAAATTGCAATAACAACAATTAAAATTAATTACATACTTCTCTTTTTAAGGTTTCCTTTTTTTCAAGTTTTCTACTATGTGTGTGTGTGTGTGTGTGTGTGTATTTTTTGTGTGACATACACCTCCTCCGCCCTCTGGTGGCAGGCGGGTAGTGTCACAGCGTGACACAGACAGACAGTTCTGCCTGGGTTACATAGTAATCGCTCATTGCATTCGCAATCAGCACAAACCAGTCAGCCGACGAAACATTATTTTTCCCCATGCAAATTAGCCTGGAGCGTTTTTAGTGTTGCCAGTTCTGCTTGTTATAAGCGACTTTGGGCTAGTTAACATATTATCCTGTAACATATCTTAATATTCATGGTTGCACGTTGCTTTAGTTTGGGCTTATTTCCGAAGTGTAGTTGCTTATTTGGGCTTTCACAATTCTTTTTGAAAAAAGCTGATGTAATAGGGCTCAAGTGGTGAAACTGGTTGCTTCTTTTGGGCTTGTTTTCATAGACCTGGTCGCTTGTTTCACTCACAGAATCAGGCAACACAGAGTTTCTGCATCCACAACCAAACACAAATGAGCTTTTTTTCGGAGGCTTTGCTTTGGAGTTGATCAATTGGTATATGAATTGAGAGTTGAGATTGAGAATATGGTAAATTCACACTAGTCTGGGACTCTGCAGGCTTGGGGAAAGCATCAGTCTTCATCTGCAAGATGCTATAGCATCCCTTCCATGCCGACAGATGCTTTCCCCAAGCCTGCAGAGTCCCAGACATGGGAAGAGGTGATCGCTGCTACACCTGAGACTGTTGACGGGGTGGCTTCCTCAACATCAATCAATCAGCTAGCATTGCGTACAACGATTGAGCCTTTGGATGAACTGGAATTTATCCAAATTCCGGGGTGACTGTCAAAAGGCTCATGGAGAGTAACTCCCATCCAATCAAGCCTGAGTGAGTGGCAGCTTGTCCATTGGCCACGCACAGGTGTTGGAGGATATAAGTGGACCTGTCCTGCACTCATTCCCCCATTCAAGCTGGGAAGATCACCACACCAGTGCTGTGTCTTGTTGTCCACCAAACCTCCAGCACCATCTCTCTCTTCCCCTCCAACTGTGTGCGTCCACTAACCAAACGTGAGTAGTTAGAAAGCCTCTGGAAACCCAACTGTTTATTGCCATAACTATTAATCACCCATCATGGACCCACTTCATTGCACGGCCCATGCGCTTTGTCGTTTGGCTTGGATGTTGGCCACCTGTTATTGTTTATACTATATGACTAGCAGTACTTGAGTTGTTTATTTCCTTAATGGGTCATTGAATCGAACTGTGGACTAATAGACCTAGTGTTTGGCCTGCATAACGGCATCACACATATGTGTGTATACACATGTGTGTTTATGTATATATATATATATTAGGGCCGGGACTAATTGCGATTAATTGCGATTAATTAACTACAGAAAAATTAATGCTTTAAAGAAATTAACGCATTTTAATCGCACAATTTTTTTCACCGCGGAACGTTGTCACTGGACAGTTTTCAGACAGACCTGCACACCAAGTGTCCGTTTCCTCTTCAGACAATAACACCACCAGACACCGCAGACAGTTCACCAGACTGGGGGAAGCCGCTGAGATCACTTTGCTTGTCCCCGTGGATTGGAAATAGGATTTAAAAGGCTATCCGATGGTAGCGTGGATTACAGCACAGTTGTGTGCAATTATTCAATAAAGAATTATTACCCCTATTACTACAAAAACAATGTTTTATTGCTTAAACTTATGTATTCACTATTCATTGATTCACTAGTATACCAAAATCCATTTGAAAAAAATTCTTTCTCACTGTTCTCGGGTCAAATAATGAAATGCGATTAAAATGCGATTAATCTAGATTAATTAATCGCAAAGCCTCTGATTAATTAGATTAATTTTTTTAATCGAGTCCCAGCTCTAATATATATATATATATATATATATATATATGTATATGTATGTATGTGTGTGTGTATATATGTATGCATATATACTGTGTATTCGACCTATTATATTCATATAGATATGTGTGTATTGTGTAGGTGTTCGATATTGTATATATAGGCTGCCCCCTATTATTTAGTATTGACGTTATTGGATTTAACTGCTATTTATGATTTGTTGGAGCTTGTCGTCGGGAGTCTCCTGCCGACAACTCCCAATGCTTTCAAACTGGCCGCCAGCCGACTATTTGTGCTGTCTGGAGCTGCCATAAGAGTGATTAAAAACCGAGGGAAAGAACCTACAGTAGCAACCTCTCAACATGTCATGATATTATTGAAATATCAACAGTGATGGAGGTCAGCTCCTTCTCTCGCATTCCTACATAGCTGACACATGTAAGCTACCTCCAAGGTTTTACCTGTTCAGAATGCAGAGCAGGACACATTTGATTAAATAATAAGGAAAAGGGATAAACTGTCAACTGCACTCGTTCCCTCATTACTCTGTCTGGGAAAATGTCCTATCTGTATTCACCGTCTTGAAATCTCACTCAGAAGTCTTGGCTGTGCCAACATGGCATACTGTTCTCCCTCCCAGTCTGTCAAACCGTGTCCCCACTGCCCTGCGGGTGTGGGAAAATACAAGCAACTGTCATGAGTTCCATCTCCATAGATCAGGGACAGACCTGCAAATCAGCTTTCATGCAGGAATTTACAGTGGAACGCCTCCAACAGCAGACTGTAAAATGCTGATCTTAAAGATCGTCATGGATTCACTCAGTCTGTGTGTGAACAGTGAACACAGACTAAGTGAATAAATTAAGTACATTTGTTAAGTAAGTAGGTCTGAGAGGCTTAATGTTGGTAGCAGGAGTCTATAACCGTTTCACAATGCACTAAACTTCTGGGAGATGGAATGCTGAGGTGGACTGCAACACCTACCATCAGCTCCCAGTACTTGCCGCATGACTTGCTGCACCCAAGCCATGCTACTCATACGCTGAGTTGGCAGTGCCGGGGTCGAACCCATGACCTTGTGTTTGAAAGGCGAGAAGGACACAATTCATGAACCGTTGCCCACACACCTTGGCTGACCCCCACCTCATTTTCATTATTCTCTGTCCAGTGGAATAGTGCTCACCAGACCAGGCAAAGCCATTCATGAGACCTCTGGTTATAACTAGTACTGCTGGGATTAGGATAAATACGGAAAGATAAGGAAAACCAATTATCAACTACAGCAAGCCGATTTTGGTTTACTTCTACACATGGATAGACATGAGAGGAACGAATAACTCAATACGCAGGAATCACAGTTGCTTGTTCATGTGGGGAGACACAGATGAGAGGGAGTTTGCAGAGTACTAGTTTGGCACAGGTATGGCATTCAAGCTTTGGGGTTCTCTCCTTAACTGAGATTCCAAACTGTGGAATGACTCATGCCTTCTTACGTTCCGAGACAGAAACAACTTAACCATCAATGTGGCTGCATACTGGATGCTTAGATACCGCAAATATGTTGCACAAGTACACTTGATACGCTCAGTTTTAAGTTAATTTCATAAATGAGGGCCAACGTTTTATCCGTTTGTTTAGTTCTCTCTGTGCTTCACCTGTAAAACCTAACCACAAAAAAAACCCATATCAATTCCAGGGGTGTAAATGGAGTAACAGGGCTGCTCCTTCTGAGCAGCCCTGCTTCATTTAGATTGATAACAACCACGATTACATAACATAATCATATAGGAATGTTCTTTAATAATCACCACTTGGACCATCTCTCTCCCTGTTTATTGTCAACCTACTGTATCTATCAATAGGGGCAAAAAGCCCCAAAAATATCTTTAAAAAAAAAAAGTATAATAAAAAACTCTCACCCGAGTATCTGATATGGATACACGTTTGGACTCCACGGTGGGCGTGCGAGCCACGCGAGGGGAGCCTTTCTCCTGCAATGACAACTTCCTCCCGGAGTGTCGGGGGCGTGCCGGATGGGCCTTCTTCACCCCATTGGCAGTGGAGTCCCCCGTCTCCCTGGTCGTTACGGCCGCCATAATGTCCGTGAGGACATTGGCCTGTTCGTCTGCATCATGGTCGTAGGCATCAGGGTCTGACCTGTAGCCAAGGTCACTGTGCATAGCCATGGAGGGCGGGGGAGAGGAGAAGCACTTGCCAGCTTGAGGTAGCGATGTCTAACGTCTCACCCCCCCAGCTGAAAAGACAACACAGGAGTGGATGTGAGCTAATAAATAAATAAGAATCTGCACTCCCATAAATGTGTACAGTACGATGCTATTTCACATTTGCATGTGACCTTATTTCCGCTGTTCCAATCACACAAACACGACTTGGTTAAATTACTTCAGCCTATATTAGTAGCTTAATGAAAAAATAGTAGATCTACAATGTAGTTCTGCTATCTTTACTACAACAAACAACAGTATCTGCAATGTGGCCCTCTGGAGTGAGTGTAGAACTATACCCGGCCTCTCCAGTTTCCTACCCCTGACCACTGCTGTAGAGAGAACAGATCATAGTAGTAATAGTAATAAAATAAGTAAGTAATAAAAGTAAGTAATAAAAATAGTAGTAATGTAATAGATGGGATAAAGCAGCATTTGAAATATCCACTTACAGTACATGAGTGATGATGAGAATAGAGGTTTTAGTCAATACATCCACCAACTTGCACCAAGACAACATACAGAAGAAACAACACATTTGAACACAACCATAATATGGTTGTGTTCAAATGTGTTGTTGCCACTCTGAGCCACTGCTGCCCCAATGATATTATCATTGGGGCAGCATTGGCTCAGAGTGGCAGTGGCCGGTAGAACAGATGGATGGGAACTGTGAGGTTCCCAGTTCGATCCCGGGCTCTAGACTAAAGTTGAAATGTCCTTGAGCAAGGCTCCAAACCCCTAATTGCTCTCAATGTGCAGGTTTGTGCCTTGCATGGCTTACTCCGCCATCAGTGTGTGAATGTGTGTGTGAATGTAATGCACAATCTATGCAAAGCGCCTTGGATAAAAGCGCTATAAATGTACGATTCATTTGAGGACAATGTCGGGGGGGGTTCCAGTAAATGGGCCACCGTATGCTATTCTTGAAATGTGGCAGGATGCATGCAAGAAGTCCTCTATTAAGACAAAGTCAATGTTTTATATATCAAAATAATACTGTGCGTTCCACTTTGTCGAAGGGAGGGGGGTCAAACTAATTTTGTTCCATGTACTACACTGGGCTCATTCTCAGTCAGTGGGAGGTCTTTCCACAAAAATAATTAAAAACTTTGAATGTATTGTCTCATTACCTACTACACAACACAGACAAACATTACAGGCGATGTCCACAGTACTACAAGCACAAGGCAGTTTGGCTTGCCTCCCTTTAGGCCCAATGAAATGTAACAGAGGCAGCACTTAATATAGCACTTAATATAGCGTGTTTATCCAAAGCACTTTACATTCACACACATTCATACACCGATAGCGGAAACCATGCGGAAAAAGGATCAAGTAGAGCCCAATGAGACCCGGGTCAACACAGTACAGTAAGGGTTTTAACTGGGAAATTGAAAACTAGTGATCATCTGTCTGTCTTTAGTCATAACTATGTTTGTTGAACTGGCTGAATGAGTGTGTGGGTTTGACGCGCACACGCACGTGCGCGCACACACACACACACACACACACACACACACACACACACACACACACACACACACACACACACACACACAGTTGACAAATCATATTCTCTATGGTTGTCCAGAACTGTTAGGCTGTTTTGTAGCATGATGCAATACCTGTGTGAGATTTCTTTTATCCTTTTATTGAGTGCAGAAAAAACAGAAAAACTCATATTTTCAGGTATACTTACCATTGTTTTTAGTTTAGTTTTTTATTAAAGCAATGACCCACTACCCCCTTTTTTGCCACGGTAACAGCCATATATCTCTATAATAACTATGGAGTCCCTGCACATTTGTAATGAGTTATAAATTAAGTTATGAATTAAACCTGTAAAGGTTCAAAATGAGCCATTTACAACAGTTCAACAGTTTGGCAACAACTGAAACCTGCTGAAACCAACTGAAAGAAAGAAAGAAAGAAAGCTTGAGCTCCTTTCATAAATAATTCTAATCATATGCCATATTTTCCTCCATTTAGACAGAAAGCAGTGCCTGCCAATTACAGTAAAATAGGGTGCATTGGGTCAATAGATGCACCCATTTGGCTCCATTAGACTTGAGAATCACTTTCACCTCCAGTCTTGCCTCAAATTGTCTTCCCTATGCTATTGTTGTATTCAGATGACTAAAGACAGACAATCAATGCCAATACAGAAAATAAATCACTCATTTACTGGCAGAATCTCATGAATATACAATAATACTAATGCTGCCATACAAAATAAACAAATATTTTATTCTTGTTCAGTTTTTTGTTTATTTTATTTTCCACTCTTGCAGGGGCTGCTGCAATCTTCAGAGAGAAAAAAAAAAAAGAAACCTCTGCATGATGGATGCAAACAATAAACAACTAAAAGCCCCTTTTTTCTCAACTATTACGCCAAAAGACAAGTAACCTGTAACCTTGAAGATTTCTGAGCAAACATCCTCTATACATGCAGGGGAGTTGTGGTACTGTAGATAAGGATAGACTTAAGATGAATCCATCTGCTCTTCTGAGAGGTCTGAGAAAACATGCCAATGATTTATTCCACAAACATAATTTTAAAGGAATACTTCACCCCAAATGCATTCATTGTGAATGAGAATACATGATGTGTTGGAGACATAATAGAAGCGACTCACCCCTAAAGGGTGAGTCGCGTGCACGCATCCAACTGGGTTACGGCACCTCACCCCTAAAGGGTGAGTCGCGTGCACGCATCCAACTGGGTTACGGCAGACTGCTGGGCGAGTGCTGTACTGGCGCTTTGGCATGGGGGTTCATATATGGTGCTTTGGCATGGGGGGGTCATATATGGAGCGTGTCTTGAGTGTACAGGGTTTGATCAACATACAGTATGGAAAGTCAGAAAAGGTCAGCTCCCTATACTGTATGGAGATCTAAGGGTGACCGCTGGGGCAGTGTCTTGAGTGTACAGTGTTTGATGAGGTCAGATCAACATATGGAATTCGGTATTGGCCATATATGGAGCGTGTCACGAGGCGTGACTGACTGACGGACGGACTGACTGACTGACTGGTGTGACTGAATGTCGGCAGGTTTTCATAGTAAACCGCGACCTACAGTCGCAATATTCCAGATCCAGCCTATGATCATCATCACTATGAGGAGCATGATTGGACGAGCACGTGTGTGAGAATTTAGCTCCTGTTGAATTACGGCAGTTTTGTTCGCCAAAAGTAATAAGTATTTTGGTCTAAATGGTCTGTTACTCCTTTTTCTTTTAGTTTTTGTTACCTTGTAGGTGGTTGTACTGTTAAGTAACTTGAAAAATAACCATAAAAATCAACATGAAAAAGATAGGCTACTGCTTGAAAAAGAATAATATAATATAATAATATAAGAATATAAGATATTATATTTTTCCATATCGCCCACCCCTACCTCTAACAGTCCTCCTACACTGTCAAGCGAAATCCATCCCTCTTATTTTCTGTAAGTCTCCATCTCAATCATCAAATCATCATTAAAATGTAGCTCTGCTGATTATGTAATACCATATTTTTCCAAATAGTACCCCTGGCATACAAAAAGAACCAGGCTGCTACTTGCAGTAGGCTTTTATTTATTTTTGCACCGGTCTGATTGCACATGGGGCAGCTGCAGCCTCGCAAATCCCAATGCTTTCATTATAAGCTGTGGCTTTGATTGCATTTGAATAAAATCATAATTGAAAAATAATGATTACAATTCGAGAGCCACCAGGCTGATTAAAAAATGCATTGGTATTTCTTCCTTGGCCTAGTGGGAATGTACGTACAAAGTAACGGCAATCAGGCGATTTGAGGCATTTTGTTCAAAACGGGCCACTTCTGCAAATTTTGATGCCAATCTTATAATAGACAGTTTAGCTGCATAACCCGTTTTACACGCCATTTAATCCATGTTTCTCCCCTGCGTAATACGCTATACCCGCCATTTGTTTTATGTGTTTAATTCGCCGTTTTGTAATAATTCAAAATAAATAGCTAATTTGTCGCGGACCTGGTGACGAGGCCGTCGCGTCACGCCGGGGCTCCACCGGGCGCGTCGCGCGTGCGTGCGTCAAAAAACGAACCGGGGCAATTTTAATGGTGACGGAGACGCGACGCAACGCGGGCAGTGGAGTCCTGGCGTTATGATGACGAAACCGGAAATCGACCCGTGCTCTGGGCTGCAAGGGTTTCTGGGAAAATGAGTTCAATGCAAGTGAATGGTAGTTTTAACTGCACTCCAGCAGATGAAAGCATAATCTCGCCACGCCTTTGTTCTGGCGGAGAAAATAAACCATTAAATTAAATTAAATTAAATTAGAAAAGTAAAAACAGTATAGCAGAGGCAGACTCGTTCCTATTGGTTCACCTGCTAGACAGTAAACAGTGTCAGTGACCCAGACTAATCCCTAATGGAACCCTTTAACTGAATCAACAAGATTAGCCTGGTAACTGTGAGACTAGATACAAAGACTATCCTAATAAACCTGTTAAAAAGATCCATTCCCTGTAAACACACCAATCTAGCGATGATCAGGGAAAAACAACAATTTTGTCATGAATTTCATCAGTCCCACTGAACTGAAACAGCCCCTGGGACAATCAATCCAAGACTAATCCAGAGCTAGCCTCTGCGAGACTGGTTGCCCCAGGCAATAATAACCACAGACCAGAAGAGCATAAACAGACGAGTTGGAAGAGCCAGAGAAAATTTTGCTCTACTCACAACAAGAAATCATCTGGCGTTTCAGCATACAGTAGCTGACCTTGCAAGAATCCCAAAAATGTCACCCTGACAAAGAAGCCAGTGAGACAAGGCTGTACCAGAATCACCCCCTCTAGCCAATATGTAAACACATCTCCAGTTTTCCCTAATAGAAGAGTGACATTCTGTACTGTATGTATGTGATGAGATATGGTTGGAACTGGTGCACTGGGCATTACGGCTCCACCCATCTCTACTCACACAGTCCAACGGAATGACCGGCTCGAGCGACTAGTTGAGTCTATTTTTAGAAGGGGTTAGCCCTGGGATCAGGAGGAAGTGAAACAGGGATAGGGAGAGGTGAGTGAGTTTGTGGAGGATTAATCTGTTGCTAAAAGAAAGCAGGAGGCTGGTGTTTTTCCCCCAACCCCTCTCTCCTCCACATACACGCACATCTGTTGTGCACGTTAAGTCCCTCTCACTAGCACAAAAGCCCAGGGAAGGGATCTCTATCCCCATTTGGTGGCTTTAGTGAGGTAGGGATGTCTGCTGATACCGATTCACAGACAATATCCAGATTCCAGCCTATTGTCATGATATGGATATAATATTGATATAGGGATGTCCCGATTTTTTGCTCTCGATCCGATTCCAATCATTTGAAAATGACATGATTGGCACCAATTTACGAACACGTGATCGGGACAACCCTACAGCCGGCCTTTTGACCTGACCCCCTTCCCTCAGCTAACCCCCCTAAACCACTGCACAGAGTGCACACACCTTACCATGACTGCTTTTAAGTTGTGCACATGGTCCTCTCAATGGCTGTAGTAAAAACGGTCCCAAAGAATGGGTGATGTTACTGGTGGGCACATTCTGTTGTTCTTTGTCAGGCAAAGGTAGAGGGCTATGGGAGTGGGTGGTGTGGGTATCCGTTGGCATAATCCTTGTAGAACAGATGGAACACATAATTGGGCTGGGAGGCATACTATCATCCGACAGAGCATTGCTCCGAAGGAGCAATGCTCCGAGGTGCGCTGCGGGTCGGGAGAGGGTTGCGGTTAGGTTTAGGTGTCTGCCCCGGGAGAGGTTAGGGTTAGGGTGAGGGAGGAGGTAGGTTGTCGTTCGGACCAATGCTCCGTCGGACAAAAGGCATGCACTCAATTGGGCTTGCCATGACTCTCTCAGTCTATTGCCCTTTAAAAAAAAATAGTGTGCAACTGTTTTTTTTACCATGTATACAAAGACTCAATCCACATTTGAATTATGTAATTCCACTTCTTTAACACTTATGTTAGATATTAGATGGAGGCTTTCAGCTGCATTAAAGTACCTCACTCTTTGCACTGGTGCATTAAGCAAAGATATTCCCCTGGCTGTATTGTGTTCTGTGGTAGCAGCTTGTCTGTCTGTTGAGAATATGTTCAGTTGAAACAGTTCACTAGTGCAAATTGGTGCCAGTCCAGCTTACTGTTTTTCACACTCCTCTAGGAATTTATCAGAAAGACTAAAGGCAGTGCTTCCGGCATGCACATGAATGTTTTTCCCTCTTGACTGAAACTTGTCTTTTGCCTGACAGCCTGTGGCACCTCAACAGTTCCTGGCTGCTGCTTCGATCAATGCAACATTTCCCTGCTTTGAAGTGCCTGAAGAAGGTCAGTAGACCGAAAGCTTGCTAAATAAATACATCGATTGTGCGCAGATCTGAGTGTGCGGAGCTTCCCTTTATTTTTCTCAGGTTCCCTTTGTGGCACCAGCACCTCTCTTAAGTTTTTTCAGCGGATGTGCGGTGGTTCTTTTTACAAGTGCCTGCACCTTAAAATGAAAACCAAACCCCAACTTTAACAAATAACCTGCATGTGAAAATATGCCCTATATTCACACACACACACACACGTCTTACCTAGTTTTTTAATAGGTTAAGAAGAGGCAGAGTCCCCTCTCTGTTCTTGATGATCCAGTAGACCTCATGCAGACTGTGTGTGGACTGAGCTGAACCCGCCTGCCCTACAGCAGCTAACTGGAGTTATGTACACAAATTAACTTCCCGTGTAGGCCACATTGCTGTTTAATAAAGCATGGCGTGTGGCATTTCTGTTAATTAGTGGCCCACTCCAGAGCCATACTGTAGAATAGACCGGAAGTGATGCTTACTGTAAGTAGCACATTAGACATGGCTCTGCAGTCTGCAGGTGATTCATACTTACAGTGACACAATGTTCAGTCCAGTAAGCCAAGAGCATTACTGATATTGCACTTCCTAAGTATTTAACATACTTATTACGTGCAATGACTTGCAAATGTAGAGACATCCATAGCTTCCCTTTGCCTTCATGTATCTCACATAGACTGTCTTCTAAATTTTACAGTTGTAAAATTGTGCAGTTGTGACTAACTCTTCTGTGTTGACATTGTGCATTTGTTTGTTTAACTGTATGTAATGTGTTTTTTAAGTTTTTTTATTTATTTTTAATTTTTTGTTATTTATTATTTATTTTTGTTCTGTATTTATTGTTGTCAAAACATTTCCTGATAAGATTTTGTTTGTATTTGTGCTGCCATGGGGACAACAATTATTGACATATATATTTTCCATATGTCAATACTTGTTTTGAAATTACTTATTGTGCTGTAAAGAAAATGTAAAAAAAAAAGAAAAAAGAAACTCTTCTGTGTTTCTCTGTTCCACAAAACTGTGGTGCACTGCAAAACATGTGTGAAGTGAGGGGCTTATCATCGTACATCATCATGACGTAACATGTCTCCATTCGTTGCCAATGTGTGCAAGGACAAAAATGCAGATTTGCTCGTCCACATATGATGTAACTTCTCCATTCATTGTCAATGGGAATGTAATATTTGTGTAGGACAAAAATGTCGATTTGCTCGTCCATATATGAGGCCATGAGGCCAATTTCTGCTGAACTTAAACACTTCGAGATTAAGAGCGTCTGGTGGAGACCTGTGCCCCGAGGGGCACTTTAATTTGGGTAACTATCCACTAAGCTTCCAAACACATTTTACAATTCAGAAACCTTTAGCTACATGGGATAAGAAGAGTAAACAATATGCTGCATCTTCATTTATGTGCATCTACACTACGTGCCGCAACACATACCAGTCCCCCTTGGCATCAACATCAAACCCTGCTCATATACCGATACAAGACTGCTCTTGAATCTGTCATAGAAATCAACACCATCTGTCAGTATGCATCACAACAGACATGTGTTTACACAGTCGGCTGGCACATCTGTGAGTTGGCCACATATATATGGCACATTGCAACACAGACTTTGTTGAGTCATTGAGTCATTCCACGAAACCAGTAGGACCTTTTAAGGTGTATTTTATCGATTGAGTCACCAATTTTTTTTTTAATGTTTTTTCATCAATTTAGATGTTCCCTTTAATATTGTGTAAAATTCCATAGATTTTATTTTCAGATCAGAAATTATCTTGCTTTCTTTCAATCGACACCCCCTATTGTCAATTTTTCCATGTCCCCTAATGGCCTTCGATGAAATTGGACTTGAGATATGAGATATAAAAAATCTACAAATTCCATAAATTATGCCATTCACATAAATCTATCTGTGCTTTATTGCTGGTCATGTTTAGTTTTTGAATAAATAGAATCACACTCATCCCCGTTACACAAGTAATTCTCCTCTCCATAACAATAATTAACTGGCCCTTTAGTGACATCACCAACAGGAAGTGGAATTCTACAAGTCTTCTGAACAACATGAGCGCTGGGCGTTACTAATTGATTGAACGGAGAACTCCGTCCTTGCCGCTCAATACCATTTCACTGCTCCTCGCCTACACGCAAACAACTGTCAAAAACATATGCGAGAGGCCGAGAGCCTCTTGAGATCCTGTTTTTTAGATGGAAAACCGCAAAAGGAATGTCAGTCTAAGCCGGGTTTTTCGGTTGGACAACAAATGGACAAGCTCCACCGGCACAGAGTGACAGGTACTGTAGAGCAGAGTGATGGAATTATACCACAAACCCACTGGCCAGCCATCTGTTGAGCTCACATACTGTGGAGGACGCACAGCTTGTGCCACAAAAACAGGAATCAAATGGGAGTGCAGATCAGTAGGGCTGGACAATGCATTGGCAGTAATCGAAAATCGTGATTTTAGGTTTCGCAATTATGTAATCCTGAAACTTGGCAATTAATTTAAACAACTTAATGGGTTAGCTGCTGTACCCTGCCATCATTTCTTCTCCATTATTTAAAGGGTTAATATTATTAACCAAAACATTGTAGCCATTTCCCCATCCATCAAGCAATTTTACAAAAATACTTAAAAATAAATCAATTGTAATAATAATAGCGACCGAAGGTCGCAGTTATCTATGGAATCGTGCATTTCCCGTCAGTTGGTGTGTCAGGCACCATATATGGTGCCCAGGTCTCGTGACATCATCAGGGATGGAGATGTGGAGTCCCTGATGTCATAGTAAATGCGACCTGCTGACGCAGTTAAGTCCATATATGGAGATCCCTGATGTCATCCCTTAGATCTCCATATATGGATATATGTCAGAACCTGTTCTGACATATTCCATATGTTGATCCTTCCCCATCCATCCTTCCTCTTCGATGTCTCCCTTTTGACTTATACCTTTTGACTTAGTCCATTAAAATTTCAAACTCTAGACGGGCCTGCCCCAAAGTTGCAAAGTGCAGCCGTGCCCAGCAGCCGTCGAAAAGAGGCTTGAAATTTAAGGCCCGGCCCTACCTGGGCCCTCATCAAACCCTGTACACTCAAGATAATGTCCGCGCTACCACCCTTAGATCTCCATATACTGTATGGAGCTGACCTGTTCTGACATTCCATATGTTGATCTGACCTGATCATTTCATTCCATATTGGTCCCATGTCAAAGCGCCAGCATTCGCCCAGCAATCTGCCGTCAACAAGGCAGATGCGTGCCCGCGATCTCAGGCGTCTTACTGGTAATAATAATAATAATGGTTTCTTAACAGGACAACATTGTGGAGTAGTTGCTATGCCGGGTTTGTGTGTGTTGATAATTAGGATAGGTTCAAATGGAAAGGACTGTTACGACTGCTTCAGTCAAACTGTGGTTTTCCTCTGAGTGGAGTCATTGCCGGCCAGTGCTCTTATCGTTTGATAACACTATCGGTCCAATAAACAGAGCAGAGCAAAGGCAGATCACTTAAGTACTTGTTTGACAAAATTGCTCAGCAACCTGATTACTCTGTCTTTAAGTGCTTTGGGACTAATCCAAATAACATTTCTGAGAAATACAAGGATCTTACAAATGCCTAAAATCATCTACTCGAGGAAGAATGCAAGAGCACCCATTTTCAACCTTCTCTTCATTTAATTGGTCCTCACTAATGCACCATGCTCCGTGTGATTGAGAGGTCGGGGTTCAATTCCCGGGAGTCATACCAAAGACTATAATAATGTCACCCAATGCCTCCCCAGCATCAAAGATTGGGGCTGCGACATACTAGTCATGTCCAGGGAGTGTACTTACTTGTACATCATGACTGGGGGATATGTACTCTGTACTGTACAATGTCAGGAGATAAGACTCCTGACATATGGGTCACATGGCTATTTACTTACTTACCATTTCTGTCTACTCGCTCTGCATCTTAGAGGTAGGCTATGTACAGTTCAGGCAATTGGTCTTTCCTACCAATGACATCACCGGTGGGGATAAAGCTAATGAAAACTACAGCTTTTGTCTTCTTGGAAAGTTAGCATGATGAAATTGCCACAGATAATGTCATCGGAAGGCAGGATTCTGAACTGTCTACTTTCCACAGCCCACCTCTTATCTGAAACACAGGGTGAGTCGATAGAAATTGTGCTTTTAGTTTTATTATTACCCACTACCAGATTCTTAAATGTCAGATTATAACATTATCTTACTATTGTAGATTTTATCTATTATTTACTATGCTGAGACGACACAATTTCCATTTCAAGGAAGACTAAACTTTGATGAAATTTTGAAACTTTGTTTTTATCTTATCTTAAACATAAAGTTAATCTCACAGCTGAACCCATAGCACAACCACAAATGAATGAACTCACTGGCCTGCTGATAGTTCCACCACACTGTCAGGGTCCTTTTACATTTTTAGTCTCCACCAGGCCGAAGGCATGGGGAGAGAGTATGTTTTGCACTCCGTCCGTCCGTGTGTGTCTGTCCGTCTGTGTACAGCTAATCTCCGGCACCGTTAACCCGATTGATGCCAAACTTTGCACACACTCCCTAGATGCCAACGATGAACCTCTGCCTCAAACTTTCCAGAACAGCCTGTTATAGCGCCACCAGGAGGCCGACTTTTGTAAAACATATTTTTAATATTACTCCTCCAGATTTTGTCCAAAACTCCCGCAAATAGTTGTGCTCAAGACCGATCTGTCCGTTATTTCATATTCCATCCTAATTGGCTAACATTGGCTTTCAAAGTTTGCAGGATTGGCCCGTTTTGAACAAAAAGCCTCAAATCATGAACGCAGGTGGTGCTGTTGAGCTTCACAATGTGCACAGGCACATGATAGGAAGCTGAGTTTTTAGTGTTAGGGTAACTCCAGCACAGTGCAGTACATGCTACGGTGTAGCATATGCACAGGTGCGTGAGAGGCAGTACAGTACAGACTACATAGTCCGACGGCCAATAGTCCAACAACCAATAGTCTGACAGCCAATAGTCCGACAACCAGTAGTCAGACAGCCAATAGTAGCAGACAACCAATAGTCCGACCCCCCAACAGCACCACTCAGTTCAGACGGGTCCGATTTTTACCAGCTGCTGTGTGTCAATGTTCTCTCTGCAGTGCTTTCACGCCCACTTGCTGTAGTTGAGACCTATGTTTCTCATTGGCTGTACTGACCTACCTATCGTCCTGATTGGCTGTAGTTGAGACCTATGTTTCTCATTGGCTGTACTGACCTACCTATCGTCCTGATTGGCAACCACACACTTTTTGAGTGGTGCAACCACTCCCTTACGGAGCTATGTGTGTGGGTGGGTGGCTGGGTAGCTGGGTATGAGCACGAAAACATGGTTGTTTTTCACCACCTGTGCGCAACCTAACACACACACACAAACACACACACGCACATATTAACTGATGATGCTTTCGGGTGTGCCAGTACAGTGACAGTACAGTACAGTAGAGGGTACAGTAGAGGGACCGCCGCACGGTAACTCTGTCATTTCTCAACCATTTTGGACGCGGGGCAGCACACCGGAACCGGCCCGGCCGCGTTCTGGGGGTCTGGAACTCTTCCCCCCCCCCCCCCCCCCCCGGAAACCCCCACACGGAGTTGCACCACTCACTTCACATACACGGGTGTGATTTTTGCCTCTAGCCGACCTCTCAGCCTTGGGATATAAGGCAGCAGCTGGTAATTAATTAATTAATGTCATAAATTCTTGTTTTACTGAGAAGAATTTCACTTCCCAATGTAGCATGATGCTTTCAGGAAGAAATCTATGTTGTTATTATACACTGTCAAATGCAAGTTTGATCTTATTTTAAGACTTGGATTTTTGCATGGCATGCCTGAAGTGCACTCTATGCACACATCTTGGTAGCAGCTCTCTTATTATATCCATGCATAATTTAAAGGGTGAAAACCATGGACAGATGGAGAGAGACCATAATATCTACATGTAATGCATAAGTGAAGGTAAGAGCTGGAATATAATTTGGGAGTTGGTGAGCAGCAGAGACCAGAGTTAACAATTTTCCTTTAAACTGTGAAATAGATACAATAAAGAATGACAGGAAAGACGGAAGACAAAGATGCAAGACGGCTGTGACTTATATGATTCTAACATAAGACATGTACTGTACATATAACCACATACTGTACTTAAACCAAACCTGTCTATAGTGCACACAACATCCTGCTAAGAAGCTGTAAACAGACACTAAGGATGACTCAGCTGAACCTTGCCTGTCTGTGTTACTCCATAAACTCCATAATAGCTACAACTTTCCAGGAAATTATAGACTACTACCCCCCCCCCCCCCTCTCTGTCAATACCCCTCACCCATTCCATGCTTCTACCCCTCCCCCCCCCACCCCCCACCCCCCATCCTTCTTTTTTCTTACTTTATTTTTCTATGATGCAAGAAAGATGTATTTGGCGCTGCACTGTGGCGACATGGACTAGGGCTACGCTTGCATGCGGGCCCTTTGTCTAAGACAAATTTCTTCCTCGGGAGACTAATAAAGTATATCTCATCTCATATCTCATCGTCACACAATTGGCACTGCAACATTAAATGACTGTGGGACACCAAATAAAAGCAAGGCAAGCTTGCTTTTGTTTCTGGTAGAGAGCCTAAAACTGTGTCTTACGCTTGCAGACGGCATGACACACTTAAATCACTTATCACTACCGATCGCTGATCGATTATCAGAGCATCTCTATGCTGTAGTGGTGCATGCTGAGGAACATCCTGTTCCTCATAGTTCACCCTGCTGACAGGTGCCCTTGACCAACCTGTTGGAGTCACTAGTGCAGTGACAAAGAACACCATCCCTCTCCTGCAAACACGGTAGCTGACTGCCTAGGTGCTGCCACCGCATCCGCCCGCCACGTCTTTGAGTGCAAATTTGTTTTACTATTTATTTATTATGTTTGTTACATTACATTGTAGTGATTTTGATGTGATAGATGCGCACGCACATGTGCGCCTTGCGCCTAACCTTGCGGCTAGCGGTCGCCCCAGATTGGCTAGTTTCAGCGAAGAGAGATATCAGGTATAGAGCTCTGTGGGACCTGGGTCAACGCAGTACTGTATATAGTTTTGAACTGGTTAATTCAAAACTAATGATCATAGTCAAAACTATCTTTCTGTTGAACTTACTGCATGAGTGTGGGTTTGTCGAATGACACACACACACACACACACACACACACACACACACACACACACACACACACACACACACACACACACACACACACACACACACACACACACACACACACACACACACACACACACACACACACACACACACACACACACACACACACACACACACACACACACACACTCGCCCATAACCTAATTCTAATCCCTTCCCACAAGGGCTCAAAGAGCCAGGAGCTGTTGCCATGTCCTCTTTTTGAATAGCTGGGTCATACAGCGGCTCATGGTGCAAATGAAGAATTGTCAAAGACAATTTGTTACACTACAACGGTGCTTTGGAGGTTTTGTCATCTCCCCCACAGTCGGCTAGAGTAGCCTGGTTCTCCAACCTGGAGAAGAGTACCTGGCAAGAGTAGCCTGGTTCTCCAACCTGGAGAAGAGTACCTGGCTAGAGTAGCCTGGTTCTCCAACCTGGAGAAGAGTACCTGGCTAGAGTAGCCTGGTTCTCCAACCTGGGGGTCCGTGGACCGCTCGCTGGCGGGCCATGGTGGTGCCAGTCTGCATGACACTTATTTTGGTAACACTCAATATGCATCCCATGAAACAGAAATACCGGTGTGTTATGAATATTTTATGTAGAGCATAGTATGTTGTATTCTACTGTATCAGTAGTACATCCTTTTCATAATAGGAAGACAAAATAAATAGCTGCCTGATAACAAAAAGATATGCATTTTACCTGTTGAAGAAACCATAGTGTGTGGAAAATGAGCACAAATGTAAATGATGTACAGTATGCATGCATAATATCCAACTTTATCATGGATTGCCAGCCTAGTAAATGTGTCTAGACAAGTGGAGATGGGAGCAATCTTGGTGCCATTAGGAAATTGATTTTCCTGAATGTAATTTATAGAAACAAAACTGAATCAGTCTAGTTGCAAGCAAAGCCCCTTGACCTGTGTTTTAACAGGAACTGGTATTCTTCTCTCAAGGGAGGGGTAAAGAATACTGCGGCAAACTCAACAACAAACAAACAAAATTGAGCACGACCCCAACACGCCCGTTTCTAGAGGAAAGCCACAGACAGAAGAGTCATACAACTCCGATATCGGCCAGAAGGAAATGGAATGTGCAGCCAGATCATTTATATTTGATTGCCTGATTTATACTTTGTGGTACAATGTTGCCGAACATAGCTGCTACTCTACAAGCTCACATGTTACTGATGTGATGCGTTGCGAACTTAGAGCCAATACTCTTACATGCTTTTTTTTTGTGCAAACTGTTAATAAAGTATTCAATCAATCAATTCAGAGCCGCTATCCTATATTTTCAGCATGCAAAGATCATAAGATGTTACCTATTGCATTAGGATTAGGCAATAGCCATATATTTTGCATAATTGGTATGCATTTTTTACATCTTAAAAATATTTAAATCTACAAGTCCAAGCCAAAACTGCTTTGGTTCATTCTGTGTGCTTCTCCACTGGTAAGCCTACTTTGTATTCTACAGAGCCCATCTCATCTGATCATATTGTTTACTCTGGCTAGTGCATTTAGAAATCATAGCACAGATTTAAAATATTAGAACTGAAAAACTGCAAATATTGGTCTGTGATTAAACTGCAGTTCCAATAATTAATTGTGGGACCTCCATTATACTCAAGGTTGCTCAATAGGTTGTGCACATCCCTAGGAAATGGATGGATATTTGATTGGACAACACTATTGTTGAAACACCATTTATTGCATTCTCATTCAGATGTTCTCTACTACAAAAAAAAGATAAAGAGACTTTGTCTCAATGTGTTTTTACTGCTTAAATAAAGGTTAAATAAAATGTAACAATACAGCTATATGCTTTTAGTGAATTCAACATAATCTTGAATCATTATTGAGAGACAGTCACTATCAGTGTTAGTAATGAGTTACTAGTAATATATGTATCACTGTAATATTAATACTTTACCCAGCAACGAGTAGTGTAGGGTATTACTCTGCCGAAACAGTAATATTATACAATTATTACATATTACTCAGGATTTGTTGGCTACTGTTTGAAAACATTTCATTCATCAAGAGAGATTGCTGCTTTTATAGCCTTTTTGGCTGATTGGTGACTCTTATTATTATTATTATTATTATTCAAAACAATTTGATTCAGTTCTAAAAGAAGCTGACTAAACAGATTGGGTTGTACTTGATTCCAAGTAATATAATATTATGCCTTTTTAAGGAGTAATATGTAATAAGTAACATATCACTCGCTTTGGTAATATTGCCCAACACTGGTCACTATTAATCTCAAATTAAATAGTTCCTTTTACTGGATGGAATTATGCAAATTTAAACCAGCAGCCAGCTCCAGTCAATATGGTCGCAACACATCTGTCAATATGATATTGACACTTAGGTGTGTTACACACAATGTCAGCCGTGTGTGGTTTAAAGCTTCCCACACACAATATTTTTGATAAGATTTTTAGTGTAATCTTGTAGTGTATTACACTACAATATTTTGTGTATGGGTAATGGGAGGCGTATACCATTATGGCAGGTGTGCGAAGCAGGTCAATTACACATTGTTGTGTGCATTGCATATGTACAGTATATGCTCAGTGCACATAGCCTACTGTATTTCAGTGTGGTTCCCTATGGTGGTTCGAATCCACGCAGACAACCCTCCAACTCTGTGAGGCTGTGAGCGCTTGCCCCGCACACCCCGAAATGCAGTATTGTATGCAGTGGTATTGTGCGCCTGCTATAAATTAATTAAAGCCACATTGTGGAGAACATATATAGTGCAATGCAAACCACAGGCGCGTGGTTTTCCCACAACACAGATATACACTGGCATGACAAATACATTATACATTAAAACGGGCATTGAAATAATCACATAAAAGTTTTACTCACCAAAAAGTGGTCTTGCGTGCACTATTTGAGGTTTTGAGCCACCGCTTTCCACAGCGGGATCCGCGAGGCGCGTCCAGTTTTAGAAATAAATAAAGCTGCACACACACACACACACACACACACACTGGCAGTGCACACAGGCTCGGCCAGCCAGCTCACTATGCTACACCGACACACTCAAACAGTACAGTACATGTGGTGAGTGGGACACAGTCAGCGCTTGTAAACTGTTTCTAAAACACTCGCATCATCCACAGACAGACACGCTTCCCCACAGTCTCGGCTGCTGCAACGTTGAAAATTGTCCCATGTTTCACACCCTCTCTTCCGGAAAACACAGCAGCCAGCACAAGCAGTTTACTGGTTCACTCTCCTATGGTTAACTCCCCTTTCCTTTCTTCTATTGACAACGAAGCGCAGGGACGCTACAGTGTAGCCTACTGTCTGTAACTGTACTGTACTACTGCAGCTACAGTGTAGCCTTTACGATGCAGCAGCAGGCAGGCGCACACACAGGCAGGTAAACGTAGCCTGCATGGCTTTGACTGATGAGTCTGGCGTCTGGCCCCGCCAGGCTAGGGTAAACGTACACGACAGTGAGGCAGCAATTTTGTATTGAGTTGTACTTGAAATGTACTGTAATTCTCCAATCTATTAATACTTACTTCAATCAATCAATCAATCAATCAATATTTAATATTGACTATAATATCGACTATAAAACGTTAACTTACAGTAGGCTACGGCTATAGCCTACTACTGCACAATATTATGAACATGGCTTGACAATTACCATACAACAAAACAAGATTTATGTGAGAAATAGAAAGGACTTTATAATGTAAAAGAGAAAGAAACCACGAGCGCCCCTACTGGCCAAGTTCCTTCCAGAGAAAACACCCTGTGTGTGTGTGTGTGTGTGTGTGTGTGTGTGTGTGTGTGTGTGTGTGTGTGTGTGTGTGTGTGTGTGTGTGTGTGTGTGCGTGCGTGCGTGCGTGCGTGCGTGCGTGCGTGCGTGCGTGTGTGTGTGTGTGTGTGGTTACTTATGCTGCCACGTAAGTAACCAAAAGGGAAGTTGATTGCAAGTTCTTATTTCCCTGGCAACAGCTACTATACAGTTTCACCACATCACACAAAGACTGAGACAGGGTGCAAAATTGTTCTCCTTGATAGCAATATTATTAATCCAAACACATTTTTGAGGGGTGCTAGCCCCTCTAACGTCCAGTGCTCAGACATGATGTCACGTGGCAGCCAAGTCTATGGACTTTTAATGTTTGCTTCAGTGGGTGCCCGTCACTTCACACAAGTATGATTTAAAACTCACTCACTCACTCACTCACTCACTCACTCACTCACTCACTCACTCACTCACTCACTCACTCACTCACTCACTCACTCACTCACTCACTCACTCACTCACTCACTCACTCACTCACTCACTCACTCACTCTCACTCACACACACACACACACACACACACACACACACACACACACACACACACACACACACACACACACACACACACACACACACACAGCCTCTGTTTGATATATGAGTCATGATGTGGAAATGATCCACAATACAGTTTGTAAATACATCAAAAATGTGATTATAATCCATTTCTAGTAATGGATAAAGCCTTGGCCTGGAAGAGAGGTCATCAGGTGGTCCCCAACGCTGCCTGCAACGCAACGCACAACACTCTCCAGATTTCCAGCTATTGTCCTTTCTCTCATGCCAGAGCCACCAGGAGGCTCTCTCTCTCTCTCTCTGCCTTGTGTGTTCTTGGGGGATTGCAGGCATTGCCATTGAGGGGTGTGTATACTAACGAGGGCTTCCTTCCTAGGGTCCTCCTAGGCTCCTACATCTCACCAGACTGTTCGTCTGTGCAGTCAGTGTGCATGCATCCGTCTTTGTACACATTTGGCCTTACTCTGGTGTATTTGAGTCAAGGTGGTTTGTTTGAGCCTTCTCTGTGTTTGTATCACTATGTCCTTGTTGCCGTTTAACCTGTTCTAGCAAGTCTCTCTTCTATGAAATTGCAACCTGCTATGTGCAGGGTAAGGTTGTGCCCAAATGCACTCCTACTGTAAATGACCTTGTTAACCCAAACATTAAAACACTGCATAGGCAGTCAAAAACTAAGGTTGATGGCAGCTGCTGTGATACTATAGCCTACCACAGAGCAATTTGAAAATGTCCATTTCACCCACTAAAAAGCATGATCTCCTCTGTGTCATTTGTACATTTGTGGAGTTTGTTGTGTTAGAATGAGAGCCATGATTTTTTGCCACCCTAAAACATGATCATGAGGTATTATTGTTATATAAGGAGGACGATTTATTTATTTTTATGTGGACACGCCCACCAGTTCATTAAGTATGCCTGGTTTGGCCTGGGCTAGGGCCTAGGCTGGTAATCCTGACTAACAGCGTGTCGCGGGTTCGAGTCTCGATCTCGACGACCTTTGCTGCGTTGCGTGTCTCCCCCCCCCCATCTCTCTCCCCCATTCAAACTGTTATATCAATAAAGGCAAAAAATATCTTGGTGGGTGGTGATGGATGGTGAATCTGGTGATCCACCTGAACTGAAGCCACACCCACAGCTGTTGTTGTATGATAAAGGGGGAGGGGATGTTATTGTGATGTCACTATATCAATGTTTTTTTCATTGGCATGCTTGACTGTCAAGGTTTGAGGCTCCAGGAAGAAACCCTAAACACACCAAGGGGAAATACTGTCACCGCATAAACACATGAAAAACTGGAAAGAAATACAAAAATCACTCAACACTCCATCTCCATCAAAACAACTATGAACCACAATGTATCCTCCCGTTATGCTTTGTGCTGTCAAGTTATGTCCAAGGTGTTGCTGAAAATGAGAACGTCTTGTGCTCAGCTTCTACCCTGGCCTGGGTAAATAAAAATAAATTTAAAAATAATTACCCACGCAACTTAGATTTATTTTTCCATTTTTAACAGACCAATCATGTTTACTTCTGCTTGGGAGACCGGGGCCAATTGTCACATTTCTGCTAATGTTTCATTCTAAAGATGACACATCTGTCAATTCAGGAAACAGCTAGCTAGGCCATATATTGTATTCAAACAGCACAGAGTGCCGTTAAAGTAAAGTAAACCTTAACTTCCCAATTAGCATCCCAATTTTCGGCTTAAATCGCTATCTCACAATGTTACAATGTAACGTCTTGTGAGCTTATAGATCAAAAAGTGTTAATTGACTCAAAGTTAAGTCACCTATCAATCATGATGACAGATTCTATGCTGCTACTGAGACACTGTGCATGTATTTCAGACTAGTAGTGCACTTCTGCTTTGTCAGCCGTGGGGTGCAGGAATTTGAGTTTGTCTGACAAACACAACGGACAGTTGCAACAGAAAGGTGCAGAAACCCGGATGTGATAGTCATTGTCATATAACGAATGAGGGCATTTGTGCCTAATTTGGTGGGTGGGTAACAATGTAGGTAACAATGTGAAGCGGCCTGTTATAGCAACACAATTATGTTGATTTGAAAATAACTGGTCTGGAGTTTCTTCCATGGCCTACTGGGAGTGTATGTGCAAGCTTCATGCCGATCGGTGCTGTGGTGTCCGAGAATAGTCACAGACAGTCTCTCAAGCACACGGTCAGATGCAGGGGCCAAAACATAATCTGCCTGGTAGCTCTCTGGAGCCCTGGCCTAGTTGAACCAACTTGCCACGTCACATTGATACTAATGATTTCCACTTCCTCTCTTCAGAGCCCTGGGATTCCCCTGGAGCTCTAGTACTGCCCCTGGTGCCATTCAACATGTGAGGCCTAATGAAGCAGGAGGTGCTTAGTTTACCCTTAAGCACATGAGGGTAAACATGTCATGGTCATTCAGGGCTCTCTCTTTAAGTGTTTCCGGTAATAATATTGCCCACTCTTTTTGTATGCCTGTGGCAAAAAGGGAATTTTTACAGAACTGTCCACCACAAGCTAACATGGTGATGACCCTTGGTGGGAACTCATACAGCATAAACGAGTGAAATTGTAAATTATGAAACAGAAAATGTTAGACAAACACGGAACACTGTAAAACTGAAGCAGATTAATGTGGGGTTCTTTCTCCTCATCTCCTGATTGGATAAATTTGGTATCCTGACCTAAACATTTATTTTCTGTTTATTAAAGAAATGGAGTGGCCTCTTATTGAAGTCTATATAATATATAGCATATAGCAAATAACTATCAGAATATCAGGCGTCTTTTTCTTTCAAAAAAATGCAACATCGTCCTCTGCTGGTGGAAATGTATTCACACACGTCTTGCCATGTAGTCCCTTGGTGTGGCTGAAAACTGGAGGCTATGGTTGGCAGTGGAACTTTTTGTTCTAATATATAGGCTAAGTGATCATGAGTCAGCTATTAAGTGACACTCCACCCTCAAATCAAAAAAATAAATAGGTGACCGTAGTATTTTAGCTTGTAAGGTTTATGCTTGAGAAAATGAATCCCTCCGTGATGGGAAGACAAGATATGGCTTTGCATGGCCCCTCGCTGTTGTGATTAAGTTTCTGACATCTTGAACTGTAGCTAACGTAGGCTATGCTTTCTGGAGAGTGACATTAAGGCCTCATGCCACAAATGACAGCTAGTCATAAAACCTTTAGTGGTCCAGAAGAAGGAACATGACCACGGAATAAATAACAAGATAAATAATCTTTATTTCCACTTTGTCATTTATAAAATTATGTGTCCACAATTAATATCAACAAGGCAATACAGAGAATGCTTTTAACTTCTCAGTGGTGGGAGCCAGGCTCTAAAGACCAGTCTGTCACTACTGCAGACAACAGAAGAGGCGATGGGATGGTCAAATGTCAGCAACAGCAACATGATTCTCTTTTAAAATAATAGGGGGTCATTCGTTTTAGCAGACAGGAGAACTTGAGTGCCATACTCAAGACATATATGCATTCCAAATGGCTGAACCCAAAAGGTTTGGCACGGGTCTCTAGAGATCCTGCAGCCACATTGAGCCCTTCAATGTACATCCATTATAAACTTCATAACGCAGGATTCCTCACTGCTTGTCACTCAGTGTATAAGCATTAAGCTCATTTATAATTTGGTACATGACCCTTATAGATTTGTGCATCAAAGTAGAAGTCAGCCTCAAACCAGACAGTTAATTTACACAGTTTTGATAAAGATTGTCAGATTACTATCACTGAAATTATCGTCATCATCATCACCACCGTTACTGGAATTAGCCTAAGCATGATCTTGCCTATCTTTAACAATGACACATCATATTTTTCCCTACAGTAAAAGACACAAAAACCCAGCAACTGTAAAAACCAAACGGAACAATGAATAAACAAACTTTCTAGTCTACAAAAAAAGGAGATTCTTAGATAGTATGTGCTCAAATAAAAATAAAAATGTTTTCTTGCAATTCGTTTTGTCGTTGGTATGTAGGCTTCATCGATGCATGTTATAAAAACATTTCTTTTAAATAACATATACTGTATAGGTTATTAATTACAGTAACAAGGTTCCATGCGACCATCTTTTCATCTTCTGTACAGAGTTCGAGGATTCAGTAGTAAAGAACAAGGTTATACAGAACTATAGTGCCATGTCAAAGGGCCACAGGGGGCCGCTGCAGCAGCTAAGAGGGAGTCAGCCAGTCTGGAGACCTCAGCTTCATTTATATTTGCTGTATGACCGCATCACAACCATCTACAGTATTCATGCCGACTGATCATTTGACTACCGGCGGTATGTATGAATTGGGCTAAGCCACAACTAATATGGAAAGACATACCACATGAACATGTTGACCTGGTTACACATTCATGTGGAAATTAAGCTGATGAAATCGATGAACATGGGTACAGTTTTCCATACAGTAGTTGCCTATTTTCAAGCTTATCGTCATATAGTGGTCCTCACTGATGCTCATCGTAAGATGGCACCATCTCTGTACTCGATCAGAGGCGTGCGGTCGACAGTTTAGAAACATTCCAAAGACAACATCGGTGGGGATTCCAAGCTACTGTAAATCGCTCTGGATTAAGAGTGTCTGCTAAATGCCTAAATTGTAAATTGTATTGGAAACTACAGCCTTCCTCTTCTTGGAAAGTTAGCACAGTGAAATTGAGTAGCCTTGCATCAATACATTAAATCCTGCTTGAAATGACCACCGATGCCATCCATCACTGCAGGAAAATGGATGATGTCATTGAACATATCTGAACTGTCCATAGCCCACCTCTGAGAGAGCAAGTACACAGAAATGGTGAGCATTTGTGAGCGATGCAAGAATAACACACAAAGTCACCTATCCCACATTGAAATAGTGGCACTATGCAAGTGATCCGAGCTGTGTCTGCACACCCTGTTAGTTACTGCATCAGCCTGGCCCAGCCCAGAGCACCGGGACCCACAACAAAACCCACAATTAAGAACTAAAGACACAATCAAAACCCCCTGGGTTCATTCAGTCAAATACATTATTATTTAGTCATTATAAAACAATACCCACATGAGCCTGAATTGCAAAAGCGCTGGGAGCGAGAGGAGCCGAGGGAACAGTACACAGAGAATATACAATAGAGGGGAGCGGTAAACGATACGCATTAGACCATGCTTTAAGACATTCAGAGTCTTCAAGACTAAGTGCTCCAAGATTATGATAATTACAGATATGGCAAATATGAATGGAAACAAAGAATGGATAACGCAAAATCAAAAAGTCTTATAAAAAACACATTCTTTTTTTTACCACATTACTCAATGTGGAAGTTCAGTGGGCTATATAAGGCATTGATGTTGATGATGGGATTAACATGGGCACGTTCTAATGTGTAGCAAACTAATTATTAAAGGCTGAGAAAACCGTCTGTGTGCTTGATATCCATGCCCATCTTAAGTCATGTCACATCAGCTGTGCAAGTCGCAAGTCAAAGGCTGAAAGACCCATTCACCCAGACCCATTAGTCAACGTCAGACATCTGATGATTGATAACTGAATGCTCCAGTGTCAGCACAGCAGTTGAATACGACAGTCAGCTAGGAGAGGCTCTATTGATAACTGTACTGTATAGTCACTTTTCTACTGTATGGTGCGGCTCAACTGCACTCACACTTTTTGGTTTACCTGTGGACAAAAGCAGTACCTAGTCGTAGCTAGTATTTATATTTTGGCATCTCCTTTGGCGATGTTTCAAGCGAGCGGAGACGATAACAAAATGTGATGTGAAAACACTGCAGACTGCTGATTGTACAGAGAGAATCATTGCCAGTGGACTTGGACTTCCCCTATACTACAATACATTAAGTAAGTAAGTTCCTGCAGTTTACACCCTTTTAAACTAGCCAATGTCGAGTGGAGTGGAGCTGAGTTGGTACCATGCAGTGTAAAAGCACCATAAGTATGCTGGTTTGGTAAGGTTAGACAATTCACTCTACTTATTATTATTATTACTATTATTGTTTTGCTTTTGTTTTCTGTCTGCGAGCTGACTCCAGCTCTGCATATAAGAACTAAATGAAGAAGCCAAGCAGCATAAAGCTATTCACACCTTCAAGAGGGGAAACCCCTCCACATCCCAGAGTCCTACAAGTCCTCCTCAACAGAGAGAAAATATATGAGCGAGAGAGAGAGAGAGAGAGAGAGAGAGAGAGAGAGAGAGAGAGAGAGAGAGAGAGAGAGAGAGAGAGAGAGCAAGGAAAGGGGGTGGGGGGGGATGGGAGAGTGCAAAAGGACCAATTCTGCATAATCTTGCAACAAATAAGAGGAAGAGGTTCCATGTGGCAAGAGTAAAGACAGCAGGAGATGGAGGAACAGTGTTATGACACACTAGCCAGAGATCAGAGATGTCCATTTTGTTGACAGGCCCTGCTCATACAGAGCTGGCCACAGCTGGCTGTGTGGGTAGCAGGAGATACCTCAAAGATAAAGCTTTTATGGTGACACACAAATAAGAGTGACTGAGCAGGGGTGGGTGCCACCCTGCAGATGCTCGCCTTCTTCAGTCTTGCGAGTGTGAATCGCGGTCTCTCAGTGTTCTCCTGGGAAGGCGTCACCTCTCAAGGTCTCTCTCTATTCCCATACTGACACCCCCACCAACTTCTCTAAATCTCTGTCCTCCACCCCCGCAAAAAGGTCTAGCTAGCTACTGCACCAATGTTTTGAATTGTACAGTCAATGGGCAGAGATGTTTGAAGGGCTATGGGTAATTTCTCTGTCGCACTTTCCCAGAACTGTGAAGTTGGGTCACAGCTAAGATAACACCTCACAAGTCACTCACATTAACGCATTCTCTCACACGCTCAAAATGCATGGTAAAGACGACACATGCTCGCAGTGACACACATGCACACTTTCTCACTCTCACCGCCTCATGCAAGCCCTGCGGATTTCTAGTGGTGGTTGGCTGGGACATGCAGGACCAGGGATTGAGGACAGGAGAGAGAGAGAGAGAGAGAGAGAGAGAGAGAGGGGGTGTATAGTGAAAAGGGGAAGAGGGCAGGCGTATGTGTGTATGTAAGTGTGTTTGTGTGTGTGTGTGTGTGTGTGTGTGTGTGTGTGTGTGTGTGTGTGTGTGTGTGTGTGTGTGTGTGTTGAGGGAGAGAGGTCTTAGTCCAGCACCCGTCTCCTCCTGTATCTCTTCTCCTCATCACCTGCCAACGATGAAAGAAGACAATAACACAATTAGAAGCGATATGTTGTCCTACCAGACTATTGCTAGCAGTTGCTAGTTTAAAGCAAAGGAGAGGAGAAGATGGAAATAAAGAGTACCTTTTCAGAGAAGGCGAGAAAGAATTTAGGCTGCATTATAAATGCATGAGGAAAAGAGAGTAAAGGGATTAGTTACAACTGAAAACTGACTTCCAATTTGACATTTCACGGATACTCAAGAACTTGAATTATTCAAGATTTCAGAACTGAGATCAAGGTGCATTGCTTTTTTCAAACGTGAATCAGTGAGGTCTACCATACCTTCTAGATGGTTCCTGGAGATGTACTTCAGGGCCTCATCCAGAAGGATGACTGGAATGGAGATCTTCAGCACCACTATCCACTGGCCCAAGTGCAGAGGGGTCACCTGGAATATCAGCTGAGGGACGGAGGAGACCACAAAGTTATTCCCTCTTCCGATGACAGAACACGGTTAATTGGTCTAGACTGAGTCTAGACCAAGATAAATCATTAGATGGCTGCAAGCAGACAGAGATGCACCAGTCTCCTTAAGACAGAAGGTCTTTCTTCCTCTCCAAGTCTTTGTTTACAATAAAATGCAACTTAACTAGTGGAAAGCACTACTTCAAAAGAGGATAAGCCTCACGATAAGGCAATATAGGTGCAGTCAGAATGATCTTTAATCAAGTATGTTTGAACATGCAATGGTTTTGTCTCAGTGAGAACTATTTACACAAAATATAAAGTAATAGTTATATACAATGCAATATACTATCAGTCGTCAATATACAATCACAATGTAGACTATCAGGGTTATACTAGACTTACCCAGAACAAAACCAGTCATCTTATGAAGTGTCCTACAGTAGGTATAAAGTTTCCCATTGTAGTATGCAATATCAATTTGGGTTAGAGTAATATAGTCTGTCTGGCGATTAAATAAAAATAAAAATAAAGTGCTCTCTCTGCCAACCGCCTCAACATAGGCTGACATTTCAGCAGCAGTTTGCCCCTGTGTGTGAGAGTGCCTATTCCTCTGTGTAGACTAGAGTATTCATTTAACTCTTTAAGATTATTGTCAGGTGAAACCTGACATATAACAGGCCCGTTTTTTATAGTGACCTAGTCATGATTGACTGCCCTTGACTGACATTTTTAGAATCTGATCTCAGTTCAAAATGGGTTAATAGGCCCAAACTTTAGTGTGCGCCATCTAGCGTCTTGACAGAACACTACTCACAGGCATAGGCTCAACGTAGAGGATGAGGAAGTGAAGGGAGAGGGAGAGGATGATCGCTCCCAGCAGCCAGAAGTTGACCCAGGGAGGCATCCTGACCAGGGACTGGTTCTCAGAAAGACTAATTTGTGTTCAAATAAATTGAAACAGGAAATTAAATTGAAGATTAGTGACTAAAATTATAATCAGACAAAAAAACAACACACAATATTGAACTTTTGAAAACCCCTAGAAGCTTAAAGAATCCAGTTCTGTCATCTTCCAGTGAGGATTGAGGAAATAGAAATTACTGTATAATCAAAGGCATGCGGTCGATGTCCTCACACGGAGAGAGACTTAATAACAACGCTGACTAAATCATGACAACAGATTTCCCCAAGCTAGTGTAGCTAGCAACCATGTAAACATGTGGTGGACCTGTCACTTTTACTGTCTATTTTGGCTGGGGATATGAACCACAGTAGTCTCTGCCTTTTCATCGACGAGGGAAGCCCCTCTCATTTAGAATTCTATTCCGAAAACACTTTCCTATAACGAGGCATTAGTCTTGGTTTCTATTTGACAGGCTTGCTCCATGAGCAAACCTGGCAACAACACAATGAGTTTTTCCCATACGCTCATCAAGTATCCAAATATTAACATATATACAATGTGCGAATTATTATGTTGTACTGTAACTGTATGCATTATAATAATGTATTGCATATAGTCAATGCAGCATTAAGTCTTGTCACAAATGAAGGATTCTGGCAGTTTGGGACTCCAGGAAATCTATTTGAAGCCCAAGAATTTAAAATAGAATAAATTCAGATCACCTAATGCTGGTAAAGATGGTCACCCAGTTCGTTGAACACACCGACATTAGCCCATATGCCAACTTGCCAAGGTCTGCTCATCTCACTTGACTAGTCCAGCAATCAAGTAGTTATGCACAGCCAGACGATCAAGGATATATGCCTACCTATTCTTTTTATATTTGTTGGGGCTTTTTGCCATTATTGATAGATATACAGTAGGTTGATAGGAAACGGGGAGAGAGATGGGGCAAAGACACGTAGCAAAGGTTGTCGGGATCGACCTCGAACCTGCTGGATTACCAGCCTAGGTGCCTGGACCGCTAGACTGATACCTTAAATGACATTTGCAAGTATGGGCTAAAATAATTTAGGGGGTGGGTCACGTGATACACCTAATCAGACAGTAATTACATTTTGTTGAGTTTATCACTATACCCCCCCTGACCTGAACACAGCCAGTAGAAGATGACTGACCTGTTGAGAGCGTTGAGCATTTCAATAGTGACCAGAACAGACAGGGCCATCGTTGTAGGGTAGCGGGATTCAAAGACATCACAGTCTATCCCCTGGAACATGGGATTCTCCTCAGTGCAATGCATGAAATGTCTCTGTAGAGAGAGTCAGACAATGTGTAAAAACAGACAATTTTAACACTGCACTTTACTATGTAGGGCACTGTTTGTCAACGTGGAGCCTGGGGAGTGGAGAATGCAGGGGTTCTGGAGTGGGTTCCAGGGGGTCTCCAGCTAATGATTGACAGTTGGGGAACAAACGGACCCTTACAATATGTCTGTACAATATGTCTGCAACTCCAAAGAGTGTACAAATGTACACATTGTACACTCATAAGAGTTAAATTAACACTAATGGCAAAGTGTGGGTTCTTGAAATTAAAAAGGTTGATCATCACTGATGCAGGGTTTGTTACTCAAGCTGTGTGTGTTTACGTTATTTTGTGTGTATGTCAGCATGCGTGTCAACAGGATATATGGATAGGACCTCTGTTGTTTGATGAAGCTCAGATCTGACAGTGTAGCAGCTGGGGAAATCTGGCCCTGTTCCCTCCCTGTCTGAAATTAAACCACAGGGGTATTGCTTCCCACCAACACACCATCTATTTTTGGAGAATGTTGGGATCGCCAAATAATCCAACGCGCGTCGTGGGAATACATGGCAAAATGTAATCCGTTCTACAGAAAAGACAATTATGCATAGAAGGGGCTGTACTGTAAATTTCTAATTGTGCTACTGTCATCTACTACAAATACTATTAACATTAAGTGACTGCAGTTTCTTCCATCGGTGAAATGTCCCTTTAAGCTGGAGTCTGATGAGTTGGGACGGGAGCACTTTATTTTACTGTTTATTTTGATAGGACAGTGCATATTAATGGACATTACATGTAAATGCAATGTGAATGTAAATACACCGGATTTAATACTAATAATAATAATAATAATAATAACTTGAATTTATATAGCGCCTTTCAAGAAACCCAAGGACGCTTTACAAAACAGAAAAACAAAACAAAGAAACTGAGTAAACAAATGTCTCTTCAGTGCAGACATGAAAGAGTCCAATGTAGGAGTCTGGCGAATCTCCAAGGGGAGAGCGCTTCAGAGGGCAGGGGCTGCCACATAGAAGTCTATATCGCCGAGGGTCCGCTTTTAGCAAAGATGCACATTTTCATCCGCAGTCCCCAAACAAAACACAAAACAAAACACACTACGAGACAATGCATAAAAACATACACACAAGAAACAAAGTACAAGGTATAAAGTGCATCTATATGGTTTAGCAGTGTTTTTAAAATGGGGCAACACAGAATTGTAACCAACTTGTGCAGTGTTACTTTCAAGTAACACAGGATACAGCCTACTCACCAGCTGATAGAAGGAGACTTTAGGGCCTTCATCATCGTACATGTACCACCACATAGCTGCACTCACTGTTCCAAGACCCACATATCCTGCAGGAGGAGTCGGTCACAGTCACATCACGCAATGACTCACCAATAAAACATTATTGTGCACAGTGGAACAACAGCATGATGATGAATGACAAACTTAATCTAAATTAGCATTAAATATACCTTTTTTATTATACAGTATGTATTGAATAGTTCTATATTCCCCTAGCATTCATTGCTAGTGTTTGTCAGTTACAGGGGTCTCCCCAGCTCTCCAAGTCAGGACACATTTTTTTTAAATAGAAGCGGATAAATTGTTTCTCTTTCCTGATTGGTTGAAATTGGTGACAACAACCTAGCATCATTCATACATTGGCGAATAGCACGATCTAACGTAATCAATGAAAAACAAAAAATGACGTACTTTTCGTCATTGGCAATGTGGATCGCAGAGCTTTTTGACGTATTTTCCCATCACTGACACAAGATGAGTTTTAATCAACAGAGCGAGAGCGGCGTGAGGAGTGGAGCGGGTTGATTTTGAATTGAGCGCTGTGCAGGTTTTAAAATGGGTCAAAACGGCTTCCGGAGCGAGAACTGTCCTCCGCTTCGAGCCGCTCAGTGCACACGTGTTTAGAACCTAAACTTGGATGTAGTGTGTGCAGAGTGCATTTAACAAAAGTATTAAAGTGTGCTGAAAAAATTGGAACATTCATCAATGCGTGATTCGTGTGGCGACCGACAGTGCCACCAACATGATCAAGGCATTTAACATCTTCCCTGACATTGGAGAAGAGGAGAAAGATGATGATGATGAAGTGGTGGCGGAGGAGGAACCTGCACTCTCGCAAAACGAAGTGGACGTGGTTACTAATAATGTTTAATCGCCGGTAAAACCTTTTAAACACATAAATGTTTATGCTCCGAAGTCCTTCAGGCAATAATGACGATGTGTTTAATAAGATAATTTCAGGAAAACAGCATTTTTTTTTTTTTTTTCATATATTTTTGCTGCTGAACGGGCGTATTTGAGCGGTGTGGGGGGGGGGTCAACACGAGCGGGACAAAAGCCGCAGAGAGCGAAGGGCGGATTTCTCGGCCGCTCAGTGCCGCTCACATGCTCTGGTATCAGCTAATCAGCACCATCGTGTTTACAGTACCTCCAATTGCCAGGTATCTGAAGAAGAGCCAGCCAGAGATTAGAGGTTCTTTGGGGTTACGGGGCGGCTTGTCCATAATGTCCAGATCTGGGGGGTTAAATCCCAAGGCAGTGGCGGGCAGTCCATCAGTAACCAGATTAACCCACAGCAACTGGACTGGAATCAAAGCCTCAGGGAGGCCCAGGATGGCGGTCAGAAAGATACTGCATACGGAGAAAATAGAAACATGTGTATACACTACAGGATGTATCTTTGAGAGTGAGAGAGAGTGAGAGTGAGAGAGCGTGCGTGCATGTGTGAGTGACTGAGTGAATGAGTGAGTGAGTGAGTGTGTGTGAGTGAGTCCTCACCAGACCACCTCTCCCACATTAGAGGAGATGAGATATCTGATGAACTGCTTCATGTTGTTATAGATGGCTCGGCCCTCCTCCACAGCAGCCACTATGGTGGAGAAGTTATCATCGGAGAGAACCATCTCAGAGGCCGACTTGGCCACCGCCGTGCCGGAGCCCATGGCAATGCCAATCTCTGCCTTCTTCAGGGCCGGCGCATCATTCACGCCATCTCCAGTCTGTGGGAAAGGAGCGCTTCATTAACCCTGGCATCTCTATTTTGGGAACCTAGCAGATCTAACTAGCCAAACAAACGTCTGTGCTCTGTAGGAGGCTAGCTGCAAATGGTAAATGGTGCATTTATACAGAGCTTTTATCCAAAGCTCTTTACATAGATTGTGATTTGCATTTACCCATTCACACACATTTATACACCGATGGCGGAGGAAACCATGCAAGGCACCAACCTGCATATTGGGAGCAATTAGGGGTTCAGAGTCTTGCTCAAGGACACTATTAAAATAACTCTGGGGGGGCCCGGGAGACCATATCGGCTGCTGCTCTACTATGACTGTAATCACAATTGACTGACATCACAAGCTGTCCACACAAAGTCAGAGATCCACATTGGAGCCACACCATTCCCATGTGTATTCCCGAGATTCACATGATTACAGTTTTCATTTACTCTCTACAGAGAAGGGCCATACAGTGTGTTAACTACATATCATAGATGAGAAGTGATGTTTCTGCAGACTCTAGCCTTGAGACTTGCTTGACAAAAGCCTCCTTTCCATGACAATTCTCAGGCCAAATGAGGCCATGGCGCAATTGTGTGTGAACAGTTATCATTAAATGATAACTGGTCCAGGTCCATTGCTAGTGGAAACACACATTTTGCGTTTCCACTAGCAATGGACCTGGAATCAGGAGTAGGATGTCCCCTTGAAAACCACAATGACATAAAGTCCTTTTAAGTGTTAGGACAAAATAAATGAGAATGAGGTCCAGTTGGTCAACATTCTGAATCTGAACACATTTTGGACTCACTGTCAAGGTTTTGGATAATATCAAGGGATATGACCGATGGAGCGCAAAAGAGTAGTACAATATACAAATCAGAAATGAGTTGCTTGCTTTGCCGAGTGCCAATCCACATCTGTATAATTTTCCAAGGGTTGTTTTGGAGGGGTGCAGCCCCGCCTTTGTGTGTACTACCGGTAAATTGAGATGATTTGATTGGCTGAACACGGAATGTGATGCATGATGTAAGATGATGTATGACAATAAGAGCGCCCCTCACTTCACACGTGTGTGATTTCTATCTTAGTTGTATTGCTGCTAGTACCCCTAACCTACTTTTTAATGAGCCTTTAGAATTGTGTTTATTTCTTTCAGATATATTTTATACATGAATATAACCATTTTATAACCATACCAGATGAAATGGGAGTTAAATTCTGCAATTTGTAAAAATTACATAATATGACTCCTAACGTTGTTGAAGCGGGAAAATGTCCATGGGACCCATCTAAAAGACACAGCCAAACAGAGCCAACAATTTGCACAGTTATTAACGGTGTTCAGAAGTGCTTGCAATGTGTTCAGAAGTGCTTACAATATTTAACCTTTAAGGGCTAGTAAAGTTTGAAATGTAGTCTGTAAATATGCTTTGCAAGGTCTCATATTGGGTCCAGACAGGATTAGGCTAAGCCACTCTTGGGTGCATCTCCAATAGCGGGGCCCGCCGCTGCTTTGTGCTGTGGTGAATGATGTGTCAAGAGTTTATGGCAGACAACGTTGTTTGTCTCCCTTTCTTTGCTTTTCCACTCTGCGTCAAGATACCGTAGGGAAGCGGCGACACAGACTAGCGCCCCGTGCACCCATTCACACCTCTCCTCTAGAGTTGTGACATTCACAAAGGATTAATTCGAAATGATTCGGTCATTAGTGTCAGCGGGAACAAATTCATTCACTTCCTGGTGACGCAAGGTTCAGTCAGACTATAGCAAAAAGCAACGAGAGGCTAAAGAGAGATGTTCCTCTTTTGGCGTTGGACTAAACTACATGAGGAGTCACTCTCCCTGTGGACTAAACTACATGAGGAGTCACTCTCCCTGTACCCTTTCTAAACAACATGAGGAGTCACTCTCCCTGTACCCTTTCTAAACAACATGAGGAGTCACTCTCCCTGTACTAAACAACATGAGGAGTCACTCTCCCTGTACTAAACAACATGAGGAGTCACTCTCCCTGTACTAAACGACATGAGGAGTCACTCTCCCTGTACTAAACTACATGAGGAGTCACTCTCCCTGTACTAAACTACATGAGGAGTCACTCTCCCTGTGGACTAAACTACATGAGGAGTACCTCTCCCTGTACTAAACTACATGAGTACCACCTCTCCCTGTACTAAACTACATGAGGAGTCACTCTCCCTGTACTAAACTACATGAGGAGTCACTCTCCCTGTACTAAACTACATGAGGAGTACCTCTCCCTGTACTAAACTACATGAGGAGTCACTCTCCCTGTGGACTAAACTACATGAGGAGTCACTCTCCCTGTACTAAACTACATGAGGAGTACCTCTCCCTGTACTAAACTACATGAGGAGTCACTCTCCCTGTGGACTAAACTACATGAGGAGTCACTCTCCCTGTACTAAACTACATGAGGAGTACCTCTCCCTGTACTAAACTACATGAGGAGTCACTCTCCCTGTGGACTAAACTACATGAGGAGTCACTCTCCCTGTACTAAACTACATGAGGAGTCACTCTCCCTGTACTAAACTACATGAGGAGTACCTCTCCCTGTACTAAACTACATGAGGAGTCACTCTCCCTGTACTAAACTACATGAGGAGTACCTCTCCCTGTACTAAACTACATGAGGAGTCACTCTCCCTGTGGACTAAACTACATGAGGAGTCACTCTCCCTGTACTAAACTACATGAGGAGTACCTCTCCCTGTACTAAACTACATGAGGAGTACCTCTCCCTGTACTAAACTACATGAGGAGTCACTCTCCCTGTGGACTAAACTACATGAGGAGTCACTCTCCCTGTACTAAACTACATGAGGAGTCACTCTCCCTGTACTAAACTACATGAGGAGTCACTCTCCCTGTACTAAACTACATGAGGAGTCACTCTCCCTGTGGACTAAACTACATGAGGAGTCACTCTCCCTGTACTAAACTACATGAGGAGTACCTCTCCCTGTACTAAACTACATGAGGAGTCACTCTCCCTGTGGACTAAACTACATGAGGAGTCACTCTCCCTGTACTAAACTACATGAGGAGTACCTCTCCCTGTACTAAACTACATGAGGAGTCACTCTCCCTGTGGACTAAACTACATGAGGAGTCACTCTCCCTGTACTAAACTACATGAGGAGTCACTCTCCCTGTACTAAACTACATGAGGAGTACCTCTCCCTGTACTAAACTACATGAGGAGTCACTCTCCCTGTACTAAACTACATGAGGAGTTACTCTCCCTGTGGACTAAACTACATGAGGAGTCACTCTCCCTGTACTAAACTACATGAGGAGTCACTCTCCCTGTACTAAACTACATGAGGAGTACCTCTCCCTGTACTAAACTACATGAGGAGTCACTCTCCCTGTGGACTAAACTACATGAGGAGTCACTCTCCCTGTACTAAACTACATGAGGAGTCACTCTCCCTGTACTAAACTACATGAGGAGTTACTCTCCCTGTGGACTAAACTACATGAGGAGTCACTCTCCCTGTACTAAACTACATGAGGAGTCACTCTCCCTGTACTAAACTACATGAGGAGTACCTCTCCCTGTACTAAACTACATGAGGAGTCACTCTCCCTGTGGACTAAACTACATGAGGAGTCACTCTCCCTGTACTAAACTACATGAGGAGTCACTCTCCCTGTACTAAACTACATGAGGAGTCACTCTCCCTGTACTAAACTACATTAGGAGTCACTCTCCCTGTACCAAACTGCATGAGGAGTCACTCTCCCTGTACTAAACTACATTAGGAGTCACTCTCCCTGTACCAAACTGCATGAGGAGTCACTCTCCCTGTACCCTTTCTGGACTAAACTACATGAGGAGTCACTCTCCCTGTACTAAACGACATGAGGAGTCACTCTCCCTGTACTAAACTACATGAGGAGTCACTCTCCCTGTACTAAACTACATGAGGAGTCACTCTCCCTGTGGACTAAACTACATGAGGAGTACCTCTCCCTGTACTAAACTACATGAGTACCACCTCTCCCTGTACTAAACTACATGAGGAGTCACTCTCCCTGTACTAAACTACATGAGGAGTCACTCTCCCTGTACTAAACTACATGAGGAGTACCTCTCCCTGTACTAAACTACATGAGGAGTCACTCTCCCTGTGGACTAAACTACATGAGGAGTCACTCTCCCTGTACTAAACTACATGAGGAGTACCTCTCCCTGTACTAAACTACATGAGGAGTCACTCTCCCTGTGGACTAAACTACATGAGGAGTCACTCTCCCTGTACTAAACTACATGAGGAGTACCTCTCCCTGTACTAAACTACATGAGGAGTCACTCTCCCTGTGGACTAAACTACATGAGGAGTCACTCTCCCTGTACTAAACTACATGATGAGTCACTCTCCCTGTACTAAACTACATGAGGAGTACCTCTCCCTGTACTAAACTACATGAGGAGTCACTCTCCCTGTACTAAACTACATGAGGAGTTACTCTCCCTGTGGACTAAACTACATGAGGAGTCACTCTCCCTGTACTAAACTACATGAGGAGTCACTCTCCCTGTACTAAACTACATGAGGAGTACCTCTCCCTGTACTAAACTACATGAGGAGTCACTCTCCCTGTGGACTAAACTACATGAGGAGTCACTCTCCCTGTACTAAACTACATGAGGAGTCACTCTCCCTGTACTAAACTACATGAGGAGTCACTCTCCCTGTACTAAACTACATGAGGAGTCACTCTCCCTGTGGACTAAACTACATGAGGAGTCACTCTCCCTGTACTAAACTACATGAGGAGTACCTCTCCCTGTACTAAACTACATGAGGAGTCACTCTCCCTGTGGACTAAACTACATGAGGAGTCACTCTCCCTGTACTAAACTACATGAGGAGTACCTCTCCCTGTACTAAACTACATGAGGAGTCACTCTCCCTGTGGACTAAACTACATGAGGAGTCACTCTCCCTGTACTAAACTACATGAGGAGTCACTCTCCCTGTACTAAACTACATGAGGAGTACCTCTCCCTGTACTAAACTACATGAGGAGTCACTCTCCCTGTACTAAACTACATGAGGAGTTACTCTCCCTGTGGACTAAACTACATGAGGAGTCACTCTCCCTGTACTAAACTACATGAGGAGTCACTCTCCCTGTACTAAACTACATGAGGAGTACCTCTCCCTGTACTAAACTACATGAGGAGTCACTCTCCCTGTGGACTAAACTACATGAGGAGTCACTCTCCCTGTACTAAACTACATGAGGAGTCACTCTCCCTGTACTAAACTACATGAGGAGTTACTCTCCCTGTGGACTAAACTACATGAGGAGTCACTCTCCCTGTACTAAACTACATGAGGAGTCACTCTCCCTGTACTAAACTACATGAGGAGTACCTCTCCCTGTACTAAACTACATGAGGAGTCACTCTCCCTGTGGACTAAACTACATGAGGAGTCACTCTCCCTGTACTAAACTACATGAGGAGTCACTCTCCCTGTACTAAACTACATGAGGAGTCACTCTCCCTGTACTAAACTACATTAGGAGTCACTCTCCCTGTACCAAACTGCATGAGGAGTCACTCTCCCTGTACTAAACTACATTAGGAGTCACTCTCCCTGTACCAAACTGCATGAGGAGTCACTCTCCCTGTGGACTAAACTACATGAGGAGTCACTCTCCCTGTACTAAACTACATGAGGAGTACCTCTCCCTGTACTAAACTACATGAGGAGTCACTCTCCCTGTGGACTAAACTACATGAGGAGTCACTCTCCCTGTACTAAACTACATGAGGAGTACCTCTCCCTGTACTAAACTACATGAGGAGTCACTCTCCCTGTGGACTAAACTACATGAGGAGTCACTCTCCCTGTACTAAACTACATGATGAGTCACTCTCCCTGTACTAAACTACATGAGGAGTACCTCTCCCTGTACTAAACTACATGAGGAGTCACTCTCCCTGTACTAAACTACATGAGGAGTTACTCTCCCTGTGGACTAAACTACATGAGGAGTCACTCTCCCTGTACTAAACTACATGAGGAGTCACTCTCCCTGTACTAAACTACATGAGGAGTACCTCTCCCTGTACTAAACTACATGAGGAGTCACTCTCCCTGTGGACTAAACTACATGAGGAGTCACTCTCCCTGTACTAAACTACATGAGGAGTCACTCTCCCTGTACTAAACTACATGAGGAGTCACTCTCCCTGTACTAAACTACATGAGGAGTCACTCTCCCTGTGGACTAAACTACATGAGGAGTCACTCTCCCTGTACTAAACTACATGAGGAGTACCTCTCCCTGTACTAAACTACATGAGGAGTCACTCTCCCTGTGGACTAAACTACATGAGGAGTCACTCTCCCTGTACTAAACTACATGAGGAGTACCTCTCCCTGTACTAAACTACATGAGGAGTCACTCTCCCTGTGGACTAAACTACATGAGGAGTCACTCTCCCTGTACTAAACTACATGAGGAGTCACTCTCCCTGTACTAAACTACATGAGGAGTACCTCTCCCTGTACTAAACTACATGAGGAGTCACTCTCCCTGTACTAAACTACATGAGGAGTTACTCTCCCTGTGGACTAAACTACATGAGGAGTCACTCTCCCTGTACTAAACTACATGAGGAGTCACTCTCCCTGTACTAAACTACATGAGGAGTACCTCTCCCTGTACTAAACTACATGAGGAGTCACTCTCCCTGTGGACTAAACTACATGAGGAGTCACTCTCCCTGTACTAAACTACATGAGGAGTCACTCTCCCTGTACTAAACTACATGAGGAGTTACTCTCCCTGTGGACTAAACTACATGAGGAGTCACTCTCCCTGTACTAAACTACATGAGGAGTCACTCTCCCTGTACTAAACTACATGAGGAGTACCTCTCCCTGTACTAAACTACATGAGGAGTCACTCTCCCTGTGGACTAAACTACATGAGGAGTCACTCTCCCTGTACTAAACTACATGAGGAGTCACTCTCCCTGTACTAAACTACATGAGGAGTCACTCTCCCTGTACTAAACTACATTAGGAGTCACTCTCCCTGTACCAAACTGCATGAGGAGTCACTCTCCCTGTACTAAACTACATTAGGAGTCACTCTCCCTGTACCAAACTGCATGAGGAGTCACTCTCCCTGTACCCTTTCTGGACTAAACTACATGAGGAGTCACTCTCCCTGTACCCTTTCTTGACAACTTTTTCTTTCAGTTGGTCACTAGATCTCATGTATTTTTAATTCTTAGTTGTGTTTGTTAACCCTAACCCAAAAGACACCCATGATTAATTACGAGACTAAATGCAACCCCTTTGCTCTACTTTGTAACCAGATTATGAACCATCAAACTAGCTAACCTGGATTTGGACATGCCCAAAATGTGCTCAAGCTATATGCAATCTTGCACTATCAATCATTTAAACATGGCTCCAAGTCTATTTATTTGATTTTATCTTTATTGTCATCTCTACTCTTACCCGTACCTATCCTGAGTTGCATGCTTACTGCTGTTGCTGCTGCTGCTATGACACCTGAATTTCCCCACTGGGATCAATAAAGGTTCATCTTAGATGGCAGCTCTGACAGTAGTGCCTGAGGAAGCAACCCTTTGAGAGACCTGACAGAAGTGGCTCACTGGCTTCTGCTAATTCATACTTCTTCCTACACCACCCACAGAGATGAGAGAAGCACTTTCTTTTGCACAGAAATACTGTTAATATAATACTGTGCATATATATTTAATATGCTTTTTGAGGATGAGAGAATCTAAGGTGAGAGCAAGTTTGAAGTGAGAGAGAGAGAGAGAGAGAGACACCCAAGTTATACCAGCAGCAAACTCTTAAAGACTAGCAACTCCTTGCAACCAAACGGTTGCGAGTAGATGCATGGGCAACCCATTGGTGTGGTTTGGGCCATTGAATTGAACTAGTTGAATCACTTGGGTCGACGTGCAACAGGACATATCATACCGCGGGGCGAACGCTAAAACCGCCTCGTCCCGTCTCGACCCTTTGGTGAGGTTTGGGCTTTAGGAACATTCTGCACTGCACTACTACTGCTCACCATGGCAGTGATCTCGTCCATGGACTGCAGGTAACCCACAATCTTGGACTTGTGAGCTGGCTCCACGCGTGCGAAGCAGCGCGCACGTTTGACGGCATCCCTCTGGGCCTCTGGCAGAAGGTCGTCGAACTCGCGGCCCGTGAAGGCCTTTCCTGTCACATCCTCGTCCTCGGCGAAGATGCCGATGCGCCGGCAAATCGCCACAGCGGTGCCCTTGTTGTCTCCCGTGATCATGATGACACGAATGCCTGCCTCGCTGCACAGTTTCAGGGAGCCAATTACTTCCTTCCTGGGAGGATCTAGCATTCCAACACAGCCCACGAATGTTAGAGACATCTACATGGAAATAAGAGCAGATGGAAAGAAAACAAATCAAGCAAACTTGCCATTACATTCCTTTAAAATTATTATACAAATCATGCTAAACAAGTTTAGTTTATCCCATGGAGTTCTGCAGGATTCTACCTCATACTCTATGAACTTGTTGGCATTCTCCAGGTCCATGACCTCTTGGCGTGGTGGCGTGTCACGTGTGGCCAGGCCCAGGCAGCGCAGTGTGTCCCTGCCTGTCCCCCATTCCCTGATTTTGGCCAGCAACTGCTCCCGTAAGGCAGCAGTCATGTTCACCTTCCCTGAACCCACGCGCAGGTACTGGCACCTCTCAATCACACTCTCTGGCGCACCCTAGAGAGAGATGGATCAAATGGAGCTGATGATGACAATAGTTTGACAAAGAAAAATACTAAGTACAGTATGTTAGCATGTATGTGTGTTGGTTGCAACATTTGATATTTTCCATTGCAGTGTTTTTATACAACGTCGCTATCGGGAGGAAACCACCTAACTCCATTTGAGGTTTTTGATTATTATATAAAAAAAAAATCATGAATCAATGCTGTTGAACACTCTTTAGATCTGTGTGTTGGTTAGAAAAATATTGAACCAATGAAAAGTAATAAAATGCGATCCGGACAAAACCTTTTAACTCCATTGGACCTACAAACTGTCAGCTAAAGCGGCTAACTCCACCACCACCTCTCCCCCTCTCATGCATGTCATTGACAATATATAAAGTCACAACACCACCTTTGATGAGGCAGTATTGCATCGTTTAAAATATAAGATTTTCTTCATTTCCTGAAAAATGAATAATTTTAATTTCATGAAAAATGTACATTTTGGAATTAGGTGGTCAATCTTTCTATACTTGGTACAGTATATCGTGTGAAGCACAGCATAACCTGTGTATTGGATATAATCATGTTTTGACTGGAATTAAATACATTTCTACCTTGACAAACATCTTGCTCTGGGAGCCAGCCTTGGTGGGTGTGCAGTAGACGGACATGGACTTGCGGTCACGAGAGAACTCCAGAGTGAACTCCTTGTTCATCAACTGCTTGATCATCTGATGGATGGGAGGGAGAAAAGAGAAGGAATTATACACATAAGAGATAAAAGAACAGTGAAAAGAAATGCTAGTGCGAGTCCTCCAGCTATGTAGCTATTTTTGTGAGCAGCTTTCAGGCTAGTGGCAGGTGACTTAGAGGTTTGGCTGAGTTGTTGACAGCCTGAAAGATGGTGTTTTAGATCAGACACCGTCTGGTGTCTATTAAACAGAACACACTCTGTGCCAGACAACCAACCGTGCACAACACCTTGCATATAATGTGGACCTGGCACATGAAAGTCATAGGAGAGAACTCCTGTCAAGTTAAAGCTTTATATTCTGATTATTATTCATTGCTACAGAGTCTGTACAGACTAGTGTGTTCTGTAACAGGGGTCTCCCCAGCTCTTTAACTAAGTGCCCACAAGTAAGCTCAACGCACTGCTCGTGCAACAGGACTGTTGTTATGTGGAAAAATTGAAGATACAATCAAATTTGCCCAGTTCTTGCCTCACTGCACTGGCTACCCGTGGCGTTCAAAATGTATTTAAAATGTGTTTGTTTTTAAATCACTGGGCGGCTGCAAGGGCTCGACTTTAGTGGAATAAACTACCACTGGAAACCAGACAGGCTAATTCAGTTTCCAAAATCATTTAAAAACTCATCTTTATATAATGGCTTTTAACTAGAGTTAAAAGACTCTAAAAGACAGTTAGTTTTTGCTTTCACTCTCAAATTTCTTTTATCATGCCTTTTATGTTCATATTTATTTTATTGAATTGCTCTCATATTTCTTGTTTGCTTATGTTCGTGAAGCACTTATATAAACCTGTTTTTGATATTATGAAAACAGCTGCGACCACGTTAAAACATTTTTGGACAAAATTTGTCCCCATAAAAAAATAAATTATAGGACTAAATAGAATCACATATTTGTGTACGGTATCAATGTCTTATTAAACCAGTAGGGGTCCCTCTACCTCTGAGCTAGACCCATGGTGGCACTAGCTAGAATGCTAACATATCTCTCTGCCAGTGCCAGAACAGATGGTTGTGACGTACTCACACCGTGCCAGGGGACTCCTTACACAGGAAAGATGTCCCCAAATCTGTCCATATGACAAAGCTCCCATCTCTATCCCAGTTAGTTTGTCTTGGCACAGCAGGGTAGGAAATGACCCTTTCATCATAATTCCAAATTTTTATTATTAAGTAAGATTTTCAGAGTATAAATTCTCTTCTTAATCAACATCCTGCTTTTCAGTCAATTACACACACACACGCGCACGCACACACGCACGCACGTACGCACGCACAGGATACCTTCATTAAAGTGGGTTAAACATCTTGTTACCTCAACCTTTCTCCACACCGATTTTCTCGGTCAGTCCAAATGGAAGAGGTGACTTTCACAGGCTGCAATCACGCATCTCTAACCTTAAAACCTCATTTATGGTTCAATGATAAAGTGAAAGTGTAGATATTTTTAAATACACCACTTACAACAAATCATAAATCAGGCTTAAGGCTACAGCAACAACTAAATATTAGTTATGACCTCCACATCTGTCACCAACAGGATGTTGGCAGTGAGACCATTAGGGTTCTATTTCGTCCCTGCTGACCGCCAGAGGCGGTGCTTTAAGCACTGAATACGTCCCTTCGCGCATGCGCAGTCGAGTATTTTATACCAACAATGTCGGTTGACCCCGTGATGACCCGGAGTCGTCTATAACTTCCGGCAGTCATCCGGGGCTCAGTCCCTAATTTCTTCTCGCTTGCGCAAGTTGTACATAGCACAGAGTTCTACAGCAGAATTAAACTGCACGATAACAGAACTATTGCTTTGCTACTACTAAGTCGCCGGTAGTCCCGCGACCATTGTTGGTCGGAGCTGTGACGCGTGCGTTCGCCCTCCAGGGACTGCGACTTAATACTACTATTATTGTATCGTTTTCGAGTGGAGCTGGGCTTCACATCGTCTTCTTTCCCCGTGGGAACAAGGTAAGCAGACAACCCCTGTTCGCATAGGCTGCGTGCGCGCTGCTTCCCTGCAACACACACGGTTGCGTGCTACAAACGGCGACCTGAGCGTCCCGTTTTAGCACCCGTCAAAGTTGAACGGATAGCTCGTTCTCTTTGACAGCTTACGCTGTCTTGTTTTCCCACGAAGGCTGCGCCGCAGTGCTGGTGACGGCAAGCGTTAGCACTACCCGCTCCCAGCACGTGAGTCGACGCTAGTATTATTTGTTTACTACTTACCTATACTACTTATACTTATACTACTTATACTTATAAGTGTACTTATCTACTGCTATATTACTCTGCCTCTCTGAGCGAGTCTTTGCTGGCACTGGCCAGCTATATAGCACCGCCGCGTGCTACAAACGGCGACCTGAGCGTCCCGTTTAGCACCCGTCAAAGTTGAACGGATAGCTCGTTCTCTTTGACAGCTTACGCTGTCTTGTTTTCCCACGAAGGCTGCGCCGCAGTGCTGGTGACGGCAAGCGTTAGCGCTACCCGCTCCCAGCACGTGAGTCGACGCTATTATTATTTGCTTACTACTTATACTTATACTACTTATACTTATACTACTTATAAGTGTACTTATTTACTGCTATATTACTCTGCCTCTCTGAATGAGTCTTTGCTGGCACTGGCCAGCTATATAGCACCACCGCGAGGTTACGTCAGTAACCCCGGTTATATGAATTGGCTTGACTGATTTAGTCACTTGTTCTCAAATAGTGTACTTTAATTTCGGCACAGAGCCATTGCCACTTTATAGGTTGGTTTTTCTGAAATTATATATATATAACTATATCATTATATATATATCATATATACTGGTCTCTGCTAGAGCACCCCTTACCTGGCATAGGCGGCGTGCGCGCCCCCTCCCTCCAGCTAAGCGGCCTTTAGCAGCTACAGTAGCCTCTACTGGCACAGGCAGCGTCCGCGCTCCCTTCCTACCAGTTTACGGCTCCACCCCTAGCGACCACTAGCGTCCGCGCTCTGGGCTACATCTGCGGGTTTCCAATGGACGAACCCCGCCACCACCTGTGCACCTCCTGCCAGGCTCCTCTGCGGCCAGAGGATGGGCATGACCTCTGCCCTGGGTGCCTTGGCCCCCAACATCTGAGGGAGGCACTCGGTGACAACCCATGTCACGTGGACGCAGGAGCGTCCAATCTCTCTCGCCGGTAATGAAGGCTAACAAAACCCTCCCCGGACAGAAGGTACGTTATCGTTTAAAGCGGCGCTATCCCCGCTAAACAGACGTTCATATGATATCATATACTTATCATGGCATAACCTCCTGTGTGTGGGTAAAGGCTGCGTTCGCGCCGCCTCCCTGCTCTGCATACGAGGTCTGTTCGACTGTGAACGCTAGCGCTTATTATAAGCGACTATAAGACTTGCCGAAGGATAAGAACACTGTCATATTACCTTCGTTTGTTAAACACGCTACTTTTTAAGCTTTGTTTAGCCCCTGCTGGTGATGGCAAGAGCCTTGCTGGCCAAAGCCATATACCGATATTGGCAGCATTCAAGCTTAACTGCTTTTGCGAATAGCTGTATTGTTGTTGTTATTATCAGCCCGGTACAGGAGCAGCTTCCTGTGTCCTCCCAGGGTATTGATGTTGCTACCAGTATAGTTTGTAGCAAAATAGTACTAACAGCTACTGGTGTACATAGCCTGTCTGGTTGTTAACCCAGCTGGCCCCCAGTAGTGGGCCTAGCTGAAGCTGCTACCAGTATGTCTGGAGCTCAAAGCTCCATTAACAGTTTTTTGCATATACAGTGGGTGCAACCTGGTTTGTTCCCACAGGTCGGATTAGTGCCCCTGGGTACCTGTAGGTCCTATTAGCCCAGCTGGTCCCCAGCACAGAGTATCTGGCGCTGCTGACAGCGTAGCTCACAGCTGCTACCAGTAGCTTAAAGTTAAAGCTGTGTATGAACAGGCTATAGCTTGTCTTGTTTTTTAGTAGCCTAGCTGGTCTCCAGCATAGCTCTCTAACTGGCGCTGCTACCTGTAGTTGTAGCCCAAGCGCTTATTATACTATTGAAGATAAAAAGCTATCTGTATATAGCTTGCCTTACTGTTTGTTGGCCCAGCTGGTACAGGGCAGGCAGCGTATGCGCTCCGCTCCTCCAGCATACGGCCAGCTTGATGTTACTTACTACTAATCGTTTGTTAGCTCAAGCATTTATTAACAGCTATTGGTGTATAGCTTGTTATGTTCATTAGCTGCAGCTGATACAGGCAGCGTACGCGCTCCCTTCCTTCAGCAGGTGGCCCCTATCGGTGGAGCTATCGGTTGTAGCCTTTTCTCCAAAACTAGCTTGTGTCGGTTTATTTAACCGAACCTGGCTGGGGTAGGCAGCGGTAGCGCTCCCTCCTCCCAGCATGAATGCGTAGTAGTGCACACGTGACTAGTGTATTGGAAGTGTCTTTTGTTTCGCTCTGGACTAGCAAACATAAATAATAATGCACTGGAGTTTGGATAAGCGTCATAGTGCCGTGATAAACGGTCACATAGGAAACACTACAGCTGCTACATAGCAGCGTCCAAACCTTGACTGAAGGCTACTTTATTATCATAAATTATAAGTAAGCCTCCGCCGGGGGTACAGGTAGCGTAAAGCTCCCCTCCCCCACCGCGACCATGCAGGTCGCAAAGTCTATCTAACAGCAACGTTTGTGTGCTGTTTCTATGATGCACTTTACATCTGGTTGAATCTCAAAGTGCTGCAATGAGCATTTGCATAAACGTAAATGCATATTCACATGCTGCGGCAGGTATAGCAGCATTCAGTTTTTCGATTAAGTCATTATATGCCGATCTAAGTTAAAGCCTCTGCTGGCACAGGCAGCGTACGCGCCCCCTCCCTGCAGCATATGGCCAACACCTAGCAAACCAGTAGCGTCCGCGCCCTGGGCTAGTTGGGACTGGTGTGCACCGGCCGGTCCAAAGGAACCGGTGCCACCACAACGGAGAGCACCCACTTTCGTACCTCGAAAGCCTCTGCTGGTACAGACAGCGTATGCGCTCCCTCAAGCATATGGCCAACACCTAGCAACCAGTAGCGTCCGCGCCCTGGGCTAGTTGGGACTTGTGTGCACCGGCCGGTCCAGAGTAACCGGTGCCACCACAATGGAGAGCTCCCACTTTTGTACCTCGTGTGAAGCTCTCCTTCAGCCGTGAGCCGACCTTGGTCCTGCCCCGTGTGCCAGGAGGAAAAGGTCTGACCGCTGACTACAGCAGATCCGAGAGGGCTCAGCTATCTGCAGAGTTGGCCCGCATGAGGGCCATGCTCACTTCAGATAACACCTAGGCACCTCGGAGGGTGCCGAAGCGCCTACCTCTCCGATGCCACAACTGACTCGAGGTTGATGTGCTCTCCCCGACAGCTTAAGCTACGCACTTCCATGACTATGAGGAAGATGCAGAAGGCGGTGCCTCCCAGGCATCAGAGCCGGCCTCCCACTTCTCAGCTCAGGCGCATAGCCGTGGAACGCATACTAAAGCAGGCAGTCGGCTCCTCCAAGCGCCTTCTTCTTGCTGTCTTCGCCGTCCCCCACGCCTGTACCTGAGACAGCTACAGGCCTGCCGGGCGAACGATCAGGGCCCTCTCCCATCTCTATACCGATGGTGAAATCCTGGCAGCCCTGCCCTGATTGGGAAAAGTGTCCTGAGACAACCCGTTGCGACGTGACACTTTAATAGATTTGAACGCACAAGGCGATAAGGGCTGGCCTGGGTTACATGCCAGCCACCAAGCCTGTCATTGCATCCCTCATTGTGTTCCCCAACGAGGCCCGGCGGCAGAACGCTAGGTGACCTCGACCCCAGTGCAGGAGCACAGACAACCTGCTCACTGGGGCCTCCCGTTCACACTTAATAGTGGCAACGTTAATACTGGCTCAGTCACCTTTGGTGTGTCACTGGAGGCATTGGCGTCATGTCCTCAGAGCGTGGGCGGCTGATGTCCATCGTATCTCTAGCCCGTCGCCAAGTCGGGTTTTCACAGTCAAGCTTGACTGATGAGCCTAGGCCAACTCTCCGTAGTCTCCCTGAGGAGCCAGGAGCACTAGGTGGTTCAGCCGGGCGAGAATCGCCGGAGCGAACCATCCAGGGGGGGAAGACCAGGCTGCAGCTTGCAGGCCTACGACACATCCCGCCTCCCAAAGGGCCGAGCTCCAACATTGATGAAATCATCTTGACTGCCCTCGGAGCTCGCGTATCACCGCCGGCCCACACTAGAGGCCAGCGTGTTCCCTGGCGTCCCACGCAGGGACCTGACTGTGACTGTGACTTTCCGGGCTGTGCAGTGCCTTCTGACGCCAGCCCCCCATATCCGGCGGGTCAAAATGGCCATTATCAGCAACATGACGAGAGCCCTACTATCAGACCAGGAGTGATGTGTCCCCCTGCCCAAGGGCGCAACAGAGGCTGTATATCCTCAGTCACACTAAGGGAAGTCCGATCTACATACTTCCTCGTGACGCAAGACAGACGGGTGTCGACATGTCTTGAATCTGATGGGACCCAACAGGGTTATGAAGTTTATGCCAGTCTACTGGGCCGAACACGGCAATGTGCTGGAGCGGCAAGTGGTGCGCTCCGCTCTATAGCACACATTCTCATACTCATGGGACCTTAACCGGGTACTGGACGCCCTGTGCGGGCCTACCTTCGAACCCTTGGCACAGGCAGAGCTGAAGTGGGTGTCATGCAAGACAGCCCTTCTCCTGGCCATTACATCGGCAAAGCGTGTCAGTGAACTGCACGCTCTGTCAGTCAGCGAATCATGTCTGAGGTGGAACGCAGACGGCTCGGGGGTCACGCTGTGGCCAAACATAGCATTCCTCCCGAAGGTGCTGTCGCAGGCTCACCTCAACCGGCCTATCAGGCTGGCTCGATTCAACCCCCCACCTGGGGAGCTGACAGACAAACTGGAGCTGTTGTGCCCAGTCCGGGCCCTGAGAGCCTACATTGAAGCTACTGCACGCATCAGGCGAGCAGAGCAGCTGTTCTTTTGCCATAGTGGTGTGAACAAAGGCGGCGCTCCCTCCAAGCAGCGCCTGTCCCACTGGATTGTAGACACAATCAGCCACGCCTATGAGGCAAGTAACCTCCCCGTACCATCAGGGGTACGGTGCCACTCTACAAGGAGCATTTCCACATCATGGGCTGCCATGAGAGGGGTGCCCTTGGAGGACATTTGTGCCGCCGCCTCATGGGCTTCGGCAGGCACTTTCTCAAGGTACTACAGGGTGAATGTTGCCACTCCCCACCCAGTGGACGTGGCCCTCTTCCCCGAATCCTCCGGTTCTACCCTTTGAGGTCTGTAATCAGGATTCCTCGTGACTTGGCTGGTATAAGTCATTCAGTGCTTAAAGCACCGCCTCTGGCGGTCAGCAGGGACGAAATAGAACGATAGTTACGTATGTAACTACGGTTCTATGAGTCCTGAATGACCGCCAGAGGCACTCTTGTCACTCAGAATCCTCGTGTTCTCGCGAGAAGATTCTGTAGGGACTGAGCCCCGGATGACTGCCGGAAGTTATAGACGACTCCGGGTCATCACGGGGTCAACCGACATTGTTGGTATAAAATACTCGACTGCGCATGCGCGAAGGGACGTATTCAGTGCTTAAAGCACCGCCTCTGGCGGTCATTCAGGACTCATAGAACCGTAGTTACATACGTAACTATCGATTTAAATTATATTCATCTAGAGTTGAGTGGAAAAATTCTCTTTTAACCCTCATAGAGGGTTAAGGGGGGGGGGGGGCTGATAATGTGATGTCACTATATTACTGTTTATTTCATTGGCCCGTTTGACTGTCAAGGGTTCAGCCTCCAGGAAGAAACCCTAAATACAACGTTAATACACCATTGCACATATTGACACTCCATCTTTAACAATACATTCCCCCCACAGGGGGAAATGCGTAAAAGAAATGTGTATACTATGTAGGTTTGAAACATAAAATTTCAACTAATATCATGACCTCCACCCATCCAACCTTATAATTCTATGTTTTTTTCTTCCCCACCATGTCACTTTTTGCACTTTTATAATTAAAAGATAGTAACATTTTCTTACATCCAAAGAGCCTCAACATTCATCTGTCAGTGTGCGAGCCTTTTCTGTTGTTTATGGACCATGTTTTTTGACAAACAAACATGTTAAAATCAAATTCCCCAATGATGGATTAAATACAAAATAGTCAAAACAGCCCATGCTGCATAGACACGCAGATACAGGTTCACAAATCATATCATATCTAAGCCATTACATAAACCCTCTTTTCAGTGCATCACCAATCACTGAAACAATGTGTCATAATGGATCGTTGAAACTGATGTGTGGAAAAACCGCAGGCAGGTTTTATGCAAGTCCCTAGAGTACAGTACAAACTACTGCATTGCTTACTGAGTGAGACAGACATCTCCTCACCGATAGAACACATCTCATACGTATTATTGATCTCAGTTCAGGATCACTTTAGTATACAGTAGCTCACCAAGTTACAAGCTCCAGCGCGTTCCACCTTGCTGATTCCGGAGAGGTCGGTCTTGAATACATTCATCTTCTCCACCAGGGTTGTAAGAGCCGTCTCTGTTGCCTCCCCCACTTTCTCATACACCCCCTTAGCCTGGGAGAGACAAGACAAGATAGGGATTACCTCTAAATTACCGCTACAGAGTAAAATGTTCCAAGCTAACGTACCTCTGAGCATGTACAGTACAAACTAATTGTGCACGCTCATGTACAGTACAACCAAATGGACACGTAAGGGTCCATTTAATATTTTAGTTAGTTGAACTGTCACATTACACAGACATCCACACTGTACGTGATTTGAAAGATTCAGTGAAATTCAAAGAGGGGACTCAACTTACTAAATATTACAACTGGTTGATGATAGGGTATTTTATCATCCTCATTAGCACATACAGGTACAGTATTTGTGCATACAAAAGACCTGGACTATAAACTAGTCCTACCTGTAAGATATACATTTTTAACAAATAACTTAAGTCTTGGCAATTGGTAAGTAATTTCTAGACTTAACAAACATCACGTTAAAAATGACAAGCAAATGAAAATGATGGAAGTACATCTGCCGTGAAAGTCCTGCACGCTCAGACATGACACAGAGAGAGAGTGTGCTCACAAATGCATGGTGTTGTCAAGTGACATGTGTACTGTGTGGAGTAGGTAGATGAAGCTGTAATGGCGGTCCACACATAATCTGTACTAGTAACCAAACACTGACGGCAATAAAACACCTTCAATAAAGCTGCAATCCATAACTTTAATGTCCCGACTACCCAGGATGTTAACCAAGTTCTCACAACAATCTATATAAAGCACTTTGGATAAAAGCGCTATATTAATGCACCATTTACCATGAGCTCAGGCAGTATTAAGCCCAACACACACCGGGTGCGCAGCAGCGCGGCAACGCCTGGAAAATAGAACAGCGTCAGGCGAGGCGTGAACGCGCGTCGGACGCCGCCGGTGTGGGTTCATTGAAAATAACAGAGGCGGCTGTTTTGATGCGCGGCTGTTTTGACGCGCGGCTGTTTTGACGCACGGCATTCGCAGACGGTGTGTGATGGGCTTCAGCTGTCAACCAGCTAGTGTCCTACTGACACCATGGGTCTACATTTCTCATTAGAATGGTCGAGAGACCACCTCTAACCCCTTGCAGTTGATGGTTATATTGTATTAATATACTTTACCATACAGAAGAATTACGTTTTAATCACAATTGTGTATTTGAGAAGATGTATCAGTCTCTCTCTACCAGAGCTCGGAGTCTGTCAACCAGTCCAGAGAACAAAGACCATGTAAACATTTAAAAACCAATTTGATAGTAGAAAATAAATGACAAAAGTTTCAAACGTAAAAAGGTTGTGTTTTTTAAATCTCATCAGTTTTTGATCCATGATTTTTATAGCCCGTTCGTATATTGATGTTATTGGTTTTAAGATGGTTTGAGAGGATTGTGACCATGTTGTAATGCTGTATGATAGGTGAGAAAATCATGGCATGCATGTACGGCTGAGCAGTTTTGGCTGATAAGTCCCTTCTAATATGACGAAAACTATTACAATTTGGTTTAACCTTCTTGCATATATGCTTTACCTGTTTTTCAAATTTTAGGTTTTTATCCAAGATAATTCCTAAATATTTTTACTTCACTCATTTCAGTTTCATTTTTTATGCGTACCTCAAAGGTATCCATAGCAGGCCTGTTACAGATTGAGATACACATTGAAACTGTTTTCTTTTTACATTTAACCCATTTTGGTGTTTTAAACATTATGTTTTGAAAAATCGTAAAAATGTGGTGCAAATCTTTGAATATATATTCTTTCAAAGTGAATGTTTTTAAATCAGGTCTAAATGGGTTAAAGTTAATCTCCAATTTGAGATGTTCTCCAATTCCTGTGTCAGATGCGCAGCTGCCATGCTGGCTGTTTTAGCACACGCATAGATGACACTGTCGAGTCTGTGTCGACAGTGTCATCAGCATACATCTGGCAGGCAGCTAACGCCTGGACAGGTATTTGGAAGATCGTTAATGTACACAACACACTGTTGTCTCTCTCCCAGATATGACTTCAATTGATATGTTTGGCGGGAGCTTTAATTAATGTTTTATGAAGCTCAGAGGCGTTAAAGCTACTTCCATACGACTCATTTTCCAAGAAGCCCTTGCAAGCCGGCGATTGGTTGATTTCCGGTTACGTCATCATAAAGTGTCGGCCTCGTCACCAGGTCCGCGACAAAACCGCCATTTCTTTTAAGTTATTAAAAAACAGTGAATTAAACATAAAACAAATAGCGCGTTTAGTGTATTACGCAGGGAGACAATGGAATAAAATGCAGGTTTAGCAGGTTATGTAGTCAATGTGTTAACCTGTTAACGACATCAGGTCTCACAGCAGCAGCAGATGTGTTGTGTGTGTGTGTGTGTGTGTGTGGGTGTGTAGTACTGACCTCATTATAGTCAAGTGAAGAGTCATTGCACATGGCACAGATAGTGGCTAGCTCCAACAGCCCATCATAGTCTCCACACTGGACTGGCTGATCTCCTTTCAATCTAGAAGACAGCAAACAGGCATATGTACACACACAAATCACTCAGAAGAGCACAACGCAATGGCACTGACATTTATGCACATGAACTCAGAGCCCTGTATAAAACCAACTATACAGGTGGTTAAGTGGTTAAGTGGTTAAGCCCTCATCAATGTTTAGCGGTACATTGGGTACTTAAAAAAAGCCCTCGATGACCGGGGGTTTTAGACGTTGAAAGTGTGTCGCTGTTGCTATACAAGCTATACAGTTGATTGCGTGACCACCGTGGATCTCTGCCAGGTAGAGAGAGGGCAACCGTTGCTATCAGGGGTCCCACACAACAGCCCACACAGTACTGTTATGAAATGAAGTTCATACACAGTGAGACTTAGAATACGCTGCACCGCAGCCAGCCACGCGGTTTGTAGGCAGTCCATCGTTCACTTTCACTTCAGCCCTACTTCTAACCGTTAGGACTGTTCAGCTTTTTCCTCTGGGGAAGGTGTGTACAGTATATACTGTACTGTACATAGGCTTTCTGCCACACATTGTGGGAGAGCTAATTGTGGGAGAGTTAATTTAACTCTGAGAGTGTACAAATGTTACGCAAATGGATCCGTTGGTTATCCGTTGTTGGATAGTTGTTCCACCCCATGTTTATCCACAGTCTTTGTTGAGCTATGTTCTAGCACAGGGGTTCTCAATGTTTTTGGCTGGGGACCCCCAGAGATGCTTTGGCCATGTCTCGCAACCCCCGCCCCCCTCCCCACTACCCAATACAAATTGACCGCTATAATAACCACAATAATAGAGAAAATACATCATAAATACTGAAACCAGATATAATCATTAAGGAAAGTACTATGAGTACTATGTATTTCCATTTTCCAGCAATTCAGTTGCAATTGTTTTTATTTATTCTTTATTTATTTATTTTCTTTTAAATAATCTGGGGACCCCCAAAAAATGTTTTTGTGACCCCCAGGTTGAGAACCTAGCAGACCACGTGTGTCCTAAAAATCAATCATACCTGTAGCCACTGCAGCGTCTACTTTTAATTGTATTACGCAACATTTCTACATGATTACGCAACAACCGGAAACCCTCTAACGTGCACAGCGTGTGTGCGTGTGTGCGTGTGTGCAGACACATGCTGGACGGCAGAGACACTGTAGATGCCCTGTGACTACATGATTACGGCAGCATCAACTCAACTCGCCATAGCAGGACACTTGAACTTTGGAACGCCATATACCGAGACAGTTGTGAAAAGGAAAAGGACTATTTTGTCCATAATGCAACCGTCCACGCTTGCCATTGTGTGTGTGTGTGTGTGTGTGTGTGTGTGTGTGTCAGGGCTGGGCAGAGAGTGAGTCACAGGAACACATGGTTGGTATTTACGGCGAATGACTTACCGGTATGTGTGATCGCACGTGTGTGTGTGTGTTTGTGAGTTACTTCATTGCGCACACGTTTATGCTCGCATGTAAAATATTGACATGCACGGCCAGTCAGACAGTGTGTGTATGTCAGACACAGAGAGAGAGATCGCCACGACCAGCGTGGCACAGAAGAACATCATGCACAGAATAAGCCACACACACACACGCAGTCGCAATGTTATATGCCCACCGCGGAACACAATATTCACGTGTGTGTGTGTGTGTGTGTGTGTGTTTTTGTGTGTATACACGAGCGTATACATAGCTCCAACTAAATCCATTTAATCTAAAATAAGAGGCCTTACTCAACTAATATTTCCATACAGCACCAAATAAAGAATGTTCCCACAAATGACACCATGATCTGACTGATCTTGAAGGCGTGCAAGCCAAGCTTTACCTGAGGGGTATGTATTTGAGGAATAATACCGGTAGTTATTAGTACTAGTCCTTACCCGTTGTGAGATATTTGCCCCCCCTTGTGGCCGTGAAGGGTACTGCGCCCGGGTGCGTTTGTAATTGACTAATACATTAATTAACCCCCTTGTGGCCAAGAGCACGTCAGGCCCATAGACTGCCATGTTAGATAGCATTTCTGTTGGATTATATAGCATTTGATACAGACTTATAGCATGTTATGTAGACAGCACTGTAATTGTATTGTATGTAGTCATAGCACGCCATAGTACACATATATAGCATAGTAGTAAAGATGTATAGTTTATATGTATAGTGTATGTATAGTTTCACTACATAAATATTCCACTGTTACTTTCTTAGCTTACGCATGTTTCATGATAAATGCTTTTTATGTGATGTATTCCCATGCTTTGTTCTTGCTTAAATGTAAGTCGCTCTGGATTAAGAGCGTCTGCTAAATGCCTAAATTGTAAATTGTAAATTGTAAATTGTAAATTGACGTAGTAAATCAACAAATCCCTCGTGGCCAATGACGTTATCTGCGTAGTAGACGTACTGCCCTGTCAGTACGTCTTTTTATAACAAAATATTGCAATTGTTTGACATTTTTTTAATTATTTTTATGTAATCTACCAAAAACCGGCCGAAACCCGCGCGATCGTACACTATCGTGCACTATCGTGCACGCGCGCCGTCTCTATGTGATCCGCGGCAAAACATTTGATATTTTGGGATGTTCCTGGCCGTTTTTAAGCTTAATTTGACTAAGTTATAAAAAAGCTAATGTTAGCTTGGCTGTCCGGATTGCTAAGCTATGTGCTAGTGGTCATAGTAGCCTCCTTTGTTTACCTCCGTTTGACAGGAAGTGATTTAGCCAGATTTGACACTTTTGCAGAAATCAGAATAATGGAACGTTCCCGCCATCTGGTGGCACTTCTGGGTATTAATTTGAAAATGAAAGTAAAACGTGATGTATTTTATTTAGATCGCTGATCCCTCTTATTGCATTAAAATGACGAATTAAGAAATGGGGCATTGGCCAGCATTGGCCAGATTTGGCGACTTTTTGAATGGCAATCGAAAAATGTGAGATATGACCACAATGTCACGAAATGTCTCATTTTATAGCTCCAAGTCACTACTTTACAATGAAAAAATAATTATGATTATAGCTTGTTCCATCGTTTACTTATAAGCTTTTTAGTAGACCTTGGTTTCAGTGATAAGTCAAACCAAGGTGTACTAAAATGCTTATAAGTAAACGATGGAACATGCTAGGAACATAATTTCTTTTTCTGTGTAAACTAGAGACGTGCAGCTTTAAAATGAGATATTTCGTGACATTGTGGTCATATCGCACATTATTCTATTGTCATTCAAAAAGTCAGCCAAAGCTGGCCTAAGGCACAATAAGATGTTATTAAGGTTGGCCACTTGGCCATTAGAGGGTTAATAATCATTAATGTGTCAAATCGGAAAAAAGGGCTTCGTTACGCCCTCCATATGCATATGGTCAATGCCTGTGTGAAAAGTGGGAGTGATTGGTGCAGGCAGTAAGGAGTTACGGCACTGTTTCTGACAGACACACACACACACACACACACACAGACACACAGACATTCGGTTAATTATAGTATGACTAGTCCTTACCCGTTCTGAATATATGCAAACAGCAAATCATGTTCAGTGTGTGATGTAATAGATCACATTACTGATAGGGGGGGGAATTGTTTACAGATGGTCTTGGGAAGTTGGGTTGGGCACTAAAGTATAGGCTAATTAAATGCTGTAGTACAATCATAAGTACACCATTGATGTGTGATGTAAATATGGTGGTGATATTCTGCCTATAAATGGAAGTTATTGAATATTTTCAAGGTCGGTGTTGCACTTTGTAGACGGTCCCTAACCGCTCACCGTCTGCTGCCCGTGGAGATATAAGCTATTAAACGGTGAACGCGGAGGTTGGCTTTTTGGGCTTCAAAGCAAGTTGTAGTTTGTTCTTTATATAATCAGGATAAGAATTAGATGTTTTGTGTGATTTAGGAACGTGTCGTTGTCATTGCATCTGTCTGTATGTATTTTGTCATTGTGTTGTTCCGACGGCACGGGATCTGTCTTCTCCAAACGTCTCCATTTGGCCACCCCGAGACCCCGACAGATAAGCATTCCGTTGTGATCGTGCTGTTCAGTGTGTCACGCAGCCACGCTGGGTGCGCGCAGGGCTGTAAGCTGTCGTTGTCAGTGTCCAGGCTTTGAGCGTGCATGTAGCCCATGTGTAATGCACGGCGAAGGAGGTGGTTGAGGAGGGGGCGGACAGTGTAAATGGTGCATTTATATATAGCGGCGGAGCGGCTGCAGTCCTGGCTGTGTGTCGCTGATCATAAGCCCAGAAACAGTGTCCTCGGAGCGGCTGCAGTCCTGGCTGTGTGTCACTGATCATAAGCCCAGAAACAGTGTCCTCGGAGCGGCTGCAGTCCTGGCTGTGTGTCGCTGGTCATTCACATCCAACACGGACACAGAACAGATGCTCCGACGGGGCTGGGTTTCGCTTCCTACGTCACACTACAAACGGTGACCTATCGAATTATGCGTCCCACACCCCCTCCACAGGCACACAATTCTTCAAGTTACAATTCTCCATGATCGTGTGGTGATGTAAAAACAATATCTGTACAGTAAATACGACAGTTGCGTCGGTAAAAAAGTAGCCTAGCTGGATTGTGGGAGCGTGCAGATTTATTTTGGCATGGAGAGATGTGTGCTAATAGTGTGGCTCGGTCGGAGATAGAGCACGGACAAATAAACTGGTTTTTATTCACTAATAAATTCATTATTAATCTTATTGGAAAAATGGCTTCGTTAAGACCTCCATATTATTATGGTCAATGCCTGTGTGAAAAGTGGGAGCGATTGGTGCAGGCAATGAGGAGATAAGTGTTTGTTTCTGACAGACAGACAGACAGACAGACAGACAGACATTCAGACATTCGCTCTATTATTATTAGGATGATGATGATGATGATGATGATGATAATAGACTATTATTGTAGGCTATAGATGTGAGGGACGCATAGCAGCCCAAACTTTAGTATTTCTACACACCAAATCTAAAGTCTAAACTCTAAAGAGTCTATTTTGGTTACATTTGTACATGGTCAGAGTTAAATTAGCACCGAGGCTCGAACTGTGTACATGGCACATGATAACAGGGAACTCAAATCTGTTCCCCGTTCTGCATTTCCCCATCACTACTTTGTGCTTCTACACTGTTCAATTCCAATCCAAGAAAAATTTATTGTTCTAATTAATCCTGAACTAACTAACTAACTAACTACTGAATTAAATTTTGAATATGAACACCACCCTGTAGTTTGGATCATCTTAAACTGTATGTCCCAAAAAGGACTTTGAGATTGTTAGGAAAGCTTCTGCTTGAGGTCCCGATGTCCAAGCTTGTTCTTAGGGGGGGAATCGAGCCTTTTCTGTGGCTGACCCCAAGCTCTGGAATGACCTCCTCCCTCCATGACAAACTGGCCACCCCACGCTCCATTTTTAAAGCCCGTCTTAAAATACATTTCTATTCCCAAGCTTTTAATCCAGTGTGGGTTTTACTTTACTCAAAGTGGGCAGGGGTGAGGTGGGTTTGGCCTCACCCCCCGAACCCACCTCACCCCTGCCCACTTTGACAGGCTGGGATGGCTTAGGGTCGACGACAGAGTACAGCATCTTGCAATGGGTCTGGTCCACAAGATTCGATACACCACCAAGATACCCATGTACCTGTCTAAATACTTCCTTAATGTAAACGAAGTCCACACCCACAACACCAGAGGGAGTGCAACAAACCATGTACAACCCAGATTCGGCACAAACAAGGGACTAAATTCTTTTCGCTCCTATGCCACCAAAATGTGGAACGCCCTACCAACAGTCATTAAGACATGTGAATCCCTTGACTCCTTCAAAACCGCTCTCAAAGGGCACCTACGGACGGCTGCAATTCGAAACTGGCCTCTGTAAAATCTGAATCCCCCCCACCCCCCCACCCCATTTTCCCTCACTGTATATTGTATCTTTTCCCTTTTTTGCTTCCCATATGATGAATTCCTGTTCTGTTCTTTACCTACAGAGAAATGTCTATTTGTATGTCTCTAAATGTTTGTATGTCCTTAAATGTTTTGATGAATTGAACAATGTGGACCCTGTTGTAAACAAGTGTAATGCTTAATTGGGTCGTCCACTCACAGTTGACAGTCTTTGTATTGAGTTTGTGCTTAAAATGTACTGTAAATTCTACAAACTGTTAATAAAGATTTCAATCAATCAATCAATCACTTGTACGAGTTCTATTCTGTTTTACCTGAGTCCACCTTTTATGTTCATTCGTGTTTCTATGCTTATTTGTGTTTATATCTCTGACTTGTGTGTTTTGTCGTGTACTTTTATTTGTGATGTGTCTCTTTGATATTTTATGTAAAGTACTTTGGTCAACTCTGTTGTTTTTAAACACTTCTGTTGCTCTATAAATAATGTTGGATTGGATATGAAAATGTATCCTTGGCAATGTGGTGGCACTATGACATCGCTAAAGTTTAGGAGCACAGGCTTTTATTAAAAATCGATGTATGTGTGCCTGGCAAACACACAAGGCCTGTCCAAAATGCAAGCAGACACCACTCAAAATAGAGCATGGAAACCACACAGGCAAACCATTAAATCCGTAACCTTAAATACAGCCACCAATGGGGCCGATTTCTTTTTATGTATGGCGTTGGTGATAAATCCTTCAGCAAATAAACAGCAGAGACACTCACATTTGTCCTTCAGGTGCGTATGTAGAGCCGGTTATACAGAACTCATGAAGCGTGCAACTTGAATCTTGCACCTCGTCTGCAATGAACATCTGGAGAGAAAAACACAAAATGTTATGAGAAAAAATGTTTGATGTCAAATTTGTTTGGCACATACTGTGCAATGTGGTGCAACTTTATGGTCAAGGTCAGTGATAAGCCAAGGGGTTCAACTATGCACATAGATTACTCTGCCATTTTCAGCAAATGTTCACCTACGACGACATGCCCAGAATAGTGATGCTAGGGGAGGGGTTACGAAGAGGCTGACGCATCTGCAGCATTTGGTATGAGAAATCCTTGTTGCAAAGCGTGAGTGTATGTGCACCGAATGTGAAGTACTCTGCGGGCTGGAAAGGGGCCAGGGAAAGCTGAAAAGGGAGAGCTGATTTCAGGCCAGTGACGTCAAGCGGAGTGAGAAAGACAACATATCTGCCCTGCCAAGGGCTTTCCTCAGCCCAGAAGCATGATGCGATCAGTCTGCACCAGTCACCATTTGTCCTGAACCTCTTCTTAGGACCATGTTATTTGCTTTATTTAGATATAGCACGGTACAGAGACAGGAAAACGAGGCCAGAGAGGGGGAAGGAGGACATACAATGCAGGGCCCAAACTGGAATCAAACCGATAGTTGATGTTGTCTTAGCTAGTTTGACTGTGTGTGTGTGTGTGTGTGTGTGTGTGTGTGTGTGTGTGTGTGTGTATATGTGTGTGTGTGTGTGTGTGTGTGTGTGTGTGTGTGTGTGTGTGTGCGCGTGCGCGCGCGCTTGTGTGCGTGCGCGCGTGCGCTTGTGTGTGTGCTGGATCTACACGTTCTCCAAATCATTTCTACTTGTGTTAGCAAACATGTTGTGTTTGTTTTCTCCCAATAGAATGGATACTCTCATGCAAAAAGTTTATAGAATCTTGTCTACTGCACACCCACAAATTCAGTCGGTGAGTGAGAAAGATTACAGTAGTATGTCACATTCTGTCCCAATCTTAGAAACTAAGAGGACCATATCCTGAACACCAACACTGAATTATAAAGTCTTTGGAAAAAAGAAAGAAAAAAAGGAAAAAAACACAACTACCCAAGAGGAAGAACAGACACAATACAATTATTATAATTAGACCGTTTCCTGCATCTTTGGTCAACCGACCATGCTTCCTACCAGTCATTCTATCGCCATTTCATCCGCTGTGGTCACCAAGGAAACAAGAGACAGCATGAGCCATGTGACTCATTAGCGCTGGCGAACGTTTGTGTTACACCATTCACTTCCTCTGAGGTGGGCTGTATGCAGATGGGTGTGCATGTGTGCGGTTGTGTGCATGTGTGACTGAGTGCGGGGAAGTGTGCTGTTATGATATGGTGGGGGTTCCCTGGAAACACCACTGAGGGCGGGGATATCCTCAAGGTCGGAAAACCAGGGCTGGACAGCTGGGCAGGGAGATGCATATTCCTATCAGTGGCTCAGGACAAGGTCCAGCCCCCCCAAAAAAGAAGAAAAAACTAAAATATTGGACAGATGGAAAAGGCTGGGTAAACAGCTCAAAGCAACAATTAAGCCAATTTCTATTTTCTATACACAGCCAAGTACTCAGGCTTAAACCATTAACAGAAAAGACGTACAGTAAGTGCATAGATTCACATTCTCTCTATATATAAAGTCTTTGATAAGCTACCAGTGAACATTACCTCTAAAACTTCTATAAACTTAAGGTTCCCTTTCAAATCGACTGAAGCTAGAAAGCGGAGTTTCTCTATGGGCCTGGAATGAGCTTTAGGGCAAACTCTTCTCACTCATCTCTCTTAGCAATAAAAGAGAAGGGAAAACCCCCAGGTCTCAGATGTTTTAACCACTTCACTTCCTGCCTTAGTTTCAGTTACAGCTACGATGATTTGTCTCAGAATTTTGTTGACAGTCTGTGAGTCCGTACTACTGACTACTGAACAGTCTCCTACAGTAGTTTGCCCATATTTAAATCTAAATGTATCCATGCCTGCTGGTTGCCCAACAAGGACTATGTAAGTTGTGGCATGCAGCCCTAAGGACAAGGCCAAGAGAAGGCCCTCAGTTTGTGTTTAGGGATGATGTAAAGTTGTGAAAGCAATTACAGGCAGACGGAATGTACAATAATTATTTCGAGTTTTCTGTTATAGAGCGTCGCAGTCCCGCCCCCTTTCATAACGATGAGTGGCCCAGAAGAGAATCTCCCAATTAAATTTTGCCATAGTCATTTCAAAAAGTATTCATTTAAAGTCCTGTAAGCCTCTGACAAAGCCAAATCGGATGGTGACAAATCATGACATTAAATTAAAAAGATAATGATCAAATAATTTTCTTCTTTCCAATTATTTGTTTGGCCCAAAAATTGTGGTTGTTGTCATGATTTGTCAGCCGCCGAGTTGGCTTTGTCCGAGGCTTTAAAAGAAATACTTTCTGAAAAATGAAATTCTCTTCAGGGGCAGGACTGCGACGCTCTATAGCGCCACCATGAGGCCGATTAGAAAATATAATCCGGCCCTGGCCATGCATTCCAGCCTGGCGGAGATAATAAAACAATATAGAACATGCAACTTCAATTCAATCACAGGAGGAGGAGCAACTCCAACCCCATATACAGTATATACTAAGTACTATAATAGTTGACTGTGGTCCCCCAGCAGTGGTCCATTCTTGGTTCCCTCCCTTTTTCACTACTACACAAAATGTACTCACCAAAATATCTACAAGCTCACTGACACGTGACGTTGCAGATCTATTATGACATGCCCAGAATGTAGTTAGTTAACAACCGTGAAATTACTATCACCAGGAAACACCATAAAAACCCCCACAGAGGCGGAAGTGTGACATGTGTGTGTCTGTGTGTGTGTGTGTGTGTGTGCGCTCGCACGCGCGTGCGTCGTCCACCAGAAAGAAAGCTATCAGAAGCAGCCCACGGCACTGAGTTGAGAGCAGTGAGTGAGTCAATATTTAACCAAGCTGCTTGCTTGCAGTCATTCTCTTCAGGGTTAGAAATTAGATATCTCAAGTCCACGGCTACCCCCACCCCTCCCCCCACTGGAGGGAACTCCCTAGTACTGCAAAGCACCCACGTCATCATCGCAGGGAGGAGGGGAGGGAGCAGTCTGGGAAAGCTGCTCCACAGGAAACGCACAAAAGCCACTGATGCACATGCTTAGAATTCCCTCTACAAAATATACTATAGGGGGGGAAAAAAGATTTGAAAAGCCAGGCGCACACGCATAAAGAGACACCTTCGACAGAATTACCACAGTACACCACAGGTACAATGTAATGTTTTTTTATCCGACTGAACAGAGGTCTTGGTTTCCCTGTCCATGAAGTTTGGCTGACTGGAAAAAGACAGCAAAACAGTAAGACCTGTGATGCATACTTGTGCAATGTGCACGCCACACATGTTGAGACACAACACAACCCAAGTACCATATACTACAGCACTACACAGGACAAGCTGAAGTAGCATGTGTACTACAGCAGTGGTTCCCAAACTTTTGGACCCCCAAAATTGAACCAATTAGCCCGCAGACCCCCCCCATTTGAAAAGATATGCCAGGGAGTCCCATAAGAGAAGAATTGTACGGCTCTAGCAGTGATTCTCAACCGGTTTAATTTCAAGGACCACCAGTTTGACATGCATATTAGTCTACCATTTAATGGCATCTCTGGGACCCTTTTTTGTTTTTGTAAAATCAATGTTTCAAATCAAACGGAGCAGTTAGGGGTCTCAGAGTAACAGGGTCCATTTGGTTCCAAACTATCATTTAGCTGGGGACTCCCTCAAGGACCGCTGAGGGTCCCCGGACCCCACTTTGGGAACCACTGTACTACAGTACATTATTATACAGGCCAGGCTAGTGTTGCAGATTAGTGGCGTTAATAAGATGTTTGGCTTCCGTGTCCCCTCCTGTGGGAAGCCCTGGCGTTACACACACTCTAGTTTTAGGGGAACTGCAGACAGAGAGTAAACACACGTTGCAATTAAATTCACAATTGATTTAGGGCCAGGTTTTCTATTTAACAGAGCAGAGAGAGAACTCAAAACGCAATCTGTGTCGTCACCAAAAAGGAGCTTGCATGCTTGAAAACACTCTGTCCCACTAAGTTGATGCATCATGTTACACGGGATCTAAGGCACTACAAACTCCTAACCATCGTGGAGCACACTGTTAACTTTACCTAAAGTCATAATAAAGTGCAAGTGTGCTGGCATTCATACATAGGTTATTATCAGGCTGACAGCCTTGGCCAGTAACTTTGAGACCATTACCCGAGGAGAGAGGTGCACAGGATGTAGAAAGAAGAGGTGTTAACTGGGGTAAAGTGTGTGTGCGTTGTGTACAGTAGGTGTGTGTCAGAGCCACATGCCAAGACAAACAGAAGCGCAAGTAGTGCTTAGAGTAGAACTGGCATACTGTACTGTAGCTCACGCATACACTGTTTTACTGGAAGAAATACACCCGTGTTAAACTAGTGGGTAAATATAGAGGGTGGATATGCGTGTGACATCATCATCATACCCGGAAGTTATGCGGAAACACCTACTGAGTGGCAAAAAAACTCTACTTTCTGGCCTTGACAGCCCATACATCCACACAGAAAAGTCCTATCTGATTGTATTAAACGACGTTGACGTTTGCTACTCACTTAATGCATGAGCATAACCTCTATTATTAGCATTAATTTGTTTGTTTTGCTTTTAGATAACAGTGTGTAAACCAGAGGCATAGAGAGGGGAGAGAGAGAGTAAACTTTATTGTTCCTGATGGGAACTCTGCACAGTCTGCATAGTGATTATAGACCATTGCCTGTACTATTCTCTTAATTCAAACAAAAACCCCTACAAAAGATATAAGAGCCCCTATAGATGCCACTCACCCTGCACACAGACATCTGATTGGTGGTGAGGGTGCCCGTCTTGTCGGAGCAGATGACCGAGGTGCAGCCCAGCGTCTCCACGGAGGGCAGGCTGCGAACGATGGCGTTCTTCTTGGCCATGCGCCGCGTGCCAAGGGCCAGGCAGGTGGTGATGACGGCGGGCAGGCCTTCGGGAATGGCGGCCACGGCCAGGGCGACGGCGATCTTGAAGTAGTAGATCGCGCCGCGGACCCAGGAGCCGCCGTGGACGGGGTCCCCGAAATGGCCGATGTTGATGACCCACACGGCCACGCAGATGAGGGAGATGACCTTGGAGAGCTGCTGGCCAAACTCGTCCAGCTTCTTCTGCAGGGGCGTCTTCTCCGGCTCCGTGGCCGCCATCTGGTTGCGGATCTTACCGATCTCCGTGGAGACCGCGGTGGAGACGACGATGCCAATGGCCCGGCCCGCTGCGATGTTTGTGCCCTTGGGAACAGGAGCCGGGAGGGGGGGGGGGGGGAATCAGATGCCAATTCTGTACTTTTCGATGAGATATCAGATGCCAATTCCATGACTCAAGAGTACGATGCCTGATTGGAAGTGGTCTACCTCGCTAAACGAAATGCTTAACACTTATTTTGTCCAAGACGTCCCCACATGTCTTAATACCCGTAGACGGCCCAAGACATCTGGAGACGTCTTTAGGTTGCCTTTTTTTTTAATGGTACAAAACCATCGCTTTTTTGACAGCAGCCGTTGCTAGGCAACACCTTGCTCGGAGCTCCCGGACATGTTTTGTGCATGCGCGTAGCCGCTCACTTCCTTGTTTACGGCTCCGATCAGAACGCCAATGTTCTGTCCTGACTTAACCAAGCATCTTATTTGGAATATCAATGCTTCTAAAGAGAGATCAGACATATTAGGGTGAGCTAGTAATGGAATACCTCCCCATTTTGGGGGGAAATGGAAGGCGAGTAAAATGTGCCTCATGTGCTGGGCAGTACTTTAGCGCCTTTATTAAAAAAAAAAATCTGGGTCATAAAAAGTGATAATATACATCAGGGTGCACTCTAGTGTACTGCACAAGACTGGCACATTCACTGGAAACACTAATCGCTACAGATAAGTCAGGCTACATGTACCGGTACGTATGTATACAGTCAACACATTGTTTACTACAGATATGTAAGGCTGTCATACATTATAAATAACTGAGCATTGAACAATACGATGGGGTGAGGGGATGTGCAATCGATATAATACAAAACAAATGCAGACCAACTAGTCCGAGCTAACAAAATGTGTGACATGCAATACCCCCTTTTAAAATGTTCAACAAGGCTTATTCTTCATAACATGTGAGCAGTGTGAAAAAACCCAAAGGAGGTATACTCACAGAGAACAGCATGTTCTTCTTGTCTTGATTGACAGCTCTGGGGTCAGGAACAGGGTCAGTGTGTTTGATGACCGACACGGACTCCCCTAAAGAGACGATCAGACCCTCAGACACATGAACACTGCCAACGCTCCCACCAATCCATACCTGCACACTCTCTGAACACTGCCACCGCTCCCACCAATCCATACCTGCACACTCTCTGAACACTGCCACCCCCCCCCACCAATCCATACCTGCACACTCTCTGAACACTGCCACCGCTCCCACCAATCCATACCTGCACACTCTCTGAACACTGCCACCCCCCCCCCACCAATCCATACCTGCACACTCTCTGAACACTGCCAACGCTCCCACCAATCCATACCTGCACACTCTCTGAACACTGCCAACACTCCCACCAATCCATACCTGCACACTCTCTGAACACTGCCACCCCCCCCCACCAATCCATACCTGCACACTCTCTGAACACTGCCACCCCCCCCCCCCCCCCACCAATCCAGACCTGCACACTCTACTACATTTATTTTGAAACCCTTAAAAGCATTCTGGACCACAATGGAAACAAGTCCCCTGGACCTTTTTGTGTTACCCTTTCAGCTTTGATGTCTTACTGTACCACGTGCCATTTACATTTAGCCCTAATAAAGTATTCAATCTGGAACTTAAAGGACTGCAGGCTTTCTATTCCTGAAAAGTTGCAATGCAAAAAAGGAAGCCATCGTTCTCACGATAATAAGAATCGAAATATGGTTTTAACACAAATCTGCCTAACAATGATGTTACTGGTGGATGGGTTTCTGAACTGCCCACAGCCCTGCCACACAGACCGAATAGAAAAAAATTGTGGTATATTATCATGAACATTAGTGAGGACCAATTATATGATTTGAAAAGTGGTCCTTTAAATTGCAGTAATAGAAAATGTGTATTAAACACCCACACCCACACCCACAAATGCCTATCTGCATAGCAATCAGGAAATTAAGTAGAATTGATATAAAATTTCATCCAACAGATTCAGTACGCATTACTTGAGCCATACGAGTTGTGCTCGACCAAGAGAGATGACAGTACCTGTGAGGATGGACTGGTCCACTCGCAAGGTGGTCGACTTTATAGATGTCACCCTGATGTCAGCAGGCACTTTGTCACCAACTAAACACCACAGCAGAATGGCAAAAAACAACAAAAGACTGGCATTAATTTTAACTACATTTCGTACACCTGGATCCTCCAGGGATCTATACTAGGCCCACTCCTTTTTGAGGGGCGCTAGCCCCTCCTATGTCCAGCTTTGAGGGTTTGTGCACACACAAACATTGTGGTAACACAAACATTGAATGCCATTGACAATGAATGGCCAGCTTTGAGTGTTTGTGTAAACACAAACATTGAAGACGAAGGTGAGGACGCAAATTGTGATTGGACGGAATGAGATGATGTAGGATGTACGTTGATAAGAGCGCCCTCACTTCACACAGGTGTGAGTTTTTCCTTCTACATCAGGACACCATTTCCCTCGAGATCAGGGTACCATTCTTAAAAATGTGCGCGCGTGCGCCTGCCCACATGAATGAGTGAGTGAGTCCGACTATGCATTTTATTCACAGTAGAGAAAGGTTAGCTTGTTACGTTGTGAAACACAGGAAACACCCATCTACATTCAGTTATGTGTTCAAATAGTGAAACCCTGAGCAAAGAAATTAAGATAACAGTGAGCACAATCCTGAGGGTTAATTTAACTCGGGGCATACAAATGGAACCAAATGGACCCTCCGTTTGGTTCCATTGTACTCTCACAGAGTTAAAGTAACACTCAGGATTTTACTGTGCAGGTCAGCCCTTTCTCACACACACAGCAGGAACAAAGTAGAGTCAATGTCTGCTTCAAATCTATGTAATGGATTCGTTCTACTGCCCGTGTGAGATCCACCCTGCTGATTAAACTCACTATACTGCACTGCACCCGAGTTGTTCCTTTTCACTAAGACCAAGTTTGAAATAGGAATTTAATTAAATATCAAGGCAAATGAAACAACTTAACATCTTTTCAATGGCATTGGATGGAGAGAGGGCATTTGTCCAATCTTGAAACGGCAACCAATGGGCTCGGATGAGGGGCAGGAACACGGGCAAGACTTGACGAGAGGTGAATTGCATACAGTCATTTGACCAGCTATATTATTTCCAAGCACCGAGCAAGAGGACGAGAAGAGATGTCACATCCTTTTCCTTTTTTTTTATATCCCACAATATTTGTAACCCATTTCTTCACCCAGTGTCAATTATCTAATGTAATCATGGGCGCGACACTCCCTCTGCCAACCTGGGGAGAACAACGGACTGACAGCAGCTTGGACTCCTCATGCATAGAAGGAAGCATCCTTCTATGCATGAGGAGTCCAAGCTACTTCTTTTCACCTGATAGAGGGGAGTTTACCTGGTTGGATGTAGCGCGTGGAAGGAACACGTTATTCCAACCAGTTCCTTTTCCCCTCCATCAGGCTGGCCAGGGGGAGGCAGTTTAGAGACCAGGATACTGAATGTTTTTTGTGAGGGTACCTACCCTGGGGGACAGGGAGAGAACATGCAAACTCCAAACAGAGAGGGCCTTTTGACAACCCCACCTAGCATATGGGCACTGCTGAGGAGGAGAGAACACGCCCCCAGCGCGGCAGCGCCACAGCGGGAATCGAACCCAGGACCTTCTAGCTGTGAGGCAACAGCACTACCGACTGTGCCACGGTGCCCCCAGGACATGTCACATACTATCAGAGCACTACCGACTGTGCCACGGTGCCCCCAGGACATGTCACATACTATCACAACACCATACTCTCTTGTAAAGTACCTGCATACCTTGTTTCTCAAATTCCTCTCCCTACACCTCACCTTTTCCCAACAAAGTCACACATTCACATCCTTCCTACAGCAAAGCCCCAACTTGGTCCATTTGGGGGTTTCCTACCACTGAGTTCACCCCTTTCCAACATAGCCCAAGATGTTTGTCAACCTAGTGAACCTACCCCATTCTAAGAATCTCAAATTAGTGTTCTTCAAGGAAAAGAAACAGAAAGAAGAAGGAACACACTTCAAATGCTCGCAATGTCCTAGTTTCTTTATTTTCTTTTTTTCAGCCCAAGGCAACAGACAGACCTCTGTAAATCTGTTACTTTGCATAATTTGTCTCATGAATAGCTCAGACAGAGTCCTTAGCTCTCAGATCTATTCACCAGTCACCACCAATCACATCCAAAGCAAGGGCACATGGTGAATGCAGTACTTAGTTGAATTATTATGAACATCCTGTGTCACTTCTCCTTTGTCAAGGCGTTCGCTCATCTTTGATGCTTACAGTACCATTATGTACTAGAATACAATCTTTATTGTCAATAGAGAGTGGAAAGGCTAAACACCTTATGTGCAATATTCCCTGTGACACTGTATAGGAGTTATCACAAGAAATACTGGGCCTTTTGTTTTTTGTTTTTTTACATACTCCTGACAAAGAAGACACGCATGTTAACATACTCCTGCCAGCAGGTACTGGCATAACAAGGCTATAGGAGACAACGGAAACGTGGGCGAAATCGCATTACCCGTCGATGCCATTAAGTATTTTTAATCCTTTTTTTTAAGTTTTGGCTTCTCCGAAATTCTCTTCCTCACTTCCTTGACTTCCACCTCCCGAGCGGCGACTGGCTAGCTGCACGTCCTAGTTACTGCCTCCGATTGGCCGACCGGGTACATGCAGGATGTTTATAATGCTGTTGTGTCGTGGGAGAGGGGACATGGGAAGTGAGGAAGAGAGAATTTTGGAGAAGCCAAAACTTCGCCCACGTTTCCGTTTTCTCCTATAGCCGTGTTATGCATCTTTGAAACATCTCACCAACACTGCGTGAACGGAGGGTATGTACATCTGCATCCCATAATAATAACAGATCAGGGAGGGCAGCGACGTCCAAACTTCAGAAAAGCTAACCAAGGGTGCTGAAAGGGGCTACCATTCTGCATACTGTGACATAAAAACTTCAATCAATCAAACAATCAATCAATGAAAAAGGATGGGTCAAACACACAGGACAGCTTCTAGATATGTGCAAATGTACTTTATATTTTTTTATGGAATAAAATAAATCGCCCACATTAAATAGTTTGTGATATGAGGGAGGTGGTGATGTGGAACGAGAAGTTGCATTTGTGTGTGAAGGGCTACACACACCGTCTGCGAATGCCACGCGTTCACACCTCGCCTGACGCTCCGATACGTCAGCGTTCTATTTTCCAGGCAGTTGGCGCGCGACAATGCCGGTGCCGCGTCGCTGCGCACCCGGTGTGTGTAGCCCTTCAGCTGGCTGGAGACAATAGGTCTACAGCAGCAGACTTGGGACAAAGACGTTTGAAATGCCAACCCATTGAAACATGCTCACACTTGACCTTCTACAGCAGGGGTGCCCACCCTTTTTGGACTTGAGAGCTACTTTCAAAAAGAAAAACTAAACTAAACTAAAAATGCGGTGATGGCTACATATAAGACAAACACACTTGGAATGGGAAATAGGGGAGGGGGAGGGTGGAGTTGGAAGGGTTTTCTTGTATATAACTTTGTAATGCTACTGATGTTTGTGTGCAACACTCTTGAAATCAAAGTATTGCTTTGTGGGTTTGAGCTGACAGGCCATTTTTTATGTCAATCAATAAGGTCATCTTAATTCAAGTGGCAGATACCAAAAATAGGGTTTCTTATTTTTTTATTATAGGCTGTTTGATCTACTGGTAGATCACAATCTACCTTTTGGGCACCCATGTTCTACAGGCACTCTAGAATAGAAAAGGCACAATTGAAATATTGAGTAAAAGCTGCTTTTGAAACTCAAACTGGTGGATATGATTTGTTAATGCTCGGGGTGATACATCGTCATGTCTTTTCCGATTCACTGTCACAACTGTAATGGTCAAATATTTGTTGTTATTTCAACTTGGACAAAGTTGGTAAGACTTTATATTAAGGACGGGTCTATAATGTACTACATTTATAATGCACTTCATAAGAACTAGCCAAGTTAATGTAATTATAATGCATTATAGACCTGACTTTAAGTAAAGTGTTACCAAATATTTTATTCATCAAGTCATTATCAACTCACACAGGAGTCTCTTTGGTAAGGCTCAAACGGAACGCACTGGCACTCCCTCCATACCAGAACTCTAGGCCAAAAATAGCAGATCTACAAGCTCACAGATGCATTGTGAGCTTGTAGATCGGCTATTTTTGCATGAAATGCAAAGGGGACGCTATAGTGTTAAAGTGTTTAGAAAGTAGAAACACAGGAAAGTTTGAGTGCAAGCGGGAATCACATATATGCCGTAACCCTTGGCTGTCACTGCTGACAATTAATCTACAGTCATCGAGAAGGATTGGAAACTTGCGTGTAAATATATTTATGTGCTTTTCTCTCTTTAAAAGGCATTTGTGGTCTATACCAGTGTCCCTTTCCAATGCCTCCAAGGAGCTTAATTTATCCCCTAACATCCAGTTCCCATGGAACAGAGACTGGGTAATCTGAAGTGCAGAAAAGCTTGGGAAATGTAATGGCGGAAAAGGAAGATTTGTTTGTTTTCTTTGTCACCAAACCCCAAATGTGTTTGAGCCAGGAGCTTCAACGTCCCCGTTCCCTGACACACACTTTCTGAGAGAGAGAGGAGGGACAAATGTGTTTGAGCCAGGAGCTTCAACGTCCCCGTTCCCTGACACACACTTTCTGAGAGAGAGAGGAGGGACAAATGTGTTTGAGCCAGGAGCTTCAACGTCCCCGTTCCCTGACACACACTTTCTGAGAGAGAGGAGGGAGAAAAACTGTGTTTGAGCCAGGAGCTTCAACGTCCCCGTTCCCTGACACACACTTTCTGAGAGAGAGAGGAGGGAGAAAAACTGTGCGCTGGTGCACTACCAAGCTCTAGTGTTGTTTACTGCTGTTTTAACTACGCTTAGCAACAAGATTATGTCAGTCAAAATGAAGGGTAGGACAGTCACATACTGTGTTTATAAAATATGTGCCAGGCTGCACTAGACTATCAAAACACTTCCACAGATGCGTGTAACTGTTTGATAAAAGGTACATTCTTTTCTGAGTGTATTTACAGTGTATGCCAACCATGATCCATGTACCTCATTATGCTTAGAACATCCCCTTCACTGGCAGACCGAAAGCTCCTTCATAACCAGCTATTTCCACTGGCTAAAAAACATATGGCCCAAGTGTGACTTCTGTGATCTCTCTAGCCATTCTTTAAATAGCATTTTTAAAGCCTTATTATTCTTCAAGGGGCAAAAATCATCGCGGGCCTTAACCTGTTTTTCCATTTTGCCGATGGGGTCCCGGATTGGAAGTAACCTAACCTGTGAGTCTCTCAGTCACCATTTGTATCCGTGAGTCTGTGGGCCACATGGACACACGTGGAATACATGGACTACTGTTCTTGAGACATTACGAGTAGCCAGACAACTATTCCCCAACCTTATATATGCCTATATATGTCTAGACTACTTCGACTACAGCCGCATACATTTGTCCTACTGTAAATCATTATAGTAGGACAAATGTACGCGACTGCAATGATGGGGGTAAAGCAACCCCTTTACTGCCAGATCATCTTCTGCGCTTCCTGTATGAGGGAAGTGTTTGTGTTTGAAAATTGTGTGAGTCAACAGTCTGGCTAAAGAGACAATCTAATTGCAGGAGATTTCCATACTGATCCAATCATGACATACTAATGTCTTTCCTTCTTTGGCATCAGGGACAAAAGGAGTCACTGAACCTCAATAGCTTGCATTGCTCGAAGATATCACTAGTGAGGGAGGTTGTCAGTCACACTGTTGGTGTTAATGGTGAGGGTGAAGAAAGGTGGAGTGTCTGTGTTTACGCAGTCCTTTAACTTGTGTGAACATGATTGTGAATGTGTTGTGAACATTGTGACTTCACTGTCATTTGTTGGGTTTGCAAGGGCCACTGTGTGCAACGGCACACAATCTTGTGCTCGCACTTACACATGAAGAAATACAATTATTTCCAATGATGCCTGCAGGTAACAACAAACTCACATGCATTGTGATAGAACCAGTTTAGTGAAATTCCTTGAGTCCATTAAATTAAATGTTACATCATAAATGTAATGCCAGTTCCAACATGTAAGATTGCAGCCAACGATGATGAAAGGTCTGAAAGGCCCTCTGCAAGGTGGTCCTCAGACAAGCCCTTACTTAGTTAACGAGCTAGACTGGAATGGATGCAGGCTACGGTGTATCTAGCACACAGCTTATCTTATACAGTGCATAAAATACCTGTGCCTTGTGATGTGAATGGCTTTTTAGGCCAGAAGAGCACAAATTATGAGTGAAGTCTGTGATCTAATTCCAGTCCTGTACACACCATTTTTCCAGAGACACCATTCTGATGCTTTTGAGATCAATAATCATGATGATAGTGAAGTTATGTCCATTCAGTACATGTGTGTGAATTTTACAACATCTATATGCACGTTCACACACAACTCCATACCGATGTCTATTTTTTGATGAGACTGCCCACACATAATCACAGAAGTTTGTGTACTGTATGTTGGTGTGTGTGTGTGTGTGTGTGTGTGTGTGTGTGTGTGTGTGTGTGTGTGTACCAGCTAGGGATGTGAGTGAAGCTGACAAACATCCAGCAGCGTCCAGGTGGATGGACTGAGAGCATGGAAAGCAAAGGGAAGAGGAAAAGCTGTGGAAATTTAAAAAGGACCCTAAATACAGAACCGACCACAGCCACTTAAACAGTACCACCCACACACACACAGCCAGCCACGCACGGTCGCACGCACGCAAGCACACACTGGCACCTGCAGGTCCAGAGAAAAGGCACTTATGTATCTTGGTTTGAGATATTCCAGTAGTGTTTCCAGACTCACTGGCTCATTGGCATGGGTTGTGTATGTCTGTGTTTGTGGACATGAGTGCCAGCAATACTGGTCTACAGGCAATGTAGTGAGTTAAGCCTATAATTTATGCTCCATTGTACAATGGCGTCACAGGCCAAAAATAGCAGATATATAAGCTCACAACTCGTCACATCCATGATGCGTTGTGAGCTTATCTAGATATACATTTGAGAAGAGCAGCTTTGTGCACGGTTCAGTTGGTCAAGTCATACATATGCAGAAGTATGCAGAAGTTCCATTTACGCCTGTGCTTTGTGGCCATGATACGTCACTGACTTTACCTCTGCGTTTTCAACGCAGCTTTGTGGGTGCAGTTTCCATTTCCGTGATGCGAAGGACCGATTACAGAGCGCCCACACAACCTGCCCAGCACGGAAAAAACGCGGTCAGTGGCAAAAGATAGATCGCTGTCTGCGTTTGTTCAAAATGTACGGTTTGTGTGTGTGTGTGTGTGTGTGTGTGTGTGTCTCACGCACACCGCACTGCGACATAGACACATAGCGTTAGACGCGAGTGTGCCGCAGAATAGATGCACAAGCTTCCAATACTGTATAAGACCAAAGCACGGAACAGTCTCTGTGAGAAACGTACAGTTTCATTTCTTGCATTTCAGTTTTTCATTGCATACCTGCCACCTCCACTATGTCTCCAGGGACAATGTCCCGAGCCTTGATCATCTGCACAGCCTTCCTGTTCATACGATACACCTTGCCCATCTCTGGTTCGTACTCCTTCAGAGCCTCAATGGCATTCTCAGCATTCCTTTCCTGACGGGACAGAAATACAGACAAGTCGTTTTTAAAGAAATGCATTTGTAAACTCTTCAGCTGTAAACTCTTCAGCTGCAAACCCTGCCAGCGGCAACATCTATTAACTCATCATTACCTGCGGGGAGAAAAGTGTGTCACCGCAAATCTGACATTCTTTAGTTATAGAAGCTATGTGTGTGAAAATCGTCGTACCTGGAAGTTATGCGGAAACGCCTACCGAGTGGCAAAAAACTAATTTCTGGCCTTGACAGCGCCATACATCCATACATAAAAGGTATACTGGCTGAGAGTCGGGGTTAGTGCAGGCATAGGACATAATACTCTTAGCCTTGACAGATGTCATCCACTCGCCGCCAGATGGGAACCGCGAGGTTCCGTGTTTGATCCTCGGCTCCCCCAGAGTTCTTGTCGAATGTCCTTGAGCAAGACTCTGAACTCCTAATTGCTCCCGATGTGCAGGTTGTCGCCTTGCATGGTTTGTAAATTGTGCATTTATATAGCAATATATCCAATATCTTTCAGTAGGCGCGCACAGCCACACACACACACACACACACACACACACACACACACACACACACACACACACACACACACACACACACACACACACACACACACACACACACACACACACACACACACACACACACACACACAGTGTGTCTCACCTGCCAGACCCCAATAACAGCATTGGCGATGAGAATGAGAAGGATGACGATAGGCTCAACGAAGGCAGTGATGGTCTCCTCTCCTTCCTCAAACAGAGCCAAGACCTGCACACACACACACACACACACACACACACATTTGCACTAGAATTGTAAACATGGCTACATTGATAGAAGGTACCTTCTAACAGTTAGAACAAATTAGTAATTTGCCTATGTGACATTAAATGAACCCCAAGGGGCCTAGTAAGAAATCACCACAAAACAAACAAAAAAGAAGGAATATGGATTTAAGAGAGCAGCAAAAATGTCAGGCTATATACAATTTGGATTTGCTTTCCAACTGACTCCTGGGTAGTTTGGTTATTTGTCATACAAATAATGCAGGCAAGTCCAATGTGCCAATTTGAGTGTATTCAAACACGGACAAATTTGTAAATTTTATTCTGTTCTCTTTTTGGGGGGGGGGGGGTAACTCAGTGTCCGTGTAGCTCAGTCGGTAGAGCTCTCACCTTTGAACCACAAGTTCGATCCCGGGCACCGCCAACTCAGTGTATGAGCAGCACGGCTTGGGTGTGGCAAGCAGAGTTGGGGTCCGTTACTCATGAAAGTAATACACTACATATTACATATTACTTTTGAAAAAAGTAATGCCTTACATTACTTTATTACTCCCTGGAGAAAGTAACTAGTTACATTACTCATTACATTACTTTTGCGTTACTTTATAAAATCGCCTGAGATGCATTGTCAAATAATAAATCTTATCCTACGACAACAACATAATATTTAGTTTGGGGTCTGTGAGGCCAAATCTCATCAAATGGTGGTCCATGGCTAAAATGCAGAATACATACTGGACCTTGATATGAAAATGGTTGAAAACCACTGTACCACGTGGTTCTAGGCAAATATTAACTTTCCCAATATATATTCAAATAAAAATAATGAGACTGAGATAAATCAGTAGCCTATTATGTTCACAGTGCTTTAGGATCCCTTTCTTTATGATGTGGAGTCCCCTGCTCCATTGCTCATTAAATGTAGTTTTTCATTTTGGCATATTTGGTTTATTTATCTCTGCATTAACTAACTAGTGATTGTGAGAGCACACGTTCTACAACAAACAAACAGACCCTCCCACTGGCAGTGTTGCCAGGTTTTAGAAGAGAAACAAGCAGCCATGTCTATGAAAACAAGCCCAAAAGAAGCCCGACTGGTCAATTATAAAACAAGCCCAAAGTCGCTTATAATAAGCGGACATGGCAATACCCCAACGCCTGCTCTGTCTCTGTGACAGTGGGAGACTGAGAGCTTGCTGTGCAGCGGAAAAGTGATGAGGAGATTTTAATACAGAGACAACGTAAATGACAGTTATGACACAAGCACTGTAGGCTATATCACAAAAAAACTGACAATGATTTGTCCGGCCAGAGGTTGATTTGGGAGGAGGACAGGTGGGTCTAAAACCGGACGTCTGGCCACCCTACGAGTCCACGACAGTAACGAAATGATGTGCTGCTGATGATCTGACACCGGTTTGACATGTTCTAGTCCGTACTGCGTACTGCGTTGCCAGCGCACCATTAGTGTTCATGTTCAACTCATCTCCGTTGTGTGCATTATTCTCCAAAGCAACACTGCTCCCAGGGGTCTAGCACATTGTAACGGGGACAGACTCCTGCATGTTACTGGCTGATACAGCCACTCCCGACCTACTTCTTTCCAGAACACAATGTAACCATTAATACCTGCATCATAAACAAATTCATGAAGAACTTAGGGGCAGAGTTAGACACGATATGTCAGCGAGAGCTCAATTCATCAATGTTCCAAGAATCCAAGTTCAGAGAGACCTCTGTCTGTGTGTGTATAGGACCTAAGTGGGAATTACATTGAGAGACTTGCCGGCCTGAAGAATGAAAACATGCAAGGCAGATCTCAATATTGCAAGGGCTCTTTGGGAGCCATGCGCCAATGGAACAGGACAGAGGCCTTGTTCCACTATAAACAGTGCATTTTAAATTACAACCGAGGGAAGCCCAATTCACATTAGGAAAAGTAAGCCCACACTGCAAACCCCTGCAGTTATAGCCCACGCCTGGACTCCAGGCATCTGGCTTGGAAAAGCTGCAGCACAGAGCACACACACACACGGCCCGTTAGAGGAGATATATTGTGTCACATATACATTTTAATAGCGTTTTCCTACTCTCAGAAATAGCAACTCCACTCCGAGGCACCGGGGACTCACTGTAATGGATGGAAAAAAGTTATTATGTAGTCAGAATTGCCCTCCCCTGCTCACACCCCTCTCTGACCCAGTTAAAGTCCTAAAACTTGTGTCACCAATTGAGGCCATTGTGTCATAGGGAATTTTCCCGTTTTTCCTGAGACATGCTTGATCCCCCCATATAGAAGGAATCCCTGTCAATCAATCCTGGGCAGAGAGAAGGAAGTATCTATAGCAGTTAAGTGTGTATTAAGTATGTACACGAGGTATGCACATGAGCAGGTAATTACTAATTATGTACATTATAAAAACTAGGTGCGCAAGGAGGGAATTATGTTGATGAAATATGCACATGAGGAGGAGGATGTACATGAGGTATGAGGAGGATATGTACATCCTGGACATGACGCTAGCATATTGCAGGGACTACCAACACAATCCAACCCTTGAGTGCCAAGCAGGGATGAATCATTGCATCAGGTACAATGTTTTTTAATAGTCTTTGGTGCAGCATGACTCAGCCAGGCATTGAACCCCGACCTCCCAATATCAGGGCGGACACTCTGACCACAAGGTCACTGAGCTGCGAATGCAGAGTGAAGTATATGAAGTATGCACATGAGGCGGTAAGTATGTATATGAAGTAGGCACATGAGCAGTGAGGTGCACAAGGTATACTGTATACATGAGGAGGGAAGCATGTAGTTGACGTATACTCATAAGCAGGGAAGAATGTACTGACCATACAGGGAGGTATGTATGTACATGAAAAATATAGAGCAAAATACCAGGGCTGTCAATTTGTCGAATCACTGGGGCCCCTTTTCCACCAAAATAACTTTGGTTCTAGAACTGGCTCCGTTCCAGATTCTTGGAAACTTTCACGGAACCAGCGGCCATTTTTTGGTTCCAGTTCCGAACCAACTTTTAGGGTTCTAGAAACCAATTAATTTTCAGTGGAAACACTCTGAACTGGTTCAATATTAGGCAGAAGGGGCCAATGTGAACTCTGTCTTAAAACGGTCTTAAAATAAGATCTGTGCAGTCATTGGTGAGCAGTGACATTTATTGGTACCTGGTTATATTAGTGGTTTGGGTACTTACAAAGGAGATGCAGGCAGCTAGCAGCAGAATCCTGACCAGGAGGTCTTCAAACTGCTCCACCACTAGCTCCCATAGCGATTTGCCTAGAACATGCATGGTACAAAATAAATGCACAAATGTTCATCAACAGGCCCAGCATAAAACCGAATTATCCACTTTCAAACTGGTGTCCCCATTTTAGATATGTAAAATGTTTCCAAATGTTTTATACTTGCTAAAATGTTCAAATGTGTACATTTCTTAAAAATAAAAATATAATGCAAAAATAGCAGATCCACACTTGTGCATGGTAGAACGGCTATTTTCGTCTATTCGACATACTGTACACAACAAGTATATTTGGGCTGAAGTGGTTAATTGTTTTTCAGTTTGATAAATAAACATACATAAAATATGTTTTTACACAAATGCATGGCTAGAATCTAGGGTGTATTGACTTGGATCTACAAAGTATTAAGCAGCTTGAGTGATCTGTGAAGCAAGGCGATACATCCATGTACTGTATTGACAGAGGAGTTCTAGTGTCTATGTCTATGGGTGTGATTCTGAGGCTGTGTACACTCTCCAAGTTTACCTCCCGGCCTAAATAACACAATGGGTCCTATCAGAACAATATTAATCGGATAGTAAAGGGAGGAGGATCGCAGACAGCACACACTGGAAACATCTATATTTACCTTCTTCAGCTGGGAGCTCTGTTGATGTCACACCATGCAGTAGAGGAATGACGGTGTTGGTGGGAGAAAGACAAAAGAGCAATTAACAATATGAACCCTATTACAGTATGTGTCCCTATTTTGGGGGGGGGGGGGGGGGGGACATACACGGAAAATAACAGATCTAAGCTTGTAAAATGGGGCAAAGAGACTTGCACAGTACAGTACAGAAGTACAGAGCGGACCCTGGTCAAGTAAGTATTAGTTTAATAATGCAGAGTTCACACTACACGATTTTAGCCCCAATTATCCACTCTGTGAAATTTATGGAGCTTGCAGAGCAAACCCCCCTTTTTTCCCGCAATAGTGATTTTTTCCCCCAGTACCAGTCGCACGCATGCGCCTACATGTGCGCATTGCATGCGCACAGAACTGCTGATAGCTTAAGCCTATATTGTTTATAGTGTATGAGAGTTTAGACACGCACGCACACACACACACACACAAAAGTAGACTTCAAATAAGTCCCATGTTTCTCTAGTGTGTTACTGTGTTTTGACCACACTAAAGCAGTAGTTTTCAGCTGTGTTACATACCCATCAAACATGATGACCCTGTGAAGAGGGGGAGGTGGAAAAAGGAAAGGCCATGACGTGAGCCCACAAGCTCCTTCCAAAAACAAAACTCTAAAAGCCCTCTTTACATTACACATGTGCTATGACAGAAAGAATATTTTATATCACGACCACCGGATTGAATAAGAACTTCATAATGAATAAGAGACAAATTATCCTAGACACAGGACCAAGTTGGCACATGGCACAGTCAAAATGTTCCAGATTACAAACAGCAACGTGGAACATTTGTTTGCTGATTATTTCAATTCTGTGCATTATAGTCTTTTAATTAAGTTTTATTTTAGGTTCAGTGAGAGTGCATTGTTGAAAACACAAAGAGGCTATTGTGTTTTTAAGTACACAGAGGTCTCGTCTCTTTTTCCGAAATTATGCTATTTGAGTAGGCTGCATGAAGGCCTGTTATTGTGTTTAGGAAACTTTGATTTCAAAATGCCCTCAGGCAACCCGGCACAACTAGTGAATTTGAACAGCTTCCTGCACAGCAAAAGCCTCAGTGTTATAATTTACCCATTTGTTATTGTTGTTGGTATTTTGGCAGGGTACAAAAACGAGGAATTTGTCCTCTGCATTTACAAATAAGAGCACAGTGGGTGCCATTAACACCGCACCCAGGGAACAGTTAGGGGTTTGCACAGGGACACTTCAACACATACCGTAGAGTAGACTGAGCGAGCTTGAGGTTCATAACTCGGTGTAAAAATATGGACTTGTAACTGCCTTAAGGTTATATTGGTACACTCTCAGAGTTAAAACAACACTCAGGAATTTGCTGTGTGGGCCAGATCCTACATGTATATCTACCATTAGCTTTGGGACAGATCATCAACTTGTGTAATGATAGTTGATGAAGCATTGTGTTCCATTTTTTCACATTTGCTGCATGGTGGGTTTTCATATTTTCAGACAGGGGCATATCATTTGGGGACCCATGGAATGGTAATTGCCACCTACTAGAATTTTCATTTAAACTAAAATTAATTTATTTTATTTATGTATATTTTCTCCACCTCTGAAGATTAATTGATTATGAGACAGACAAGTGCACTCAAAATCCATGCCAAACCATCCATGTTAGTAGTTTTCTTTCCTGAAATTATGCTCGTTGTCAGGCTTAGAACGGTTTAATTTACACCCGTAAGTCCTACACAGAAGAAAGTCCTGACCAGAGTGTCAATTTGAATGTAAAAATTGACCCTCTTAGACTTAAATGAAAACACTTTTGCTCTATGCCAAAAGCAGCAGAAATGTGTCCCACTGTTTTCCATGCTTCACTAGTCTGACATGAGCCCTCTCCCGGTGACAACTCTGCCTTCCATACTCGTATGATGTTTTTTATGACAGACAGGCTGACTGCAGCTCCAGTGCTGGATACAAAGGCAGGCATACTGGAGGGGAGAGACAGAAGAAAGGAAAAATAAAGAGGGAGGGGAGAGAGAGAGCAGGCTGGAGGAGGTGTTGATCGGGGTTCCCCGTCTTCCCTCTGCCAAGGATTCCCTCACAGTCATCTGGGTCGTGTCAACCCAGGCCTGCCCAAGCACATTCCTGCAAACTGACTTCACTACCTCTGTCTCTCCCTCTCCCCATTCCTCCCCTCCCAGGCCAGACAATGAATAAAAGAGGCAGCTTGTTTACACTTTAGCAGTGATGTGAGCAATGGGGAAACACTTCCTGGAGACTGTTGCCAACAACAGTGGAGAGTGGGTGCCCCATGGCCATGAGAGAAAGGGGAGAGGAGTAGGAAACTTGCCATTCATCCTTCAGTGCTGCAAGATATGGGATCACTCCACACACACACACACACACACACACACACACACACACACACACACACACACACACACACACACACACACACACACACACACACACACACACACACACACACACACACACACACACACACACACACACACACACACACACACACACACACACACACACACACACACACACACACACACACACACTTCAAACATGAGAACGTTTTCAGAACAGTTACCATGGCTACTTGGCTCATGAATTCAAGGAAAACAGTTTCAAACGTTCCACGGTGCCACAATCACAACCTACCAAGAATAACTTGTTATGCAATCTGCAGGGCCTTGATACAGCATGCCCGGCCTGCAGGCATCATAACTACATTAAAATATATGAACAAACACAGTTTGTGTTACGAATACACATTTAGCTGTGAGGCAGTGTTCACACAAGTAGCCGTTTTGCTAGATAGAGGTGACAGGTTTGACATCTAATTATATCCTAGTTACTTTGTAGCACATAGACCAGGGTTCCCCAATGAATTTTCCTCAAGGGCCATATTTTGACTAGGGTACCAGGCTGGGGGCCGAGTCTGCACGCGCGAGGTCGAGGTCTTTTCAGGGCAAGACCCCATTTGAAAAGGATGCCCAGTTTAGTTTGTCATGCATAGGCTACTGACCCCCATTTAATGCCATTTATATCTGGGGACCCCAGACAGTGCTCCAACAGTGTTTATTTGTGTTAAAACACCATTAAATTAGGACAACGTTTCGGCCGTGAACGGCCTTCATCAGCTTCCAATCAATCAGCTACAAGATCATGAATTAGGTCAGACAGACACTGATGTCGTGGTTGAAGGCCATTGGACCTGGCTCACAATCACATGGCATTCCGAAGGATAGGGTTAATAGGAAGCAGTGAGTGGATATTTTGCGGTGTTGTGCAGTACCTGTTCAGGTAATTCCAGACATTATAATGTCAATATTCTAGCAGTACGTTGGACACAGCTGTGTGAACAACCTAATGGTGGGCTCTACAAGCATGCTCACACTGTACAGTTTAATTTACACATGCATTTTTTTTTAATGAATGAATGAGTTTGACTGCAAAATGTTTCAAAAAAGCTGCACGATGCAATGTGACATAGCAGTTTACAAAATGCCTTGTGCTACCCCCTCCAACCGTATACTTCCCCATTTTCAACTGTTTTTATATTTTGACACTTGCTTTGGCAATGTAAACGTATAATTTCTCATGCCAATAAAGCTCCTTTGAATTGAAAATTTAGTGCTGAAGAAGGAAATGCCAAGGAACCTTCCAAGAAAACACTACTAAATCAGGGACTGCTGCATGAAGATGTCTTGCTGCACATTTTCATTTGTATATCGACTTCTAGGGATACAGCACCACAAAAGACTGATTTATTTGTGCCTTGTGCTCTATATGCATTCAAATTAACCTCAAGATCAGTGTTACCCAGCAGACCGCAATTCTTCATAGCTCCAGCTAGAAGTCTGTTTTCGATCTGCTTTGAGACAGAGTCAATAAACGGTATAAGGACCTAAATCACTGGCAAGAGGATTCCTCAAAACTATGTGCACATCACGGTTTATTTCAACATTCACAATGTGGAAATGTTTTGATTAAGAACGTTTAATAAAAAGGTCATTGTTATGTTTTACAATTCCACTATTAAAGAAGAAAATGAAATGGCTGCTGTCTGAGCAAGATCATGTTTGTAGCACAGTTATTATTAACCCCATCAATGCAATAGCCTCTAAGGCTGGCTGGCTGGGTCTGAGCACGAAAATAGCGTTTGGTTGGTTTTCACAACCAAGTGTCACAGTTGCGCAGCCTAACACACACACACACACACACACGCATTAACTGTATATATGATGATTTTGGGTGTGACAGTACAGTACAGTGACAGTACAGTACAGTAGAGGGACCCCCTGGGGAACCTACACGGTAACTCTGTCATCTCTCAACCGTTTTGGACGTGGGGCAGCTCGCCGGAACCAGGCCGAGACCCTGGGCCTGTTCCTGTGGGTCTGGAAGTTCCAGGGACCACTTACTTCACACGGGTGTGATTTCTGAAACAGTCAGTGAGCAATCCCCTAAAAGTTTGGTTTAAATATCTGTATTACTATTAACACCATTCTATTTATAGGGCTTATTATAATATAATAAGAAATCTACATGTAATTCCAAAGGATTCCAATTTGGAATTACATGTAGATTTCTCTCACTGTATATATAAATCCATTGCCTGTCGACTATCTTACACCAATCAATAGATTGAATTGTAGTTGAGATTAAAAGCAATATGACAGAAACGGATATAGTATTATAGTCTAGTCATTTCAAAACAGACATGCTCAGCAGGGCTCCAGCATAATTTTAATGACATGACTCACTTCACAAGACATGATATGGCCTTGCGTGAAATTGCTTCAGTGGCTTTGAAGAAGTTTCATCAATGTACACGGTACTGATGAGACCGGGGCGAAACTGACATAGTGATCACCATGCACTGTACAAATGCGAGAAGGTAAAGTTCTAACTGGCCCTTTTGGTTGCAGTCTAGGTTGCTCAAGCAGAGAGGTTCAGAAAAGGCAGATTCAAAATGAAAAACAACACGAAACATTGCGCTCAATTGGTACTGTACTTGCCTGACCTGGGCAGGTCCAGACAGGTTTCACTTGTCCACATGTTTTTATTTCCTGCCCCAGGCATTCAGGCATCCGTTCATGTCGGACCCTCGTTTCATTACATTAAATGAGATTCTACTATGATTCAATTCAACCTGAGATTCAACCAAAAAAAAAGATTTGTACCATTCCTCGAGGTTTACAAGGTGTACATTATACAAACCTGCTACCTATATGTTACTGTACATCAAACAGATAATACAAAGATCAGATCTGTGAGTGCAAACAGAAAACCTAATGTTGACATGGCAGAGGTATATGATTCGCAGACAAGCTTGTAGATCTGCTATTTTCAGTTTTCAGTTGCCACAATGTTAGGGGCTCAGTGACTCAACACCAACTACTAGGACAAGGTGTTTGACAACTAGAGAGGTATGGGGTAAGAATCCAAGTGACAACTTAGTGCAGGATTTCAGATACATTCAACAGCTAGGCAGGGGCCCACTGCCCACTTCACAGAGGGAAATTATTGTCTCCACCAGGCCGAAGGCATGGGGGGAGAGTATGTTTTGCACTCCGTCCGTCCGTGTGTCCGTCCCAGGGGGGCAGTCAGCCAGATATTTCGTGAAGCCTCATTTGAAATCGGTAGTTCATATAATGGCCTGTTGTGGCGCTGGAAAAAAAAGCCCCATAGCTCCATAGAGGCCCATATATTTTGGCCCAACTTCACCTAGACTGTATTACCTTAATAAACATGGTCATGAATACTTTCTTCTTCCAGTCACTAGTTTAAAGTCTCATTTCTAATGTCATAATATTCTTTTTGGAAAATTATGGTCCCAATAATAAAAAAAATGACCATAAAGAAAAAAAACAATCGCGTATGTTCTGAGGGGCGTGGCTACCGTTACAGTCTATGATCGGGATTCCCCTCCCACTCGAGTCAAAATAAAAACCAACGGAGAAGAAGGGGGGAAGTCCCGCCTCGTTGTCTGGGCAGCCAATGGCCAGCTGGTCCAAAACGGAGCCAGCCAATGGCCAGCTGGTACCAAACGGATCTAGAAAGATGGCGACTTACATCAGGAATTACCATATTATTACAGGCTTCATTTTACGTTCATGTTAGACCCGGCGAACGCTTTGTCCATATTTTTTACAGTCTATGGTCCGTCCGTGTGTGTGTGTGTGTGTGTGTGTGTGTGTCCGTCCGTCCGTGAGCAGCTAATCTCGGCCACCGTTAACCCGGTCGATGCCAAATTTTGCACACACACACTCCCTGGATGCCAACGATGAACCTCTGCCCCAAACTTTCCAGAACGGCCTGTTATAGCGCCAACTGCACGGATCTGTGGATGACCTGGTGGAGACCTGTGCCCAGAAGGGCACTTTTTCTAGTTCCATTTGAATTTCAGATGAAATAATAATACCCAAGAAATGCTTACTCCAAAAGAGCTTGTAGATAGGCTTCCATAGAAGACATGCTGGCTTCTATGGAATTCAAATGACTGAAATCAGTCGTGGTCACTGAGAATCCAACATTGTGAACAAACAAATTATCTCACAAATAGAATCATTTTGGGCTTAATGGTTGATGTAAACTGTGTGGTAGATACAACATGACCTGTAGTAGCCCAATATCGGCATAGTCAGTCATGTGTGTGTGCGTGTGTGTGTGTGTGTAAGACAATAAGAGTGGACCATAAATGGAACATGTGAATAGAAGGTCAGGCACTTCCCTCCACCCGCAGACTGCATTGTCAGGTTGTCCACATGGGCAGAACAAGCTTGCCAATTTTCCAACATCTCAGAAAGGACTAGACCAGAGGTCCTCAACTAGAAATGCTGAAGGTCCACAATTTTTCTTTTTTTTTAAACCATGGTCCAGTCTCATGCGCACGCAAATAAAATTGCGGGTCGCGGGCCACGTGGGCCCCATGGGGTGGGGCTGCCCCCTCGCTCCCCACCCCTAGAAACAACTATGCCTGTTTAGTACAGTCAAACCAAGCTATACAAACCGGGTCCCATCCCAACCAACACTGGGGTGGCAGAGTATGAAAATATATTTTTTCACTTTGACATTCATTATTCACACCTCCAAAAATCCAATTTTGTTCATTCAACTGAATGTGTGAATGTGTCACTGCTAGTGAGCCAGTCAGCGCAACATTGTCATCATGACATGCCGGCCCATAATACACACATTCAGAGTGTTAATTGCGTTTCTCGGCATTGATCAAATACAACAGAGAATTAAACTCTTTTTTTTAATGTTTTTTGTGGCTTTCGCCTTTATTTGATATGTGTTATGGAGGGACAGACAGTAGGCTGACAGGAAATGGGGAGAGAGATGGGGGGTCACTCCCGCTGAGCCACGGCCCAGGCCTTTTCTCTTTATTCTATCATTTCTTCAGGGTCTGCAGAGACGTGTGCCGCGGTCCGGTCGTGGACCGCGGTCCACCTGTTGAGGACCACTGGACTAGACATTATGTTTACTTTGGTTCCTCTGCAACAACACATGAAAGCACTGATGTTCTAGTAGAGCCAAGTATTCAGCACACATTCGGTAGTCCTCTCACGGCATGGGAAGGCAACATATTAATCTTAATGAGATTATGAGAGATAAGCGGCACAATTTCAGAGCATACCTATTTGCACGCACCTCGACAGTGGGTGCAGATAAGCGGCACACACAAGCCAGCATATTCAGTAGTCCAAATAAGAACAAGATCACATCACGACACACAACAACTTTAAGTGATCTAATAAAACGTCAATGGAAAACTGGACCACATTATTGGGCAACAACATGGATAACCATAGCTGAGCTTTGATGTTTTCCCTTGTTAGACATAAAGTAACATTAAAAAAAACATTAATCCAATTGTGGTCACCCAAAAGAACACAATGACCTCTCTTTGGCCTGGAGACAGACGGACATCAGACCTCAAGGATCTAAGAATAGGCTCAAGTGATCGTCCGCAGGAAATGTACATACTATACTGTAGTGTGTAGCTCTTACATTTTAATTTCCAAAGGTGGTGAGACTCATCAGATAATGATAACACTATCAGCGCACGCATGCACGGCAGGTATTAATAAAGATGAAACTGTACCAGTGGAAAACCTCTAACACTTAAGTCACTAATGAACACTATAATGTTACAGTAGTGTGATAGAATAGTAAATGCCATCTAACCATCCTTGAATAAACTAATAATGTATCTGGAAATCATGCCAAATCTGCAACTCTAGGACTCGAGTTGGTTCTGTACTTGCCGATCCACAAGCTCACAGGGTGTTGCATAGAGATGAGCTTGTACAGTAGATCTGCTGCTTTTGGGAAAATGGTCTGCCAAGATTATGGATGCTGGGGTCAAGTGGTCAAATTCACCCTTACCAAGACTCCTGGGGAAGACATACTATCGGTGGTGTGTGTGTGTGTGTGTGTGTGTGTGTGTGTGTGTGTGTGTGTGTGTGTGTCATTCAGATTTTAAGTGCTGGCTTTATGAAGACTGAAGTGCAATTTTTTTAAATGACTACTGTTGAGAAAATCCTGTCAAGGCTGTTTAACACCACATCACATACAACTATCAAGTGTGTGTACATTGTCTCTGAGTCTCAGAGACGAGCACATGATATTATCCCAGAATGTCAGTGCCTCCTCAAGTGGGCACTATGGAGCAGTGCTGCTGCTGTTAAAAAATGTTCCTCTCTGGTCTACCCTCTGAGGGATAGCCCTACACATACGTCACATTCGCAGCAAACCTGGAATCTCTGCTGACCCGTTTCACATTGGATAGCATGTTTGTTGCATTTCTGAATTAGTTACACACAATGACGGCAGTTCTCTATCTTCTATCAATCTTCCGCCGTAGCCTGAAAACCCACGTTTTCAGACTCCATCATGGCCCATAGCACTTACCCTAACCCCTTAGATAGCATTTCTGTTGGCTTAGATAGCATTTGACACAGACTTATAGCATGTTATGTAGACAGCACTATAATTGTATTGTATATAGTCATAGCACGCCATAGTACATATGTATAGCATAGTAGTGAATATGTATAGTTTATTATGTATAGTGTATGTATAGTTTCATCATATAGATATTCCACTGTTACCTTCTTAGCTTACGCATGTTTCATGATAAATGCTTTTATGTGATGTATTCCCATGCTTTTGTTCTTGCTTAAATGTAAGTCGCTCTGGATTAAGAGCGTCTGCTAAATGCCTAAATTGTAAATTGTAAATTGTCTCTACCTGCCACCAACGGGACACCTACTGCTTAATGTACTACTGAATGTCTGAGTGAGTAAGGTGATTGCACCAACCACAAATTATCTTTTAACCGAAGCTAGTTGGAACAAATGTCCTTGAACTCAACTAACACATTTGAGAGAGGAGGGAATGAGCCATTGAGCAGTCAATATATCACTTGGCAGTGACATGCACTAAAACAGCAAACACACGCAGACTGCTGATAAATTATTTTACTGTGGAGGGGATAAAAATAACCTACACTCAGACCCAAAAAAGGAATGGGTATTCCCTCCGACATTTACAGTATGTGTTCACTAGCGTTCTGCCTGTCTCACACTCGCAGAAGCAGGAAGTTCACAACTAAAAGCCAAAAAAGATGCTATCTGTAGCAAGACGTTGCTTTTTCCATGAAGTCATCGAGCCACTGGGTAGAGTGCAACAAAAGGGCTTCTGTTTGACTGGGACAATATGCTGCTCCACTCTAGAGCCTGGGCACACATGCAAATGACAGGCTGGAGGAAAGGTAGTAATGTCAAACACCACGTTCAGCACAGCAGCATCCACTGCAAAAAAGTATTCAATTAAAATGCAAGAAGAACTGGCTGGCTTATATTTAGCTTTGACCAAACCCAGCAGAACTCTATTAAATCTGCTCCACCTAAATCTAATAATCTGTTCTGGCTCGACAATAGGTTAATTAATAATTACCAAGCAATATTGCAACTAAAGGCCCGGGCCCTCACACTTTAGTGTTGTTCAAATTGGTGCCATTTCCTTTCAGTCCATATAGGCTGGCCAACTTCTGGTGACTCTGGTCAATGTATGCCTTGCCTTGATGACAATATCACTGCAGTTGTGCAGATCACTACATATCATTCTAATGGTGTAATTGAAATCGAGAAGTATCAGTATGAGCCATGTGTGGAATACAATTTCTGAAAGTGGAAACAGGTCGTTCAAGTTTTTTTTCCCTCTGTATCTTTAGTTCATCTTCCTCCACTATATATTCTGCACTGGGGAACAGACCCATGCACTGCACTTCCTTATCTCTGCGTGAGAGGCACGGGTGATAAATCGTTTGTCTTTCTCTCCGTCTGTCTCTCAGACTCTCTCTCCTCGACAGATGCATTGCAGCAGATCATGAGGTTATGATAATAATTGTTAACACTATATACATATACATAAATGGCATGTAGCCAGCATATATTCACTGTAGGTCAAGTCAACGTCATCAAAATCGCTCCTAAAACTGTAACAGCTATATGACAGTGAGGACAGTCATGGACAGGAGTGCTTCGTGCGTTTACTGCGTTAATGGTGTCTGGTGCGCACATAGATTAGATAGCTACTGAACGGCGGTCCTCAGGCGGCGGGCGCATTAAAGAAATACCATAGTCACCATTCTTCATTATTGTTTCAGTCAATTTTGTAAAAGAAACACGTGTATTTGTTTCCCTCCACGATGATGTGCAGTGCATGCATAAGTCAACGCGCCCCAGCTGCAAATGCCGATAAGTTTACGCACACAGAAATGCACGATATTATTTTATTTCACCACATGAATGAACTTGACACATGACTGTGCGCAACAGGGAATTTGATATAGGCTATCTACCGTCTACGTCTAGCACACGGGTTGTATTTTGCTCATTCATCTTTTCATCATGTGCATTCGTCTACTCTGAACTTCGACTGAGGAAAATACAAACAAACATACACTACTACTACTCACCGTTCGGTCCATATTTCTCCAAATTGATTTTCACTTGCTCGAGTGTCAGCCCGGTGTTTTCGTTCACCTTGAAGTTGGCTAAAACTTCAGTCGCCGATTTAGTGTGCGCATTTTCCATCTTGATGGTGGACTGCTGGCCTGGCTTAAACAATCAAGTCGAAATGCATGTAGTTAACAACAAAGTAGCATCTACTGTGACGGTGAGTGAGGGCAAAAACAGCCGTAATTTCCAGCGACGAACGTTGAAAATGCCTAGTAGTGGTCCTCCTGCACGGACGGACTGTCACCTGGCTGCCCCCCCTCCTCTCTCTGAGCGGCGATATACCTCCGGGTTCCTGATTGCGACGCTGCTGTAATAACACACACTCAGTAGATCAGATTGCTGTTCGTAATACTTCATCAACATGTGAAGGTGAGTGTGTCTGTGTGTGATACGGACCGCCTCTATGGTGAGGGAGAGCCACAGACAGAGCACTCCCTCTCCTGCTGCTATTGGTTATTTACCTGAGTTGAGTGGCTGGCTGGCCCTCATCCGTTTGCAATGGACGAGGGGACATGATGAGCAGAATGAAAAATCACACTCGTGTGAAGTGAGGGGCGCTCTTTTATCACCATCACATTCCGTGCTCAGTCAATCAAATCAGCATCAGCTCTATATGGGGTACACAGACTACACAGACACACACAAAGCTGGGCATAGGAGGGGCTAGCACCTAGCGCGGTTCCTCAAAAGCGCCCCTCAAAAATAAAACCCTTAAGTTTACAATGTGTGTGTGTGTGTGGGGGGGGGGGTGTCTGAGAACAATGTGCCATTGGCTTTAATTGACATAGGCTACAATTAAACATTTAGCATATTATTATACACACTGAATCTTCTTCAAAACTTTGTAAACAGTTGAAAACAAACAGTTACTATATAGGGAAGCGTGGCTCATGGTCACTGGAGTCAAAACACAAGTGAAACAATATGTTCTACATTCCCTTCCATCACCTCACCTTATACTTGTTTAAACCTTATCTTTAGCTTAAGGTTACTGCAGCGTGCTCTCCTCACAGTATGCAGTGGCTGAAATGGGTCCACTTGTAGGAGATGGTAGGAAGTGGACTGGGACTTCTTTGGAAATGAAGCATAAAAGGAACAAGGTGCTCCAATTCTGTCCCCGCTCACAGCTGGCCTCCTCTTTCATGGTAAAAAAAAGGGAAAAAAAGTATGAATATAACCAGAGGTTACATAACTTCCAGAACTACTGTCCAGATGATGGTAGCTGGTTCCATGAAGTGCTTGGATATTAATTGTCCAAGCATTACATTGGACATTGGACATAATGATTGGGCTGTATTTTGCGTGTCTTAAGTACCAGGTCTTATTCCCTAACTTGAGTAAACTAAAGACCTGGAGGCGTGATCAATGCTCTTTGGCCACTCAGAATAGCCAAATGGCATTGATCACGCCTCCAGGTCTTTAGTTTACTCAAGTTAGGGAATAAGACCTGGTACTTAAGACACGCAAAATACAGCCCTTTAAATGTCCAATGTCCAACCAAAAATGTGTTTTTCTTGATGACTTTTAACCTGTCCATTGGTGCTGCTCGACCCAGCTAGAGGGTTCTATATAAAAAAACAGACCTGTAGCGCTCCTTCACACCCCCCAGCAGAATAGTTACACAGGCTACAAACACTGCTTCTCCAGTCCACCCACTCACATATAGTCAAACAATCATTAGACATGTGTCATCATTGTCATGTCTTTGATTCTTAACCCCCGTATGGCTATTCACGTTGAAGTTGAAGTTGAAGTGTGTGCATCCGTCCGTCTGTCTGTCTGTGTGTGTGTGTGTGTGCGTGTGTGTACATACACACACACGTCGTCCAGGTGGCGCATAATATGCCTGCCCACCTTGGAAACTGGGATTCAATTCCTCCATGGTGGCTCCGGCTTGGAGCCACTGGGATCCAATTCCTCCATGGTGGCTCCGGCTTGGAGCCACTGGGATCCAATTCCTCCATGGTGGCTCCGGCTTGGCCGGGCGCTGCAAAAAATTCCATGTTCGCTCGCAGGTGGGGAACTTTATTTTTCTCTGTAGCTAGTAGTGTGTTCCTCCACATGTTTTATGCACTCACGATGAAACTGAAACTCCTCACTGTCAGGTGAAAAGAAGCGGCTGATGACTCAATGTGTATCGGAAGAGACATTGTCTGCTGCACCCTCGCCTCCTTCCACCAGTAGGAGTTGGTGCTTGGCAGTGACAGGGACTACTGTATATACAAGGGGATTGGCAATGACTAAATTGGGGTAAATGATAAGAGAAAAGAGAAAATAAATCTGTCTAGTAGACTCAAATCCTTGTGACAAGAAAGGAAGAACATATCACAACAGTCCTATAGTTACACACATTTTTTTTAGAGAACCCCTTGCTTAGATCTGCCAAGGTTCTTATGAAAAGGAAATCCCCCCCCCGTCTCAGTGGCACACACACTGAGGAACTGTGCTAGTCCCCGCTGTAGTCATACTACATTTTCCACACAGCACCGTCAGCCATACTACAGCAGCATTGGGCTTCACTTTGCTCACAGCTTTCATTTGCATTAGGGAAAAGAGCCATGACCTCCCATGCACGAAAGCCAATTTTACCTTCTCCTTGCATTTGTGAGTTGCCACAAAGACCTAATTCTGCTTTCTACAATAGGCCTAGGCTATATCTTGATTCAATATTTAATGTTCATTAAACCATTATTTTAGTTTTACTTTGATTTACAACCAAACAAACAAAAGTTATATTGCCTTTGACTGTTCATCTGATATTCCCACATAGCACTCGGTGCATTATGCTGGAGGGAGAAACAGCTGCCATTGACTTGGAATGGAAGAGTTGCGATGTACTAGTGTCAACCCCAGTATGTTAGCAGCTGTACCTGACAAGCAGCTGAAAGAGTAAGTCAACCCAACTCACCTCTATCTCCTTTAATAAAGCCCCCCCTCATCCCACCGCCCCCCCCCCACACACACCACCACCATCACCACGCACACATGCATGCATGCACACACAGACACATTTTCCTGCTTCCTCGATTCCCCATTGTTTCTTCCCGCATTGGGGCTCTGCACAGTGCACATCTGTGACGCAGTCATCATTTCACAGTGCACGGCTCAGAGTGTTGCCTCATATAGTCTGTCTGCCCTGGGAAGAGAAGCATTTTTTGTCAGAGGAGGTGTGATTGTACATGCTCTCTTAAGTAGTACTGACCCTTGACACATCATGGCCTTGTTTATAACCATGTTGTCGTCTGATTCAGTAAAATTGGCAAAATGGAGAGAAATCGATTCTGACCAAAGAAAGGTCTGCTGGTATTAGTATGTCCACTTTTATCATGCCAAACTATTTTCTCTTTCAAATAATTAACTGCAGAAGAAGTGTACACAGACCAATTAAAGATGCTTTTTACTGTAGCTGTGCAGAAGCTGTAAAAGCTGCAAATCCTCGTAGTCCTTTGTTTCACCTTTTTTGGTTATTTTAGTTCCAACATTTTAAAAATAAATCGGTTCCATTGGTTTTGATTAAATAGTTGATTGATAGTTGTGTGTGATCACTGTGATGTGTTGTTAAACAGCCTTTGACAGGATATTTTCAACACTATAATTGAAAAATTCTCTCTTCATAAAGCCAGAACTTAAAATCTGAATCTGAATCTCTCTCTCTCTCTCTCTCTCTCTCTCTCTCGCACACACACACACACACACACACACACACACACACACACACACACACACACACACACACACACACACACACACACACACACACACACACACACACACACACACACACACACACACACACACACACACACACACACACACACACACACACTCACACTATTTTTTTCAGCAGGATGACTCACTGATGAATGGCTGGATAATTTTCACATTGCTGTCCATCAGTAATTAATGGAATCAAATGCTGCATTTGAAGCAATTACCAGAGGCAATTACTGTATGTTATCTGCGTAACAGGCGGCTGAGGGTCGGCCAGTGCTTTACGATGTCTCCGAAATATTGATAGAGATCCTGGAAAGACAGAGGAATGTTGGAGAAAGCAGTGTTCAACATATCACAGCAAAGACAAGACACCAATTTGTTGGCCTTAATGCAGGTGATGAATATTGTCAGCTAGGTACACTGGCTGACACACAAGGTGTATGATACTGTGGTGACTTCATAGAAAGAGTAAACTGCTAGAGTTATTTACAATCTTTGTTATAATGCTGTCAAGACCCCAGGGGTCGCGGGACAGTAAGTAAGTAATATAATCTCAAACTGCAATCCAACAGCTGTGTGTGTTCAGGGGGCTTCCTGCTCTCTGCTCTAGTATAAAATGTATGTTAAACAAGGTTCTGCATACTTCATATATAGTATAGATATTTAATTAGTCCTATTGATATAAACCGTATAGTTAAGTATGACATATGAGCTACATGCCAGGTGTCCCTCCTACCTTCACAGTTGTGAAGGCAACATTCTGATTGGCTCCCATAAAGCGGAGGTAGCCTGTTTGTTTCCACGGAGGAGGGACTTTGAAGTTAACTATACTGCAATGTTGGTGACCACTGAGTTGTGTTCACATGAGATTGGCTACGATGTGACTCCTGAGGCACGGGGCCTTCTGCCCGTGCCTGCCTTGTACCGAGTGAATTCTGTCCAATAAAACTGATTCGTAGACTGGAACCTGTTGCCTGCCTCCGTTTCTTCCCACTCAACCATCGCCGCTACAAGACACAAGGGTCACTTGGTGCACAAAATATACATCACAGGTGCTTATTCTCTTCTTAAGCGCACCCAGTGAACCTGGCTATATTTGTCGCATTTCTGTTTCTGTTCAGTTTTGATGTCTTGGAAGTTGACATGGTCAAGTTTTTCATTCCTTAAAGGGAAACTTCACCCTTTTGTACTGACCATGGTATTAGTGTGCTTAACTGACCAGCCAACTGGCCTGACCTGAAACCCCACAGAGAATCTACGTTGTATTGTCAAGAGGAAGGTGTGAGACATGAGACTGAACAATACAAATTAATTTACAGCTGTTATCAAAGCAAACCTGGGCTTCACCCCAACAGTGCCACAGGCTGATCACCTCCATGCCACACCCCATTGATGAAATAATTTATTCAAAAGTAGCCCAGACCAAGTATTAAAGGACCACTTCACCACTTTTCAACCTATCTTCATATAATAGGTTCTCACTAATAATCATGAAAAAATGGCGCAATTTCTTTCTACTTGGTCTGTGTCTCATGGGAGGGCTGTGGGCAGTTCAGAAACCATCTTCCAGTGACATCATTGATGGGGAATACAAGCTAATAAAAACTGCAGGCTTTCTAGTCCTGAAAAGTTGCAATGCGAAAATGGAAGCCATCGTTCTCACGATAATGAAAATCTAAACATTTTTGTAAAGAAATCTTGTTTAAAACATAATCTGCCTAATGATGATGTCACTGGAAGACGGTTTCTAAACTGCATACATTAATATACTTTTCAGATGGTCGACATTTCTCGTTTAAAAAATCATTTTTTTAGTGGTCTCGTAAAATATTCTAATTCATTGAGATAGGACTTTTTGATTTCCGTGAGCTGTACACCATAATCTTCAAGATTAAAACAAAAAAAGGTTTTAAATACTTCACTTTATGCACAATGAATTGAGAATAATATGAAAGTTTCACTTTTTGAATTATATTACAGAAGAAAATTAACTTTTACAAAATATTGAATATACAGATGGAGCTGTATGTTTTAGCAAAAAAAGGTGAAGTGTCCCTTTAAGTAACGGGACATACATTCTTATCATTCTAAAGTAATCACCATATCGGTGTCAGAGAGCACAACACACATCATATAGTCCACCAATAATCTAATCAGTGGGCTTTAAAATCACACACACACACACACACACACACACACACACACACACACACACACACACACACACACAAACCGCCAACTCAGTGTATGAGTAGCACAGCTTTGGTGCGGCAAGTACTGGGAGTTGATGGTAAGTGTTGCGCTCCACCTCAGCATCCATCTCCCAGGTGTCTCTAGATAGCGCATTGTAACGGGGACAGACTCCCGCGTGTTACCGGTGGATACAGACAATAAGCCACTCCCAACCAACTTACTTACTAACATAATGTCGTGCTCTCTAGGAACTGTCATTTCCCGGGACCCACATCAACATGTAGGATAGACAGGGATTGCATGTCCTTGCATGGCCTTTATGTAAATTCCCAATGAGCACTGGCTGCTGCTTCCCATCAGACCAGAGAGAGACCACAACAATAACACAGGCTTCCTTTCAGACCATGTTACCGAACACTGACCGGTAAATAGACAGAAGAGGGGAAGGAGAGAGAGAGAGAGAGAGAGAGAGAGAGAGAAAGGAGGCAGGTGCTGCACAAAGCAATAACCTGTGATTTCTGAAAAATAAGAGGAATGGGATGTTTAATAACCAATCACATTATCTGATGGTGGTAAGCCTCCACAATGTTCCACCTAAAATCCTGGCCGCAAGGGTCCCTTTGTATCCATTTTACACTCCCAGAGTTAAATTAAATTAAACTAGACTCTCACAGAGAAAGCAGCAGTTATTTTTCTCCCCCATTTCTCAACTCTCTACTGATTTTCTCTGGGCTCCTGCCTTGTCCTGTATTACCAGGGAAGTACACAAACCATTCTCTCTCCAAGTCGCTTTCCACATCTGTGCATGTGAGTGACTGTGCGGATACATGCACGCTACCGTTGTCTGTGCATGTGAGTGACTGTGCGGATACATGCACGCTACCGTTGTCTGTGCATGTGAGTGACTGTGCGGATACATGCACGCTACCGTTGTCTGTGCATGTGAGTGACTGTGCGGATACATGCACGCTACCGTTGTCTGTGCATGTGAGTGACTGTGCGGATACATGCCCGCTACCATTGTCTGTGCATGTGAGTGACTGTGCGGATACATGCAGGCTACCGTTGTCTGTGGAAGTGCACGGTGCGTACTCCATGATGGTATCTAGACGGTAAACAGGGCCAAGTCAGGGAACATGTCACTAACAGTATCATACTGATGACACTGTCAGAGAGCGCAGGTGGATGATGTAATTGACAGCTTCATTTGAATATCAAATACTTCCCCTTTTAGAAAGCGTGCGTGCTTATGCAAAGTAGCCAAGAGAGGCAGACTTCCCCTCTTGCTTTGAGTCCTGACTGTCGGCGGAAGAGAAACTGGCCACCATGTTTTGACGGCTTGTCAGTGTTTGACTGATTCACAATGGACTTGTATTCACTTCAGAGCAACGGAAATGGCAGATCTACAAGCGAGACATTGGGAGCTTAGATCAGTACAACCAATATAAATCAGGCATTTACATTTATTGTCTCCACCAGGCCGAAGGCATGGGGGGAGAGTATGTTTTGCACTCCGTCCGTGTGTGTGTGTGTGTGTGTCCTTCCGTCCGTCCGTCCGTTATCAGCTAATCTCCGGCACCGTTGGCCCGATCCATGCCAAACTTTGCACACACACTCCCTGGATGCCAGAAATGTGTTTTGCCTAAATCGGCCTCATGGTGGCGCTATAACAGGCCGTTGAGGAATATTTTGGGCAAAGGTTCGTCGTTGGCATCCAGGGAGTGTGTGTGCAAAGTTTGGCATGGATCGGGCCAACGGTGCCGGAGATTAGCTGATAACGGACGGACGGAAGGACGGACGGACTGAAGGACACACACACACGGACGGAGTGCAAAACATACTCTCCCCCCATGCCTTCGGCCTGGTGGAGGCAATCATGGTGTCGTCCACAGTAACAGTTTTTGTATTGACAAAATCACACCTTGGAAAGCATGAGTGTCTATTTCAAACAAAGTGTTTTTTGACAGCAGGAATTGCCTGTCATAATTTGACCCCCCAGTATCAGGATGCATTAGGATGTTGATATTCATTCATCAGCCAACACTGCCCACTCACAGGTATTCTGCTTTCTGCATACTATGAAATAAAAATGTCAAACAATCAATCAATTCGAGGAAACGAATGTTTTCCGTTCATTTCAGAACAGTATGAATGAAACTCAACTTGCCGGGACTTGCTTGACATAGTCAATCCCATACACAAAATGTAATTTTTTGTTAGGTTATGTTAGCATTTAAAAAATCCACAGACTAATATGAATTGTCTAGTAGTGGAACATATTTTCCAGAGAAACGATTGATTTATGAACAAAATCAATACTCAGTTTCGTTAATTTAGCCTAACATGACCCAATTACTGTCAAAATATAAACTATGACAATCATCAAAAATGAAACATTCAACGTTGAATATAGAAATTGCATTTACTTAGACGCATACGGCCCTTTTTGCATTTTTCTTATCTGTAGTTTCCCACCGACTTACATTGGAAAATGTTATGGGTAGAGTTATGGGTAAAGCTTCAGGGAAGGGACTCATAATAGCCTATCCATAGCCTAAATGAACAGAGTGAACACTTGTTCTGTAGTACCACTACCTACTACTGCTCTCTGCCTGAGGCAAATTTACTCAAATGGCATGAGGTCAGCAGTTCGACCAGGTAAATGGTAAATGGTGCATTTATATAGCGCCTTTATCCAAGGCGCTTTACATAGATTGTGCAGTAAATTCACCCATTCACACACACATTCATACACCGATTGCGGCGGAAGCCATGCAAGGTACCAACCAGCACATCTGGAGCAATTTGGGGTTCAGTGTCTTGCCCAAGGACACTTCGACATGTAGACAGGAGGACAGGAGGAGCCGGGATTCGAACCGCCGACCCATGGATCATTGGACAACCTGCTCTACCTCTTGAGTCACAGTCGCCAGGTATACTAGTATCAGGTATTTGGAAAATGTAACGCTTGGCTTGACATTAATTTGTAGAATATTCTTTCCATCTTTGATAGAGCGGAGTGGCCTATTCTGAATTATCACTAATTGCTGTAAGTGTGTGTGCCCGCCCGGGTAATTGCCCTTTAAAGCCTTGCTTAATACTCACAACGGCTTGGTGCTTGGCTGCTATAATATTGTCAAATGTTATTTCAGCTGAAGCACCCCAGACAGAGGAAGAGTGTTTATTAAACATCTGTAGGAGGGCTGTGGGTGCTGACGGTCAGGCCAATAGGCTTGTGAGGAAGAATAACAGGAGGGGGAGGGGCAAGTGGGTAAGCCCTTTGTGATATGTCAGTATTATTGTCAGTATCATGGTCAGTATCATGGTCAATATCATGATAGTATCATGATCAGTATCATGATAGTATCATGATCAGTATCATTGTCAGTATCATGGTCAGTATCAGGTCAGTATCATGGTCAGTATCAGGTCAGTATCATGGTCAGTATCATGATAGTATCATGATCAGTATCATTGTCAGTATCATGGTCAGTATCAGGTCAGTACCGTCAGTATCATGGTCAGTATCAGGTCAGCATCATGGTCAGTATCATGGTCAGCATCATGGTCAGTATCATGGTCAGTATCATGGTCAGTATCATGGTCAGTATCAGGTCAGTATCATGGTCAGTATCAGGTCAGTATCATGGTCAGTATCATGGTCAGTATCATGGTCAGTATCATGGTCAGTATCAGGTCAGTATCATGGTCAGTATCATGGTCAGTATCATGGTCAGTATCATGGTCAGTATCAGGTCAGTATCATGGTCAGTATCAGGTCAGTATCAGTATCATAGATGTCTCAATAGATGTCAAATAAGACTTATCGGCATGCTATAAATACAGCCGTTCCAAAAGCTACACAAACATTCAGAATGCATTTCCGAAAAATGACTGTAAAACCTATCCATACTGAGCATGAGCAGCCAGGCTAGTGCAAATACATGGCCGAACGTGGGGAAACCCCACAGCTTGCCTGCCGAGCATCTGGCATACAAACGGCACCAACTCACCAAGAAAAGGTGAGCTACAAGTTATAAAATATGCAAGGCACAATTCATGAGGTGGTGCAACACATACAGTACATACTGCATGTTGCCATGTAGGCTACTGTAGTTACGAACAATAATATTGTCAAACTTGGACTAATTGAGGCTCCTCCTGTCTCACAAACTGATTCAGTGCTTCCTATATGCTCATACGTTCCTCTCTCTCTTTCTGTAATCTCTGTATATCTGCCACCCGTAGTGCCGCAGGTATGACGGAGGGAATGCACCAGGAGAGGAGAGAAGAGGAGGGAGGCGAGCGGAGTGATTGTGATGGGGGTTAGAGATTAGGCCAGCGGATGTTGATTCCTTGGGGAGTACTGGTCCTCTGGGAAGTATCAGTCTTTTAATAGACAAAAAGTTCACTGCTGAGATCCCCTTTAGCCTGACACCTAATTTCTCTCTCTCTCTCTCTCTCTCTCTCTCTCTCTCTTTCTTTCTCTCTCTCTCTCTCTGCTGTAAGCACCCCTTTACTTTCCCATATGTGATGGCTGGAGTCCTGGAGAAGATGGCTCCAGTGAAAACTATTTTCCAATCAGGACACGCCCCCCTCATCTAGACTGAGTGTCAAAACATTGAGCAGCATGGCGTGTTGGAGTTTGGAAGCGCTTGTTGGAAAAAAAAATCACTCAACCGTCCTGCGTACCACCTGTTTCTAAATGTCACATAATGCAGGAGGCAGCAAAATGTTGTGTTATCGAAAGCTATCTATGGTGGATTCTTATGAAACAAAAACTTTGCAGATAGAAAGAGGATAATTCAAGCTTTTCGTACAGCTGCAATGTTGGTGAGTTTAACATGGTTTTTTTTTTGTTAAAGATATTTTTTTGCGGCTTACGCCTTTTATTAGTTTTTGAAGGGACAGACAGTAGGCTGACAGGAAACGGGAGAGAGATGGGGGAAGACATGCAGTAAAGGCCGTGTCGGGCTTGGGAGTCGAACCCGCGGCACACTGCGACTGGATTACCAGTCGGGTGCCCAGACGGTTACGCCACCGCCTGGGCCGAGTTTAACATGTTTAATGCAATCAGACAGGACTTTTCTGTTTGGATGAATGGGCTGGTAATGCCAGAAAGTAGTTTTTTGCCACTCAGTGGGCGTTCCCGCATAACGTTCAGGTACGATGATGTCACGCGCATACCCTCTATACTGTAGGTAAATGTACAGAGTAGCTACAGACTGACTCTCGCACAGTCAAGCTGCCCCACTGAACACAGAGAGAGGGATTCACTATATCTTGCTGTCTGGAGAGTGGAGACACATGTTGTTTTGTTTATTACTGAGAGTCTCCAGTCTTAACATTTCAAGAGAATGAGGAGGATTGATGCAGTCACTTAGTGGTTACGTAACCAACCATAGTTCAGAGATGATGTGAGGGAGAGAACAAAACCCAAAAACAAGCACATCTATCAAACACACGTTGATTTAGAGTATAGACTATAATGTACGTACCAGAGCCACAGAAAATAGACAATATATTATTATTCTTTTTCGGTGCACGCACGCACGCACACACACACACACGCACGCACGCACGCACGCACGCACGCACGCACGCACGCACGCACGCCCTTTCTTTGATCTCCTGCAGACTGACGTTAGACAGGTAGTTAGTCAGGCACAGACTCAGAATACAAAATATATCCTGCAGAGGTTATGCTTTGGATCTCTTAAGTCTGTCTTTGTCTGTCTGTCTGTCTGTCTGTCTGTCTGTCTGTCTGTCTGTCTGTCTGTCTGTCTGTCTGTCTGTCTGTCTGTCTCTATGTCTGTCTCTATGTCTGTCTCTATGTCTGTCCTGTGTCCAAGATGTGAGACTGAACTTGTACTGCATATTACTAATACTAACACATTGCATAAAGGCCAAAGATGCAATAGGGACAAGCAATGAATGATACAAATCATACAATAGACAGTCCAATTTCACTCTTCTCTAAGAAAACCAAAAAGGTTGAATTGGCTAAGGGTTTCCCAAACTGTGGTGCAGCGTGAACACCCTAGGTAGGGGGTGCGTGACATGAAAAGGGTGGCCAGGGGCACCAATTTATGGTCACGGCCAAGGGTGCTGAACCTGAACGTAAACACACCAATGCACACCTTAGGTCAGGTGTGAAGTGCGTATGTGGGGGGCGATATATAAAATGTATCAATTTCGGGTGCACGGCCAAAAAACTTTTGGGAACCACTGCGCGGCCACTAAGTCATTCAACAGAAAGAGAGAGAGAAAAGCCAATCTAGCAACACACCACAGACTGGTCTTTGTCAGCGTTACAACCGTCATTTCATTACATGCTGAAGCCAAGGTTCCTTCCTCCTCTCTGCTAAGTCAAACAAATGATCATCATAACATAAATTTCCTGATGACAATATAGCCATAAATGGCAATTCTAGGCAAATGAATATGATACTCATTGCAATTTCCCTAGAACTTGAGAGACAATCTAGGGGGAAATTATAGTGAGATAAATGGGAAGGCAACACATTATTGAACCTCTAATATTGCAATTAATCTAATATTTGTACATTGTATAATGTAAAATGTGCCATTTTTGGGGCATTAGAATAACATCAGCTTGTGGTATAGTAGGTCGTAGGTGGCAAACCCAACCCACAGAAAGAAATAACGTTATTTATCAAAGTCGTGCCAGGTGCTTAGCCTAATAGTTGGTGGTGAGCAGACTGAGCACTGAGCAATGTCCTTCTCTTCAACTGCAATGGGGCTCCATTTGAGGGAACCTGAATCCACACACTGGATTATAAGGGAAAAGCAAACAAAAAATGCAAAGCAGTCTGACTTCGGCGGATGTGACTGAACACAAACCTCTGCTTCAGACAGAATGGCTCTCACAGTTAAGCTTCTCTCTCACCAAGTCTACTATAGCCAACACCCAAAGGCCAGGTTTCATTATAAACATATATATTATGTCATCTTCAAGTCAAAATTATGTTTCTCCTTTACCTGACATGAAATCAACTTTCTTCTTCTCGTCACTGTTACAAAGTTTGAAACCATTGTCGCTCTCTCTATAGTGTACGTGGCTCAATAGAGCAACGGTCAATAGACCCTGATGAACTTGACCACCTGAATCCTAGCATCCTTATTCGTTGTCATGCGCTGAGCTTGTAAATCGGCTATTATTGGTGAGAGATTTGGTGTAATGTGAAAAATATGCACACGCATTTATTAAGTTTAGACTTTAGAGACAGTTTGACTTACAGAGCCAACTCAGGTCAACTTTATTACGTTTAGACTTTAGAGAGAGTTTGACTTATTAGGTAGCAATTGAAGATAAGCTTGGTAGCTTACATCTCATGAGCTCATAGCATGGTAAACATGAGGATCAATGTGTGTTAATGTCAATGACCCATGCACTCCATATGTACAGTATGTGCTGTGCACCTGCTGCATGATTTGCACATTGGTGTTTCCAATTTATTAACTATGCTGTATTGTCTTGTGCAGCGCACGATATAAAGCACAGTCTGAAATCTGCAGTTCCTACAGAGGCAATCAATATCCATCATCAAATGTTTTGAGCAGTGCCTAACCGCTCCAAGTTCCAACACACAACTATGTCCGTCCGTTCGTCCCCGTGTATGTATGTCTGTCCATCCGTTTGAGTACGGCAGGAGCGCTAGGTGACCTGTTGCCATGGCCGTGTGAACCTCCTGATTGGGACGGGAAGTACAGAGTACAACAGTACCGTACAGTACAGTACGAGTAGTACAGTACAGTATGGTACAGTACAAATCGTACAGTACAGTACGAGTGGTAATATACAGTACAGTACGTTCAGTTCACACGGGTGTTTTTTTAACGGTAATACTCAGAATATAGAGAACTCTGAGGGTGCAATGAAGCCTGAGGGTTTGACTGTGTATATAGCATGGTGTGCTATATAGGCTCTCCCTCCAACCCACAGCAGTGCATCCTTCCTGCGTCCTGCACGGTGTTTGGCAGACATCCACCACTGCTCATCATCCTTTAAGCCCCCGCTGCTGCTGTCGTTGCCGTGTTGTTACGGCTGTTGTTGTTGTTGTGGGAGCGCTTGTTATTCCAGGTGGGCTGGCCTCCCTCGCTCGCTCCTGGACCTTAAAAACTCAATGAATCACACCGTCGGTTGCGAGGGCAGCCCAATTCAAGCTCTCACCAAAGTCACTAGTCTCCAACCCTCCCACATCCTCCTCGCACCCACAGTAAGTGTTGCATTTGCATACTCTTCCCCCTAAACATGCACACGCATAACCAACATGTCAGAGGCTGAGGTGGTTAAAGTTCCGTATAGGAAGCTCTGATCACCTCAATAAGAGGCTGAGGTGGTTAAAGTTCCGTATAGGAAGCTCTGATCACCTCTATAAGAGGCTGAGGTGGTTAAAGTTCCGTATAGGAAGCTCTGATCACCTCTATAAGAGCTGTGAAGCATGGGAGCCCCAGAGGACTGCTGCATGCAGCCCACGTTGTTACAGCCTTTAAATAAAACTATGGCCTGATTCCTCTCTGTCTCTCTCTCTCTCTTCTCTCTCTCCCTCTTCTCTCTCTCTGCAGAACACTGCTCGGCTTCAGATCCTGCAGGAAGCACGCGACAGCCTGCCCTGCATGGCCTACATCAGTGGTTCCAAAAGTGGGGTCCGGGGACCCCTAGGGGCCCTTGAGGGAGTTCCAGGGGGTCCCCAGCTAAATGATAGTTAGGAACCAAATGGACCCCTATAGGTCTGTAACTCAGAGAGTGTACAAATGGAACCAAATGACAATATACATTGGGGTCCCAGTCTCCCAGAAATGCCATTAAATAGGCAACCGTAGTCTAATTCAGGTCAAACCGGGGGCCCTTGAAATGAAAATGGTTGAAAATCACTGCTCGAGCCGTAAAAAAAATATTCTCCTTTGCATATATTTTCAAATGGGGGTTCCGCAGGCTAATGAGTATAATTTTGGGGGTCCTTGACATGAAAAAGTTTGAGAACCACTGGCCTACATGCAGGGCTAAGTCAGTTCAGCATAGAGCAGGACAGGGAAATAGCCAGGCGACACATCCAAGCTCAAAGCAGTCTCGACATTCTTCGTTTGCACAAAGTGCAAGTGCAAGACTCACGGGATGAGAAGAGCCATTATATTTAAACACACAGTGAGAGGTCACACAGGTCAGGATGAACACACCCCGAATTATCATGTAACCCGTTTTGTGACCTGGACATTCTGACCCTCTCTGTCACTGTGTGACATGCCACGGGAAAGGCCTGTCAGGAGGAGGCCGGTGCATTATTTGCCTAACAAATGATGGCATGCAGAGACGGACACGCAAAAGAGCTGACGGGCGGGAGAGTGAGACAGGGTGAAAGGAGCCTGGAGCCTGCGTGGACGGATCATTGTTGTATTTTTAAGCGTGTACTTTATGACCTTCCTTACCATCCAAAATAAGTACATCAAGGGGAAATAAAAGATGGGGGGAAACACAATCACTGTAGTTGCCAGCAGCAATGAGTGTGCAGGAATTTGGGACATTGGTGTAGGAACATCTCAGCTTTTACATCAGTGGTTCTCAAACTTTTTCATGCCCAAATTGACACTTATTAGCCTGCAGACCTCAATTTGAAACATATGCCAGGGACCCCCATATGAGAAGATTTTTTACGGCTCTAGCAGTGATTGTGCAACGCACAGGTCCTGGCGGTACTCCTGGTGAGAGCAGGAGTGGACCTGGTGAGACGTAGCAGGGGCCCGGACAGGAGGCAACCCACAGAGCCTAGTCCCTCCACATACCAGAATTGTACCTCTCAGTCCCGGCACAGTAGTTCTGGAGTGGTTCCAACGGATTGCGCGGCCCTGTCTTTCCCTAGTGGGTCTGATCGAGGGTAGCTACTGGGACGTAAGTCGGGACTTGATCACCCCGGCTGGGTCGCCTGAGTGAGTGGTATGATGTTCGAGAGACCCGAAACCCCGATGACCTTGGGATACATCACTGAGGATACGTCCCAGTTGCATCCAGGCGATGTATTTTCGTTCTGTCAACCATTGTAATTTCAAGGACACCCAGTTTGACATGAATTAGGCTATGGACCCCCATGTATTGGCATTTCTATCTCTGGAACCCCCAATTTATATTGTAAAATCCATGTTAATTTAACCCTGAGAGTGTACAAATGGAACGGGTCCAATTGGACCGGTCAGCGTCCATTTGTACACTCTCAGAGTTACAGATCCATGGGTCCATTTGGTTCCCAACTATCCATCATAGCTGGGGACCCCCTGGAACTCCCTCAAGGACCCCTGGGGGTCCCTGGACCCCACTTTGAGAACCACTGATGTAAGTACATATGCTGACCTGTGCATACTGTATATTTCATGTTTAGAGGAAATTTAAAAAAAAATATTATTGTTATATCAATTGTTGTTACTGTGTTAAATTATTATTCATGTCATGTGTGAGTGGATGGGACCCGAATGGAAACAATTAAGGCAAGGTCTTTCTTCGGTGAAATCCTTTTTGGACAGAAATGCCTGACTGTACATTATGCTGTTTGCATTTATATGTTGCCTAATAAAATATTCAATCAATCAATCAAACCAACCCGATGCGAGGACAAGGGAGAACAGGATGTTACACTGTTTAAATATAGAATGTATCATTGGTTTAAATATAGAACGTATCATTGGTTTAAATATAGAACGTATCATTGGCAGTATAGAATTGACAGCTCCCACATGAAAGTTAACAGGTCCAATAGCTTGCTAGTCCAGAATGGCAAAACGATCGTTCATAAACCAGCTCCGCTGGGCTTCACACAGCAGCTGGTAAAAAAAGAAATTGTCCCCTTCCCATAACCTTAAACAGACTATGTTTAGTTTATTGACTCCGACTCATGGTATATGGAAAACACTGTTTTCCAAAGTATACCGTGGTTTGTTTGATTTTCAAAGTAGCAATTAAATGTAATAGTTCATTACAGTACAGCATGAAAAGCAACTAACACAGTTATGTTATTATAGTGCTTTAACGGATATTAAAGTAAGTGCAGATACACATTTTTGAGGTCTAGTTGAAAACAGTTCCTGGAGAAAATTATTTATTTGACTCAGCTAGAAGAAATCCATTGTCTAAGCCATTAAAATGGTATAGCTGAAGCCAACATAAAGTATGTAGTCAGAATGTCATTCTAATCTAATAATCCAACTAGACATGCATCAGTTGGTTTGATGTACAAAATGTGTGCCAGGAAATATGGTCTGTTAGAACACACACACACACACACACACACACACACACACACACACACACACACACACACACACACACACACACACACACACACACACACAGATGGCTAAGACAGCATCCTCTTAAATATAGTGACAAACCAGCTGCCAATGACAGATAGCCAGGGAACTGCCCATTATATGTGTTACAATCATTTGTTCAGTCATTACAGTCTCTTTGTCACACACACACACACTAAGACAAAAAAGTGGGACTAAACAAACATGTCAGAGCCCTGGTATAGTGAAGTCCTTTACTGAAAGTCTGTCCAGTGACTAGCTTTGTGTCTGGACTCTGCAGGATAAAATGATGATGAAGATGATGGTCATTGTTTACTATACTTTAGTATTTCTCTCACTGCGTGGCGGATCTGGACTGGGTATAGTTCATCATGAGTCATGACTATGTAACCGTCGCCTGCTTGGCTTTCACAACTTTGTAACGATGGCTCTCTGTAAGAGGGTTAGGGACTGAGCAAAACAACCCACTGTGACCTGACCGCCCTCCCGTGACCGCCCGCGCACACACACACACACACACACACACACACACACACACACACACACACACACACACACACACACACACACACACACACACACGGCTGTAATGCTAAACTTAACACAGTAATAGACATGGCCATTAACTATTAACCAGCCCCCATTCATTGGCACTGCAGCTGCTTTATTCATCAAGGTCATTGGCGAATAAAATCTACAAAGCACTGGGGGCTCCATCAAAAAAATGGAAGTGTCATCTTTCATGGCCCGACTCCACTGGACCGTCTCTATCCATCCAAATGGGTTCTAGTACAGTGAACACAGCAGAACAATAGACGTTTCTGCAGGCCGCCAAGTTAGTGATATAGAGACCAAGCAGACCACTGCAGCACATTGCTGTGCAGTTGTGTGTGACCTGAATCCAAGCAAGTGGATGTGTAACAAGTGAATCCGGAGTTGGAGATATAACAGGCGCAAGAGAAGGCCCAGGTTGACGCTAGCAAAATTACAACTGTCTGTCTCTGAAGGAGGGCTGGACCTCCCCAATATAAAATGGTATCAGACAGCTGCACAACTACGATTTGTAGCAGCATGGTTAGAGGAAGATCAACCTTCAATCTGGTTAGATATTGAAACTGCACAGTGTGATTGTCCTCTCCGGAATCTCTTGTTTCTCAGAGATCCTACAACAGCAAAGAAATATTGTAAAAACCCAATTGTTTCCAACACATTATAGGCATGGAAGGTGGCAAGGCTTTTGGAGGGTCGAGCCAAAGTAACATCACCTCTTACCTCAATTCAGGGGAACCCAGACTTTCCTCCTGGCCTTATTGACCTTGGGTTTAATTATTGGAGAGATAGCGGTATAACAACGTTACAAAATCTTTTTACCGGTCCTATACTAAAAAATATGACCTACATCGCAGAAATTTTTTCAGATTTTTACAGGTGAGGGATTTCATTCTCAGACGCACAACACTATCAACTAATTCAACTACCTCTCCAATTGAGAGAGTGCTGACAATGGGTTTTACAAGAGGGTTTATAAGTATTCTGTATGGCATGTTAAGATCCAAAACAACTGTTGACACACAAGATGCTAAAAGGAAATGGGAAAGTGATCTTGAGGTTGAAATTTCAGACGAGGTTTGGTGGGAAATATTTGAAAATGCCAAAAAACTTTCTGTGTGTAAGAGCTTGGTCGATTCAGCTAAGAACCATACACCGATTACAGATTTCACCTAGCCTTCGCCATAAAATGAATCCTACTCTATCTCCTCTCTGTCTTAAGTGTAAAACTGAAGAGGGAAATTATATTCACTGTATATGGTCATGTCGTAAGATTAAACGATACTGGTTGGGTATCGTGCAGCAGTTGAATGAGATCTTTAATATGGAGTTTGAACCTGACCCTATGTGTTTGATTATTGGGCTGCCTGATGACAAGATTGTTGACAAGTTCCATACACGTCTGTTTAATCTCTTAATTTATGCTGCTAGGACAAATATTCTGTTGTCTTGGATTAATGAGAAAAAAAAGACTGCCACAAAATAATCATGCAGTGCATGCCGTTGGAATTACAAACCTGCCTGCTACGCTCCACTACAGATACCTTCTATATAAAAAAGTTATGGATATTATTGTTATGTATGTATGTATGTATATGCATATCTTTTATTTTATTTTATTTTCTCTGGAGTTGTTAACCCATCTAGACTTTCAAGCACCAAACTGCACCAAACTGCAAATGTGTCCATATTTGTATATTAATTTTGTACTTTTTTTTGGTATAAGTGTATAACTGTGTCCTTTGTTCCACAACGCGCCTGAGCTGAGCTGTCTGTTTTTGTTTGTTTGTTTTATTTTTCCTGTCTTGACTTTGTCTTTGTCATAAAATGTGAAAATCAATAAAAATATTATTGAAGAAAAAAAAAAAATAGTTGGTGTGAGATTGCTCCTAATCAATCATCGATTTCCCTCTCAGTGCATCTCTGGTGTGTTCATATGCAAAAAAACAGCCTTGATGAAGGATCATGAGTCGACTCAAAGGTGCAGCCCGAAAGGCATGCCTAGATAAGATTCATGACCTACCCAAAGTACCTTGGTGTGCACCAAAGGTCCCCCCATCTATCCAGTTCACATGGCTTTGTCCTTGGTCTATCTAGCCACTCATGTGTCCCACTAGCTCTGGTCCATAGCTCTAAAGCTCTTAGTATTAGAGCTATGCTACTCTCGACTTCCTGCGCTCGCATGACATGCAGACCAGACTACTGACAAAAAATGCTCTTTTTGGCCAGCAAGGGATTTTGTTTCACCGAAAGGAAACATCTTGTCTATGGGGTTTTCTCGTGGAAATATCGGTAGAGGGCGCAGTGGAGTAACTAAAAGTATTTTTCTTCCGGTGAAAAAAAGAATCCTTTTATCCGTCTGTGCCTTTTCTGGCCAAAAAGTGCATTTTACGTGTGGTCAGAGTGCGTCCACCCGGAAAGTACGCTTTCTAATCACACAAGCCGTCTTTGCATTGGTGGGTAGTGAAAACGTTCTTTCTATTTTAGTATAGTGCATTATGTATAACTCCACAACCTCAATCTCTGTATTTTCTTTTAACCTTCTGCCCTACTTTACAGTCTCTCTGTTCATCTGTCCTGCCATGGGAAGCACTGATGCATGTGGTGGGCTCTCTGCCAGTCCCCTAAACCAGTCTTATCCACCCAGGAGGGATCTACAGTTCCGGGGGAAAAAACTCCTGACTGTGTCACACAGGCTCAACCACTGTCCACAAAGCATCTCTTCTTTGCGCATGACAGCACACACAAGTGCATATGTATGCAGCTTTTGTTTTGTCCAAAGTACATCAGTGAGTTACTGTATGTGTCACTGAAGCCATACCTGACACCTAGATTATGTTTATCATTATCAGTATATCTCAATAACAACACGTACAGTAGTCGGGGAGCTACTTTAGACAAAGGCCCTGGATGGGTTGCCACTGAGAAAGTAACTGCTCTTACTCAATCCAGTGACAATCCAACAAAGAAAAAAATCACACCCGTGTGAAGTGAGGGGCGCTAATATACTAAAGTCTAACTCATGTTGATTAGGTGATGTAATGGTGATGTAAAACAAACGGTGCCAACACAAACATTACAATAAAGATATGACATAATGACTTACAAAATGACGTAAGTTTTCCCTTCAATGGCGTTTATTAAACAAACATTGAACTAAAGACAAACATTAAACCTGTATATAGGAGGGGCTCAAAAATCAAACCAGTCTGAAGTGAGTGTAGCTGTAGTACTCGTACTGTACTGTACTGTACTGTACTAGCCCTCCTCCCTGGCCTCTGTGTTTGTGTGTGTGTGTGTGTGTGTGTGTGTGTGTTTTAGGCTGCGCAACAGTGACACTTGGTGGTCAACAAACGCTATTTCCATACTCGGACGTACATGTACGTACATACAGAGACACGCATACACAGGGACACACATAGCTGTCTATAGGAGTGGTTAGCACCACTGAAAAAAGAAAAACCAAGCATCTATACTATAGTGTATAGTCCAACTTGCTCCATTAATCAGTTCTCAATAAAATAGATGAGAAACTAGAAAAAGTGCTCCTTGGAGCATGGGTCTGCACCAGGTCAGGAGGAAGATTTGTCATGTGTGGTGACAAAATGTGTAGGAGTGATATAAACATGTTTTTTGGCCCAAAATTGCCTCCTAGCTGCTGGTGCTATAATAGGGCAATGTTAAAGGGTGGCATTAATTGTTCCTAACGTAGTGGAAATGTGCATACAAGGTTTCGCGTTTATGATTTGAGGCATTTTGTTCCTTGTTCCTTGTGGCACACCTGCAAACTTTAGATGGCAATCTTAGGCAACCACAATAGAATACAAAAACATCAAACCGATCCGTCTTGATCACACGACTATAAAGATCATACATACTGTTTTTTTGTCTGAAGGAATAATATAAAAAAGATGTTTTTCCTTGGCCTTTAGGGAGTGTGCATCATAGACATAAAGGTAGATGCCCCTTTCGGCTGTGGAGCGTATATGTGATCAAGGGAGGGCAAAAAAATCCCGAGATTCCTTGCGAAGCACTTCCTCCCCCAGTGTAAATTATTCCGCCCTCCCGTCGACACTCCAACGAACTGCAGCGGCCAATGAGGCATCTATTTTTTAAATATCTATTGTGTGCATACAAAGTGTTACACAGATCGGTGCGGTTATACAGTAAAAATATTAATCTGTTATAGCGCCACCATGAGGCTGATTTGAACGTCTTTGAACATCTTTGTGGCAGTACAGCCCTGGTGTTTGTTGAGCTGTTTGTTTTTGAGCGATACAAATGTAATGCAAGAATGCAGGGAAAGAATAAAAAGAAAAGGTAAATCTTTAAGAACGGTAAGCAGGTGTGTTGGTTCACCTGAGAGCACTGAGACTGAGAAACATGAAAGGCGGGAGGGCCAAAAGCCACATTTATATATTGTCGTCCAACAATGTTGTTCGTACTTTGCAGTATAAATCATCCACCTCTGGCATCCTCTCCGACAAGAAAGATAAACATAACCGCTGCCCCCTCTTCTGCCCTTACAGATAAGCTAGGACTACATCAAAGAAGATACATCGAATTTAAATATTCCCTTTATTAAATTAATAAAATATATAACAATTCAGCGGAATTACATATTAGACCAGACAAAAATCAAAGGAAAAAGAATTACAAAGAAGTGAGAGATGGAAAGAGAGAAACTGCACAGCGGAGGGTTTTCTTTAGGATACTGTAATTCTCTCTTTCTCTCTCCTGTGAATTGAATGCTGGGAGCGTTTTCCAACCGTAAAGAAGCATACGGTATACTATACAGTATACACACATCAACCATTGTTTCAGGCTTGAGTGGAAAGCAATCAACTCTCATGATTTGCGTGATCATCAGTAGGCTAATGTTTGTTAAACCGGTTGTAGCGGGACAATGAATTATCTGAACTTGCCACCTTCAACCTGGAATTAAAAAAACTGTTTTAGCCTTACACATGTAACACGGACAAAACAAAATATAGTTGTGCAGATTGATCTGAAACACTTGCTGGCTGGCCCTATCAGATAATCTTTCAACTACATTTTCTTTAAAGAACAAATATTTATTTTATTTCTTTGCTCTGCAAAAGCATCAAAACCCCTGACAGCAACTACGTTTTTAACTTTGTTTTTATTACCAGATGTGTCTTTTTACCCTTGGACTGTAGAATGAATTAGGAATTGGAAAGAGGAACTTGGCTATACTCCACTTTGATAACACCATTGCCAATGTAACAAAGTGATATACTGAAAGAATGTTAGCTTATTTACTGACCATGATCCCACTCACTGCATCACTATGGCTTGATGTCGCAGTGCACTGACAGATAAGAGCTAACTGCATATAGTGCGTCATCAGGTTAAATTTAATTCTGGCTGGAGACCTCGCTTTCTACTCTGTCCTAAAGCAAAAACAGACTAAAATAGGAAATACCATGCCTTTTCTTAATTCCTGTCAATCTGACAACATGGTGTTCACTAAAGGTTGTACGAGACTCATTGCATTTGCAGTGTAGGCCAGGAAGTGCCTTAGCCCTAATGATGTTGTTCAGCACCTGGGGTAATAGGCTTAACATCATGGCTGTCATGACTCATGGTAGAGGAAACCAGCTATCCGTTACAATCCAACCTCTTCCTGTGCTACAGGTGGGTGTTCCAACAACAGCACACCTCACACCAGTGTTGTTTTTGGAAGCACATTTCTATTTTAGTTTTAGTCATAGTCTTTGGAATAAAACTACTAGTTTTAGTCACATTTTAGTCACCTGGAATGTTTTAGTGTTATTCTAGTTTTAGTCAACTAAATATCAGTTAAGACTTTAGTTGACTATATCTACAGTTAATTTAGTCGACTAAAATGTATTTTGGTGGGCCTTAATGCCGTCATAATGGCTAATTTTACACTTGCTGAAAATAGCTGATCTACAAGCAGCACATTGTGAGCTTGTAGATCGGCTATTTTAAGCATACAACCAAGTGAAAAATTACTTGTGTCTTACTCATACTGGATCTCTTGTCCACTAGTCCCTTCCTAAAATTTTAGTCTTGGTTTAAGTCATCATAGCTTAGTTTTAATTTAGTTCTCGTCAGTGAAAAAAGGTTGTCGATGAACATTGTTCGTCATAGTATTAGTCGACAAAATCAACACTGCCTCACACCCAGAAAGGAGACAGAACACAAACTGGTCTATCCCAACCCAGACACATAGCATGTGAGGAGTTGCTACAAGAATGGCTGGGGTCGAGCGTGTCTCACAATCTTCCTGGGTTATTTAAACTTCCCAATTACCCTCAGGCCTCAGGGGAAGTGACCCACGCGGTCCTTTGTGTCCCAAGTGGGATAAAGGAAGTAGGTCTCTCATTATGGCAAGAGACGAGACGAAGGAGACGGCACAGCATCAGCGGGACTCTTAACGCCCGACTGACCATCTGTTGTTCTGCCTTCATCCCCAGAAGATGGATATTTGGACCGGGTGAAAGGGTCCACAAAACAAGTGACAACATACTGACATCAAGCATTTTTGTCTCGAAGATGTTGCATATTCTACACTTTAGAAGACACTTGTTGGTGGTGGGGAAACATCAGGGCACCAGGGAAAATCCACCAGCCTGCATGAGACGAGGGAAACATCAAGAAGATGAATCCAAGTGGGCAGCCTGTCGTCTGACCTTAAGAAATTGAGTCAGTCACCTCATTCATCACAGAGTCGCACAACGAGAACACAGGATGAGACCGAGGGTCGGATATTAATTTACGTTTCCATGCTGCTGCCAATGGCGTCATCACTGTGACTTATCTTTTTAGAAAATTTGTCTCACTGATGATTTAGTTGTGCACAGTGGGCTTATGATAATAATTGGGTCCTTATTGAAGGTCAGACAAGTGGTAATGTATTTTTCTTTCAACACTGAAAGTGCCCAATAAAGCTATATTTTTTTATTGCTTTTCAATCTATGGAATGAAATGGACTATTTTACTGCTGTTTGCAGCAATGACATCCTGTGTCAGAGGTTATTTATACTCTTGACACCCAGCGCCACCCCCAAATCACAGCTTGTCCTCCTCACGCTCCCCTCTGTGCATTCACACTCGAGGCAGCTAGGTGACGCTTCGTTCACCTTGGGTATAGGTGAAAAGGCTGGGAGACCTAGATTAGCCCATTTAGACCTGAGGGCGCATGTAGGCAAATCTTTGAATATATATTCTTTCACAGCAAACATTTTTAACTCATAACTTGGAGTCCCTGGAACAACATATTTTCAGATGGGCATCGGCGGCGAAATACATATAACTTTGGGGGATCCTTGACATGAAATAGTTTGAGAACCACTGATATAGAAGCATGGGTTTTTCATGATTTAGAACTGGTTTTCAACCAGTGGTCCGGGGACCACCAGTGGTCCTTGAGGGGCTTCCAGGTGGTCCCCAGCTGAATGATGAGCATAAAATGAAACCAAATGGACTCATAAAGGTCCATTTGGTTTCATTTTACGCTCTTAAGTGAAATTATTGTTATTACTTGCATTACTTAATTTACAAGAAGTCTACACAATATTAGAGAAGTAGAATAATTGGACGATAACAAAATATTAAATTGGTCTGAGAGGTGGTCCAAGGCTCAATTGCAGAATATATAATGGGCTTTGATTTGAAAAGGGTTGAAAAGCACTGATTCAGGAGACATTTAGTAGAATCTGGTCTCAGGTCTTAAAGGCTTAACAGTGAGGAGACAGGAAGGAGCTGGGGCAGGAGAGAGGTAAGGAGGGCGGAGGTGGATGAGCTGACTCACTCCAGTGTGTGGGGGCTAGGTGGCACACATAGCCTGCTGAATCATCTGGACCCTTTATTGAATATTTCCTCCATTTGATATCATTATCAACCCCAGCGATCATCATCCTTCCCTTCATGAATGAATGCCCACCTCTGAGGAGATTATAGGCGTATAGGAGCTGAACGGCAGGGACTCTAAAGTCATATTAAGCCAGGGGAAAAGAGACTAAACAATAACTCAGGGCAGATGCTGTGCCGAGATAAATAAAATTAAACAGAGGCAGGACCGCAGTTTTAAAGATGACAAAAATGGTCACCAATATCTGAATGAATGGGGAGGTTCTTTTCCATTGCTAAAGGGAGATAAGTATTAAGAAGGTGAAGGACAGTAATTGATTAGTACCAGCTTCCAGAGTTAAGGAAAGCTGGTAGAGGGTATGTGCATGACATTACCATCATCCCCCCCAAAAAATGTACACGCTGTCAGGCCAAAGCCTATATGTGGCATGCGCCTGGACCACTTGGCCACCATATGTGGGTGGCAAAAAAAGACTTTCTGGCCTTGACAGCTAGGGGTGTTAATAGTTAATCGATTAATCGCTGTTAAGAAATTAGTCAATTAAACTTAATTCATCGTAATTAATTGAAAAGTCTGTGATTCTATCATTGGGTTTTCTGTGAATGTAACGCCGTCTGCGCGAGCGTGGCAGAGGAACGTGCATACAAAGATGACATTGCCTGGCCCTGTATCATCAATGGTCAAATAAATATTTTATATAAATATCATTTGCCTTTTGTATTATTTCTGTGTATCAGAAAAATGTTTTATGTTAGACATTGAGGGAAATTAAGACGTTTTATTTATTTTTTACAAAAACGCAGCTTATCAACTAACCGGTTAATCGATCGATAAGCTTATCAAAACAATCAATCAATGAATGCATTGATCGATAATTCTCATCCCTATTGACAGCACATACATCCAAACAGAAAAGTTGCAACCCGAACGGGGCTGAGTCGGCTCTAGCAAACTTTGCAACGTTCGACACGGCAACTTGTGGCTCGGTGGTCGTCTCTTGTGGCTCAAGGTCGCTAGAGACGGCGGTTCCTACTAGTAGGAGGAACGGGGAGGCGGGGCAACAGGGGAATCTACGGCAGTGGTTCCTACTAGTAGGAGGAACGGGGAGGCGGGGCAACGGGGAAATCTACGGCAGTGGTTCCTACTAGTAGGAGGAACGGGGAGGCGGGGCAACGGGGGAATCTACGGCAGTGGTTCCTACTAGTAGGAGGAACGGGGAGGCGGGGCAACGGGGGAATCTACAGCAGTGGTTCCTACTAGTAGGAGGAACGGGGAGGCGGGGCAACGGGGGAATCTACAGCAGTGGTTCCTACTAGTAGGAGGAACGGGGAGGCGGGGCAACGGGGGAATCTACGGCAGTGGTTCCTACTAGTAGGAGGAACGGGGAGGCGGGGCAACGTGGGAATCTACGGCAGTGGTTCCTACTAGTAGGAGGAACGGGGAGGCGGGGCAACGGGGGAATCTACGGCAGTGGTTCCTACTAGTAGGAGGAACGGGGAGGCGGGGCAACGTGGGAATCTACGGCAGTGGTTCCTACTAGTAGGAGGAACGGGGAGGCGGGGCAACGGGGGAATCTACAGCAGTGGTTCCTACTAGTAGGAGGAACGGGGAGGCGGGGCAACGGGGGAATCTACGGCAGTGGTTCCTACTAGTAGGAGGAACGGGGAGGCGGAGCAACGGGGGAATCTACGGCAGTGGTTCCTACTAGGAGGAACGGGGAGGCGGGGCAACAGGGGAATCTACAGCAGTGGTTCCTACTAGTAGGAGGAACGGGGAGGCGGGGCAACAGGGGAATCTACGGCAGTGGTTCCTACTAGTAGGAGGAACGGGGAGGCGGGGCAACGGGGGAATCTACGGCAGTGGTTCCTACTAGTAGGAGGAACGGGGAGGCGGAGCAACGGGGGAATCTACGGCAGTGGTTCCTACTAGGAGGAACGGGGAGGCGGGGCAACAGGGGAATCTACAGCAGTGGTTCCTACTAGTAGGAGGAACGGGGAGGCGGGGCAACGTGGGAATCTACGGCAGTGGTTCCTACTAGTAGGAGGAACGGGGAGGCGGGGCAACGGGGGAATCTACGGCAGTGGTTCCTACTAGTAGGAGGAACGGGGAGGCGGGGCAACGTGGGAATCTACGGCAGTGGTTCCTACTAGTAGGAGGAACGGGGAGGCGGGGCAACGGGGGAATCTACAGCAGTGGTTCCTACTAGTAGGAGGAACGGGGAGGCGGGGCAACGGGGGAATCTACGGCAGTGGTTCCTACTAGTAGGAGGAACGGGGAGGCGGAGCAACGGGGGAATCTACGGCAGTGGTTCCTACTAGGAGGAACGGGGAGGCGGGGCAACAGGGGAATCTACAGCAGTGGTTCCTACTAGTAGGAGGAACGGGGAGGCGGGGCAACAGGGGAATCTACGGCAGTGGTTCCTACTAGTAGGAGGAACGGGGAGGCGGGGCAACGGGGGAATCTACGGCAGTGGTTCCTACTAGTAGGAGGAACGGGGAGGCGGAGCAACGGGGGAATCTACGGCAGTGGTTCCTACTAGGAGGAACGGGGAGGCGGGGCAACAGGGGAATCTACAGCAGTGGTTCCTACTAGTAGGAGGAACGGGGAGGCGGGGCAACGTGGGAATCTACGGCAGTGGTTCCTACTAGTAGGAGGAACGGGGAGGCGGGGCAACGGGGGAATCTACGGCAGTGGTTCCTACTAGTAGGAGGAACGGGGAGGCGGGGCAACGTGGGAATCTACGGCAGTGGTTCCTACTAGTAGGAGGAACGGGGAGGCGGGGCAACGGGGGAATCTACAGCAGTGGTTCCTACTAGTAGGAGGAACGGGGAGGCGGGGCAACGGGGGAATCTACGGCAGTGGTTCCTACTAGTAGGAGGAACGGGGAGGCGGAGCAACGGGGGAATCTACGGCAGTGGTTCCTACTAGGAGGAACGGGGAGGCGGGGCAACAGGGGAATCTACAGCAGTGGTTCCTACTAGTAGGAGGAACGGGGAGGCGGGGCAACGGGGGAATCTACGGCAGTGGTTCCTACTAGTAGGAGGAACGGGGAGGCGGGGCAACAGGGGAATCTACGGCAGTGGTTCCTACTAGTAGGAGGAACGGGGAGGCGGGGCAACAGGGGAATCTACGGCAGTGGTTCCTACTAGTAGGAGGAACAGGGAGGCGGGGCAACAGGGGAATCTACGGCAGTGGTTCCTACTAGTAGGAGGAACGGGGAGGCGGGGCAACAGGGGAATCTACGGCAGTGGTTCCTACTAGTAGGAGGAACGGGGAGGCGGGGCAACGGGGGAATCTACAGCAGTGGTTCCTACTAGTAGGAGGAACGGGGAGGCGGGGCAACGGGGGAATCTACGGCAGTGGTTCCTACTAGTAGGAGGAACGGGGAGGCGGGGCAACAGGGGAATCTACGGCAGTGGTTCCTACTAGTAGGAGGAACGGGGAGGCGGGGCAACGGGGGAATCTACAGCAGTGGTTCCTACTAGTAGGAGGAACGGGGAGGCGGGGCAACGGGGGAATCTACGGCAGTGGTTCCTACTAGTAGGAGGAACGGGGAGGCGGGGCAACAGGGGAATCTACGGCAGTGGTTCCTACTAGTAGGAGGAACGGGGAGGCGGGGCAACGGGGGAATCTACGGCAGTGGTTCCTACTAGTAGGAGGAACGGGGAGGCGGGGCAACAGGGGAATCTACGGCAGTGGTTCCTACTAGTAGGAGGAACGGGGAGGCGGGGCAACCTGGGAATCTACGGCAGTGGTTCCTACTAGTAGGAGGAACGGGGAGGCGGGGCAACGGGGGAATCTACGGCAGTGGTTCCTACTAGTAGGAGGAACGGGGAGGCGGGGCAACGGGGGAATCTACGGCAGTGGTTCCTACTAGGAGGAACGGGGAGGCGGGGCAACAGGGGAATCTACAGCAGTGGTTCCTACTAGTAGGAGGAACGGGGAGGCGGGGCAACAGGGGAATCTACGGCAGTGGTTCCTACTAGTAGGAGGAACGGGGAGGCGGGGCAACGGGGGAATCTACGGCAGTGGTTCCTACTAGTAGGAGGAACGGGGAGGCGGAGCAACGGGGGAATCTACGGCAGTGGTTCCTACTAGGAGGAACGGGGAGGCGGGGCAACAGGGGAATCTACAGCAGTGGTTCCTACTAGTAGGAGGAACAGGGAGGCGGGGCAACGTGGGAATCTACGGCAGTGGTTCCTACTAGTAGGAGGAACGGGGAGGCGGGGCAACGGGGGAATCTACGGCAGTGGTTCCTACTAGTAGGAGGAACGGGGAGGCGGGGCAACGTGGGAATCTACGGCAGTGGTTCCTACTAGTAGGAGGAACGGGGAGGCGGGGCAACGGGGGAATCTACAGCAGTGGTTCCTACTAGTAGGAGGAACGGGGAGGCGGGGCAACGGGGGAATCTACGGCAGTGGTTCCTACTAGTAGGAGGAACGGGGAGGCGGAGCAACGGGGGAATCTACGGCAGTGGTTCCTACTAGGAGGAACGGGGAGGCGGGGCAACAGGGGAATCTACAGCAGTGGTTCCTACTAGTAGGAGGAACGGGGAGGCGGGGCAACAGGGGAATCTACGGCAGTGGTTCCTACTAGTAGGAGGAACGGGGAGGCGGGGCAACAGGGGAATCTACGGCAGTGGTTCCTACTAGTAGGAGGAACAGGGAGGCGGGGCAACAGGGGAATCTACGGCAGTGGTTCCTACTAGTAGGAGGAACGGGGAGGCGGGGCAACAGGGGAATCTACGGCAGTGGTTCCTACTAGTAGGAGGAACGGGGAGGCGGGGCAACGGGGGAATCTACAGCAGTGGTTCCTACTAGTAGGAGGAACGGGGAGGCGGGGCAACGGGGGAATCTACGGCAGTGGTTCCTACTAGTAGGAGGAACGGGGAGGCGGGGCAACGGGGGAATCTACAGCAGTGGTTCCTACTAGTAGGAGGAACGGGGAGGCGGGGCAACGGGGGAATCTACGGCAGTGGTTCCTACTAGTAGGAGGAACGGGGAGGCGGGGCAACAGGGGAATCTACGGCAGTGGTTCCTACTAGTAGGAGGAACGGGGAGGCGGGGCAACGGGGGAATCTACAGCAGTGGTTCCTACTAGTAGGAGGAACGGGGAGGCGGGGCAACGGGGGAATCTACGGCAGTGGTTCCTACTAGTAGGAGGAACGGGGAGGCGGGGCAACAGGGGAATCTACGGCAGTGGTTCCTACTAGTAGGAGGAACGGGGAGGCGGGGCAACGGGGGAATCTACAGCAGTGGTTCCTACTAGTAGGAGGAACGGGGAGGCGGGGCAACGGGGGAATCTACGGCAGTGGTTCCTACTAGTAGGAGGAACGGGGAGGCGGGGCAACAGGGGAATCTACGGCAGTGGTTCCTACTAGTAGGAGGAACGGGGAGGCGGGGCAACAGGGGAATCTACGGCAGTGGTTCCTACTAGTAGGAGGAACGGGGAGGCGGGGCAACGGGGGAATCTACAGCAGTGGTTCCTACTAGTAGGAGGAACGGGGAGGCGGGGCAACGGGGGAATCTACGGCAGTGGTTCCTACTAGTAGGAGGAACGGGGAGGCGGGGCAACAGGGGAATCTACGGCAGTGGTTCCTACTAGTAGGAGGAACGGGGAGGCGGGGCAACGGGGGAATCTACAGCAGTGGTTCCTACTAGTAGGAGGAACGGGGAGGCGGGGCAACGGGGGAATCTACGGCAGTGGTTCCTACTAGTAGGAGGAACGGGGAGGCGGGGCAACAGGGGAATCTACGGCAGTGGTTCCTACTAGTAGGAGGAACGGGGAGGCGGGGCAACGGGGGAATCTACGGCAGTGGTTCCTACTAGTAGGAGGAACGGGGAGGCGGGGCAACAGGGGAATCTACGGCAGTGGTTCCTACTAGTAGGAGGAACGGGGAGGCGGGGCAACCTGGGAATCTACGGCAGTGGTTCCTACTAGTAGGAGGAACGGGGAGGCGGGGCAACAGGGGAATCTACGGCAGTGGTTCCTACTAGTAGGAGGAACGGGGAGGCGGGGCAACAGGGGAATCTACGGCAGTGGTTCCTACTAGTAGGAGGAACGGGGAGGCGGGGCAACGGGGGAATCTACGGCAGTGGTTCCTACTAGTAGGAGGAACGGGGAGGCGGGGCAACGGGGGAATCTACGGCAGTGGTTCCTACTAGGAGGAGGAACGGGGAGGCGGGGCAACAGGGGAATCTACAGCAGTGGTTCCTACTAGGAGGAGGAACGGGGAGGCGGGGCAACGGGGGAATCTACGGCAGTGGTTCCTACTAGTAGGAGGAACGGGGAGGCGGGGCAACAGGGGAATCTACGGCAGTGGTTCCTACTAGTAGGAGGAACGGGGAGGCGGGGCAACGGGGGAATCTACGGCAGTGGTTCCTACTAGTAGGAGGAACGGGGAGGCGGGGCAACGGGGGAATCTACGGCAGTGGTTCCTACTAGTAGGAGGAACGGGGAGGCGGGGCAACGGGGGAATCTACGGCAGTGGTTCCTACTAGGAGGAACGGGGAGGCGGGGCAACGGGGGAATCTACGGCAGTGGTTCCTACTAGTAGGAGGAACGTCTAGAGCAGTGGTCCTCAACAGGCGGACCGCGGCCCACGACCGGACCGCGGCACACGTCTCTGCGGACTCTGGAGAAATGATAGAATAAAGAGAAAAGGCCTGGGCCGTGGCTCAGCGGGAGTGACCCACCCCCCATCTCTGTCCCCATTTCCTGTCAGCCTACTGTCTGTCCCTCTATCAACAATATAAAATAAAGGCGAAAGCCACACAAAAAACATTTTAAAAAAATGAATAAAGAGAAGAAAGAAAGTCACCGCAACCGCAAGTTGAATTCTCCGTTGTATTCGATCAATGCCGAGAAACGCAATTAACACTCTGAATGTGTGTATTATGGGCCGGCATGTCATGATGACAATGTCTCGCTGACTGGCTCACTAGCAGTGACACATTCACACATTCACCGCAATTTTATTTGCGTGTGCATGAGACTGGACCATGGTCGTATTCAAAAATGATTTGTGGACCTTCAGCATTTCTAGTTGAGGACCCCTGGTCTAGAGTGTACAAACGGGTCCATTTGGTTCCATTTGTACACTCTCTGAGTTACAGACCCATAAGGGTCCATTTGGTTCCTAACTTTCATTTAGCTGGGGACCGCCTGGAACTCCCTCAAGGACCCCACTTTGGGAACCACTGATCTATGGGGAGCGGTGTAGCGTCTGATTGCATTAAACAAAGTTAAACTCACTTTGCCACTCGGTTTGACACTCACTTTATGCATGCGCATACCCTCTATAAAGTACAGTAACAGATGGAAATTGGTATAAGAATTCCAGATAATCTATGATGATTCAATTAAGATAACCCCTATAGTGAACACAGACGAACACACAACGAAAGATGACAAAGAAACATTCTCACATCAAAAGGTTTACTTTTTTTCTTTTTAAATTAGAAATGGATCACATTTCAACCCAAGCAATATTCTCTTCCAACTGATCTCCAATGTGCCATGCATACAAAATAAAACAAAATAATGTGTCTAGCCTTTAGTGACCAATATATTAAAATTCAAATTGGTAAGGGGCTGATATGAAAGACCCCCCCCCCCCTTTATTATTACTATGCAATTAACAATATTCACAGATATGTACATTCAAATCTCAGTCAGTCTCAAGTAACGAGCAATAACACAATGACACTAACACAAAAAGGTAAAAAGATAGAAAATGCTCAAATTAAACAATATATTTCTAATTAAAAATATAATTATAGTTAAATAAACGATTGCTTTTTTTGTTTTAGCTGTAGGCACATGGTATATACGGTAAGTGAGGCGTCATCCAACTGAATTCTTCAGAGAACAAAAAGAAGCCATGCTGGAGGCCTTCGAACTCACCAAGTCAAGAATGTTGAGCTCAATTTTTTACTGTGCCCCTACTGTAGTCACTAGCAGTGAGTCACTGTGTGTTTTTATTTTATTTAACTCGGAAAATCTGTTACATATGGTCGGGCGACCGATTATGAATTATGCTCCCCGCTGTGGCTGACAGTCATGTAAACAAAAACACCAAAGATGCTTATAGGGTCTATCAAAAAATAAATAAGGATATTCTAACCCATTTCCCCTCAGCAATATGATGAAAAGTGGAGGGAGCTCATTTTGATGACTCACAATGGGTTTCTTTGGCATACAGTACACCACCGTGGTTTCATTCTAAAAAAGAAAAAAGAAAGAACAAAAATTGAGTTTAAACCCGCGTCCCCTTTCTCTACTTCTTGAAACAAGACTTTGTTTGAAGGTGGTGGTGGGTTTAAACTTCCACCATCAAGCACAAACAAACTTAATTAATTCTGTGCCGCAGGGTGGTAGCAAAAGTGTAGTTAAGTTGTGCCAGAGTTTGCGTTCACTTTAAGGCCCGGACGGTTAGCTCTACTGCTAGGGCACCTAGGCTGCTGAGCCAGCCTGACGGCGTGCTGCGGGTTCGACTCCCAATCCCAACGGCCTTTGCCACGTGTCTTCCCCCCAATCTCTCTCCCCAGTTCCTGTCAGTCTACTTTCAACCTATCAATAAATGCAGAAAAAGCCAAAAACATATCTTAAAAAAATGAAGAAAAAGTCACTTTAAGATCAGTTTCATCCCCTTTGTACCCCCTGCACACCATCACTGTAACCATCGGCTATCATTAGCATTAACTCACACCATTTAACTCTCGCCAGAAAAATTTACATGTCGGGAGCGATGCGAGAAAAAGTAATAAATGACATCCGAACTTTGGATGGATGACAAGGACAGCGCTCGTAGTTTCTGAGTTATGGAGCTTTGAAAATCCTGCTTTGAACAGAGGTAAATAAAGAGTTGTAACGTCCCATAGCTGGTGGTGAGCGCTTCATATCAGGAGTATACGGGGGGCCGGGGGGTACAAATATGTACGTACCTCGCTGATAACGTCCCATAGCTGGGGGGTACGAATATATACATACTTAGCAACAAAAAAAAATAGTTAAAGGGCCACTTCACCCCTTTTGCAACCAGATCTTATTTTAATGATGTTTGGGAGACAAGAAACACTTTCATGTTTTTCTTTTGTGTGCGCAATGTCCGTGTGCGCAATGTCCGTGTCTATGTGTTGTTCACCCACCTATGTGACGTTAATGAGCATCAGTATATGACTGAGTACCAGTAGGGGCGCTGTTGTGCCAGAAACAGAGTGGGATAGTGCTGCACTGTTGCCTGCTAATGAGAGAGAGGTGGGGGGGGGGGGGGGGGGAGTTGCACCACTCAGTTCATTTTTTTTAAATATTTTAGTATTTCAAAGTGCCAGCGATGTCATGGACAATGGTCTCACTTACTTCCTGGACTACTTGTCTCAGTAAGACAACCCTCCCCTCTCCACAAGGTGCGGTGAGTGCAGCAAAGCATCATGGTCCTTGTAGTAATCCAGCAGTGAGACCAGTGTAAAACACAAATTACCCACATACAAACCACAGGAAAGTGTTTGTCTCCCAAACATCATTAAAATAAGATCTGGTTGCAAAAGGGGTGAAGTGGCGCTTTAAGAACAGCTTCAACGCCAGAGCCATACAGGAACTGAATATTGCCAAACTATCCCCACTACATGTTTACAGAACTGCACAGATGTTGACATTTTAATTGCACCTTTGTAAGCGTCCATTTCTTTCTTGTACTACTTGCAATTCAGAAAATGTGCAATATCCTGAAGTGCAATATCTTAGCTGTTGGAATTAGTTTACAGTATATTATGTATCATTGTTTTAGAGGTTACAGCAAACGCATATATATCATTATGTTTCACCCGTACATTTGCTTAACTGTGTGTGTGTGAGTGCACCATCAGTAAATTGTGCTGTACACTGTACAATGACAGAAAAGGAATTCAGATTCGGATTCATACTTTTTAGAATTCACACACAATTACACATTTAGTATATTTAGAACATATATCCACCACCCAACACCTGCTCGTAAGCTCGTAAACCCTGCCGTTTCCACACATCTCCTCCTGGCGTTATGTAATCACAGGAAATGTATTCATTGTTTCTTTCATCTCCCTCCAGAGTAGATGATACACCTCTCCTTACCCCTATTTTCAATCACTATGGTTCTGGTTTTTATTAGACATTTATTTTCTGTTTGCATCAGGCCTTTTTCTCTTAAAATAAATATTTCAAGTCCTTCTAGTTTCCTGTATATCAATTTGTTTTGTGCTATCCTTGAAGTCAAGTAACAGAGCACAGGCTGAGGTTTGAGGTGGACGATAGATTTCCGTTCCAATGCCTCAATGGTTCAGGGCAAAATGTTTGCATTGGTGTTCCGTTTGGGCAGTCCTATATGCGTTTTGTTTAATGGCACCAACATGAAAGAAAGGGGGGAAAAGTTGTTAAATTATTCTTTATAATTTCTGTCAAAAACAAAGAAAAAGAAAAACGCTCCCACCCTACACACTGTACGGGTGTAACAGTATATCAACTCTAATGTACATCATTCCGTGGTCAACTTTGAAGTGGTGCAGTAGCCATTATTATTAAGACTCCCACTTCTCACACCAAAAAGTTAGAGCCTTTTCATCTTTTTCAGGAAGGAATTCACAGGCAAATCCTAGTCCTAGTATTAAAAATAAATGAAAATCAAACGTTTTATAATAATAATAATAATCAACTTTTTTCCCTCAGTAAGCTGGAGGAGGAGAGGAATTGAGTGAGCTAGTAGGTCAGAAGTGTCTCCACATTGTGACTAATGAGAATCCACCGTCCCGGGCCGTATTTTTAGACACGTTCTACATGTCCACAGAGACGCTCGGCCGGCATGCAGGCAAGGTGACCTGCTTGCTGCTTTCTGTCACCATTATCAATCGTGTGTACGCAAAGTGGCTTTTGTTTAGAGACAATTCAAAAGAAAATGAACAGAGTTAAAAAAAGAAAAAAAGAAAGAAAAATACTTCTTCCGTGTGGGAGTGGCAGATTTGGCACACCTCAACTTTTAGCACAGCATCGTCAAGTAAAACTTCAAAATAAAAATAATTTAAAAAAAGACACTTGTTCCAATAAAGCACATGCTGATATATTGGATTCACCTAAGGCCAACGGAACTGTGATTAGTAAGCCCCCCCCCTCCCCCCTTCTCTGTCTAGAGGAACGGAGAGAGTAGACGCATGTCACTGGGAGTCCCTACAGTAAGTAGAGGTTGTTGTGTGGGGGGAACAACGCCTTCATCCCCTGGATCAAAGTGAGCCAAGCTGAGTTAACGTGAAGATGGGTCGCCTCCAGGCTGCAATCATACCCTCTAAAATCACCTCGGTCAAATCTCTTAAATGGTCCGGTCCTCTCAGGGCGACCCGTCGAGCAGCTTGGTGGATTTGTTGGGGTAATTGATAGCCAGGCTGATGGCGGCAATGTTCTTCAGAGCCTGTGTGATTCAAAAACGACAACAAGGGAAAAAGTGAGTGAATTTGTACAATGATGGAATAAAGCAGTTCAGGGAGATGCACAATGCTGTAACACTGGAGGCAAGGGATCCATCAATTTTATTTAGCAATTAAAACATCTATTATAGAGAAATCAGGCAAAATGGCAACTATGACTGAGGGCCTGAAAGTTAAGTTGCGTTTCTCTCTCTAATAGACTTTTTAATTTCAATTATAGACAGAGTGCATGATTATCTTTGTTAGTTCCACGGTTTGCTTTACAGCGAGGACTCGAAAGACATCTCCAGTGGAAGTGTTGCTTAAGGTCTGTTCTGTTCAGTAATCCAGAATCTGTGGCCTCTGGCTGCTGACTAACAATAATGTATTGCCATACCAAGGAGCTCTCCGTGGACTGATTAATGAAAGTGATCCGTTTTCCACATCACAAACACCATCTACTCCGCTGTTATTTTTCAATACGAAAGTAACCTCCTCCATCCAACCACCCACAACTCCACTCTGTCCCTCCACCCACATGACCCGCCCCCCCCCTCCTCTAAAGCGCTCGCCGCCTCCAATGGAAACACACAGTACACTGAGTGGAAGATATAGCTCATCTTATTTATTGCTGGTTAATGTTGAGCAGCAAAAAATACAAATTAAATCTGTGACCTGTCTACCCGTATGTATACAGTACTGTACAACAGGGGTCTGCAACCTTTTGGAAACAAAGTGCCATGATTTTATTTTCTAGATGTGCCATGTCAATTGTCAACGGTAATTTTAATGACAATCATTTTGATTGTCCACGAATGTAACTGTGGGGTTTGATTTGGGCTCTGCTGTAGGTGGAGATGGGGGGAGTGACTCATGGGAGCAGTCAGTGTCAGGGTTTTTTAAATGGCAGGTGTTTGTGATTATGACTAACGAGGTTGATCTCTATTTAGTAGAGTGTTGGGCGTGGGGCTTGGCCACACAGAGAGCAGAGAGTGCAAGAGAAGACCTACTGAACTAAAATTTGCGTGGCAGGCAATGTTCCCAGCACGGCTGTGTGGAGCCAATAAATGAGTGAACCTGCATCAAGCTGTCTGTCATTCCATGTGACTGAGAGGAACCCACAGTAGCAACAGACAGCGCTACAATAACCGTTTACATGTTTTACATTGTTATAATGATCATTAGACTCAAAACAATAACCTCGATTCTCTCCCAGACTCCCTCCAAAGTCAGAGTTCAGAGTTTTAATGAATGTAGAATTATGTACACGATGTAATTTGCATACAAATGTGAGGGACTTTATTTGAGTACATTTCTATTTTTAAATAGTTCATCAAAAATGCTCTCTCACACACACATGCCAGTGTGCCAGTGATCACCATCCTTGGTGCCGATGTTGGCACCGGTGCCTAAGGTTTCCTACCCCTGCAGTACAAGGTCTCCTTCCTGGCCTCTGTGCGTGTGTGTGTGTGTATTAGGCTGCACATCAGTGACACTTGGTGGTGAAAATATGCTATTTCCGTGCTCAGACCCAGGGACACAGCCAGCCAGGGACACACTTAGCTGTCTATAGGAGTGGTTGCACCACTCAAAAAGTGGAGCCAGTGTCCAGCACCTGGACACTGACTGAACGAGATCTCTTTTGACTCTCTACCTACTGTATACTGTATAGTGAATTACATTCACGCAAATATTTCTTCTGAGAAGTTGTGAAAAACAAAGACTGATGGGAAAACATTTGAATCAGAATGGTGAGTTAAAAAGAAGATGAAAAGAATGTTATGTAATGAGCTTATGACAATTTAGGACTAGAGACACCTTAAACCACATGAAAAAGCTGATCTATAGACTCACAACAATTGCTACACTTCGTCTATTTTCAGCCAAGAAATTTGGTGTAGGAAACAAAAGCACTACACCCATCATAGACCCTTGGGGGACACCATGCACTAGGAGAGAAGTGAAAAGGTCTTACCAGAGCTGTGTGGTTCAGGAGCTGCTCATCAGTGGTCATTGCTAGTAGGTACTCCTGGAAAATGCCTTGTGCCTGGAAAACACATTAGAATGTGGTTGATCCATGAAACAAAATCTCCACAAGCCGTAAAAGTAAAAGTAATAACAAAATACGTTATCTTCAAACCGCGGCGTGAAAAAGGTTATGCTGTATGGATCTTCGACTTGGAGAACAACAAAGCACACAGGCTACCAAAAACATTCATCAACACATATTAACACATTCCCTCCCGTTACACTAGAATCAGAATCAGAAGACTTTATTGCCATGACATGTAAACATGTTCGGAATTTGGTTTGGAGGGACAGCAGAGTGCAGTTACAACAACATTAGTGCAAAACAGGACAAGACAGTGCAAAGAACTGGCGGGATCATTAGGCCAGTGTCAGTCAAATGCGCAAAATACCACAGTAGAAGAAGAGATCCTGGGCAACCAGGAAGTGCAGCCCCCTCCCACACACTGTCTTCACTCTAGGCAGAGGATTCGCGGCAGAGTTGTTTTGGTCCGTGCGATGTAAGAACGGCATAATAACCTCACAAAACATCATCCGACAAGCCCTGAAAAGTAACTCTCAAGGAAAGAGATAAGAATGTAGCCCCTGAGGAATAGATGGAGAAGACGTGTCCAGGAAGAAATGTCAAGAGAGCGGGCAGCTCTGAAAAGAACCGCCATTACCAGAGTAAAGTGGTGGACTTATATGTCAAATGCCTACGCACCCTAGAGGAGCGAAGGGCCTTCTAGGGCCATCTAGGACGGGACTTTAATGATAATTTTAAACTTCAGCTGTTGAAAAATAGCAGATCTACAAGCTCATAGTGTGGCACTGAGTGCCGCACTACGAGCTTGTAGATCTGCCTTTTTAAAGTCGTGAAAATGTGTGCAATTCTTGGAATAATTTATATTATTCTTTCACAGCAAACGTTTTTTAACTCATAACCTTGCTTCTGGGGGGTCCCTGAAACAAACAGGTTTCAGATGGGGGCCAGCGGCCAAATACATATACGTTTTTGGGTCCACTGCTATAGAAACGTATCAGAAAATGATTTAACCCATTTTGGTGTTGTAAACATTATGTTATGATTTAGCTATTGATAAATAGCAGATCTACGATCTATTTCAGAAAACTGGAGGATTTAGAAGATCTTTTTTTACATTTCGAGGTCAGGCCAAAATGGGTTAAAAGACATTTGTAGAATCTGGTCTCAGGTCTAAACGGGTTAAGTAATGTCAAGCAGGATAAGTGCAGTGTATAGGAAGGAACATGCAACGCTATCTGCCTTACTATGCTCCAGTTATAAATGAGGCTTGGTTCCCGTTCCCCCTGACCACTTATCATCTCCATATCTCCGTCAAAGCCGTGGTGGAATGTTGGAAAGGTTATTTAAAATTACCATCAAATCAAATCAGAGCTTCCACCACCAAGGCCCCATAGTGAAGACATACCTCAGGTTACATAACATCACTGTTGGTTGGGTAGACACCACGTATCTCCAAATCCATCCTTTTTGAGGGGAGTTAGCCCCTCCTATGTCCAGCTTTTGGTGCGTGTAACCCAAATTTTGTCTTAACACAAATATTAAAAGACATCGACAATGACTGGACAATTTTGAGTGTTTGTGTAAACACACACATTGCGTAACCACAAACACTGATGACGAAGGCGAGGACGCAAATTGTGATTGGCTGGAATGAGATGATTTATGATGATGTACGATGATAAGAGCGCCCCTCACTTTACACGGGTGTGATTTTACCTCTAGTATAATAGAAGTATAAATATTTAAGCAAGTAAAAGCAAGAGCTTGTGAATAATAATTAATTTGCGTGCATTGGAACACAGGTTCTTGTTTAACATTTTATAAAAGGTTTTTTGGACATACAAGGTTTCCGCCTGGCAGAGACGATAAAGCATGGGAAGTTGTCTGGGTACGACACACAGATAAGACTAAATACAAACTAAATGGGCCGAGACACTGGCGAAATGGAGCCTTTATGGGTCCAGGAGACACAGTCCAGAGCCACACTCGAACCATCCATCTCACACAACACCCCAAATGTTTATTCTGGGGAACATCCTAGCACCATTTGTATGGTCACCAGCGCGTGACGTGCCATTTTTTGGTTCCTAAATATAGCTCTCACTTCCTGGGGGTAGAAGAAAGTTCATTATATCTCAATGGACATGCCCCCCCCCAGCTGTAAGCATCACGCAAGGAAATCTGGACGGCATTAAGTGCTAAACCTTAAGAAATGCAGTGGTCCTTGTCCCAGACCAAATAAGGCTATTTTGGAAGACTCACAAGGAAGGCACGTCAGAACTGCTCTGCAGCTCGGCCGTGTTTTTGCAGCAGTGTCAACATGGAGCCGTTGAACAGGGCCGTATGTCATCGCACGCTGCCGAGTTCGTGTGTCAACATGCTGTGTGTGTGTGAGCCACGATGGAGCTCTGTCCACGCACATCCACAGCTCCATTGTCAGTACGACTAGGTCTGTGACAATTATTACATTATTGCCTAATCGCAATGTTTTGAGATAATCTCAATTAGATATTATATTCATAATAATTTCCATGTTAAAGATTGTCATCTTTATTCTTTATATAGTATAAAGTAGACATGGCTAAAGCATTTCCGGGAGAAAAAGGTTGAGAACCCCTGGTCAATATTATGCACCGGAGTGAATGCAGACATGAACAAGAAAACAATGTCCACCTTTTTGTTTTGTTTTGGATCTTACCCTGCAAAGTGGCTGCAAGAGAACACAGAGCACATAGCCTAGATTCCAGTCAGTGCAACCTGGATTCAGGTGCAGCACCATATGTACAGTGCCGTCTCCTTCTGAAACCTCACATAATGGCTTGAACCACATCCTGAATGCAACGTCGTCATTGCGTCAAGCACCAGTCAGAGTCTGGCAGTGGGAGGAGCCAGGCTGAGCAGCAGAGAGGGTAAACGGCATGGTTTTATTTTAGCCACCATCATCAGGAAGTCACACTGAAGACACTGCTCTTTCAGCACAGCACTTTACTCTTGCTCAACTGCTGTGCCAGTTTGAGGGCATGGTGGTGTTGTGTTGTGCTAATAAAAGCTAGCTGACCAGCTGGCATAAGTCTAATTCATACTTAAGTATAATAAGTATTTTCTGTGAGCGACACAGTCGTGCAATGAAGAATAAATTAGACTTTACTGCACTGTCTGAGGTCAGTGGTAACCTGGAAAACAGACGAGTCTGCCAAGACTGCCCAGTACCAAAAGAAATAGAAAAAGAAAAGAATTGCCTACACATTGATTATTAATCAGGCTAAGCCAGTGTTGGTGTCAGCAAAATGGCTAGAGAAGGTTTTGGTGTATTAATTTAAGTATCTCCAGAACAGCTGGTAAAATGTAGTCGAGGAGCATTCGTCCATAGCTAAACAGCCACGCGGAGCGACTACTGTGGCCTATAACCCCCAACTGTATGTTGCAATAATCCAATTGTGATATGTGCATGGCATGAATGGTACACTGCCAAACATGTCAGCTAGCTTATTACTAGTTTAGTGTCTCTCGCTGTCTCTCTCTCTCTCTCTCTCTCTCTCATCTGCTACGTTCCGCCTCTCTGAACATGTCAGATGCTGTGTGATGAACAGAGATGACTAAGCATTAAACAGAGGCTATAGCAAACACATGCGAATTTGATCGTGAGGCACTGGTAAAAAAAAAAAAAAAAGACAAACAGGCCCCTGGATGGAGGCACACAACCCTAGCATTGCTGTGACATTTTTTTATACATTTTTTGAAATCCCACAATTTTGTAACCCATTTTTCACCCGGTGCCAATTGCCTAAACTGTATTCCTAGGCGTTACTCTCTCCCTCTGCCAACCGGGGGAGAGCCCCGAACTGAGCTCACGCTTCGTTCAATGCGACAGTGATACTGAATTCCGTGTGTGGTTCTGAAGGGCGTCCAAGGCCAATATCATCATTCCACGTCCCTCATGTATCCGTCCTGCTACTGCCCCCTGGTGTTTGCTAGTGGCATTACATGCGGCAACATCCAATGGGCACAGACACAGTAATGGTGCATTTATATAGTGCTTTTATGCAAAGTGCTTTACATAGATTGTGCATTACATTCACCCACCCACGCACAAAATGCTGAAAGAAATGTTACTCACATTGGCTCTGGACTCGGCGATGAAGAACAGCTCGGTCAGGGCTCTGTGGAGGGGCAGCAGCACAGTGATACTGGTGGGGTCTTGGCCCAGGTTGTTCTCCATGGTCAGGAAGAGCTGCCACAGCGGCCGCAGCAGGGTCAACTCGCAGGCCCTGCAACGCAACGCAGCCACATGATGACACAGCAGCCTTATTATGCAGGACTTCAAGAGAGATGACGTGATGACACGGCATTATGCAGTCAGGACACGACACCACGCACAACTATAGGCCTGTCACAATTATTACATAATCGCCTAATTGCAATTATTTGAGATAATCGCAATTGTTTTTGCATAATCGTCAATCGTTTCCATTTTCAAACATTAGTGGGAAAAAACAGTAATAGCAGATCTACAAGCTATTTTGTACATTTGTTGATGTTTTTTAACCCATTCTGGGCGGGAACCCCTTTTGGTGTTTTACCCCGTCAGGTCGGGAACCCATTTTGGGGTTCTGTACAGTATGTACAGTATTCAAAAATGTAAAAAAATTGATGCTGCTATATAAATATTTGAAGTTTTTCAGAAAACTTAGGTCAGGATTTAGAGGCGTTTTTAGAATCGGCCTTAGGCCTAATAATTATGTGTCAGTGATTTCTTTGTATATTTAAGTTATATTTGTCATATCTGCCCTGTGCAATGTGTGATTACGAAGCCTAAAAGGCAAACAAATACAAATTGTAATGTTCCAATGTTCAATGTTAAAAAATAAATAAAAACATACAATTCAATCATTAATCGCAATTGTTTGTATGACAATTAATCATCAACTTAAATTTGTACTGGTGACAGTCCTACGCACAATGTGCAACGCAGGTCTCAGAGCGGAACTGAACCATGGACATTATGTGGTAGTCAGCTAAAGTGTCAGCATGCCCAAGAAACGACTCTGACGAAAGAAAACTGAAAAATGCAAAATAAAATAGCTGTTGGAAGATTTTACGTTCTGGCATGGTGATGCTGTCACCATGGCCATAAAGCACCAGAGTCTGAAGCTATGCAAATCCTCAAACATATCCCTTAGCTCATCTCCATGGTAACTATCAGGATATTAAGCTTCCGTGAAGCCCTGTATGCAAACCCTGTGTGAAGTGAAATCCTGTGTCTCGTCTCCTGGGACAACAAACGACACAGGCATTAACTAGAAAAGAGTACAGCTGATGCTTACACCAAACTACGAACAGCAAAGCTAGTGTACTAGTGTTGTTGTCAGCATGAGGGTGTGTGTGAATTGCAATTCCATGCATGTCTACTAGAAAACCCCAAAATCTGCACATAATACACGACTACTGTTTTGACCACGACGGAGGCGTGGCTTTCACTAGTATGTAGGCATGTAACGATATATCGTATATCGACATTTATCCCGACGATATGAATCGTTTATTGAAATATTTTTTTCCCCCTTTTTTTTAGGGGGCTAGTGAATTATCATATTCAAGTGCTTTTGGAGAGAAATGAGTCACTTAGTAGTAGAGCACTGTAGAGGGGAGCTGTGTGTGTCTGTGACTGTGCCCAGGTGATGATGGTCGTTGATGCTCATCAAGGAAGGAAATATGTTTCTGCACTGTCAAAAGTAATGCTACTTCTTTTGCAATGTAGTTAAATAAAATATGTGAAAAAAGCTTAGGGGGAAGATAAATTATATATATATATATATATATATATAAAAAAAAGATTGTGGAACATATTTTTTGTTTAAAATATCGTGAAAAATCGTATCGTGAACCTCATATCGTGATACGAATCGTATCGTGAGTTGAGTGAATCGTTACATGCCTACCAGTATGGAAGTGCTATTTCACCGTGGCTGGGTGAGTTCGGGTTTGACATTATTTACAATTCTGGACAACACGTCGCCCAGTGTCATATGTAGGGATTTTTTGTGTATGCACAGATTTGCAATTCCGTGCTATTTCACCTTGTTTGGGTAGGGTAGGTGTTAAACGCTTGCATTGCATTCAGAGGAATGGATGGATGTATGGGTGTGAGCTCACGTTTGTGATTGACACTGCAGGAGGCGGAGCAACAGGTGGATGGCTTTCAGCCGCTGGTTCCCCGTTTGACGGCAGGCCACGCCCACCTGCCACTCCCAGATGTCAGACAGCGGCAGGTGACTGAGCACTTGGTCATCAGCCAACATCTGCTTCAGGATCTCAAACCCTGTTTGAAGTAAATCAACAACTAAGTGTTTGAATAAGGGGTAAAATGCCTACATATTTGTTTTTGGCTTTTGTGCCTTTATTGATAGTTACAGTGAAGACAGACAGGAAAGAGGGAGAGAGAGAAGGGGAGAGACATGCAGCAAAGGTCGTCATGAACGGGACTCGAACACGTGACACGCTGTCAGACCAGAGCCTATATGTGGCATGCGCCTGGACCACTAGGCCAGCAGGCGCCCGATTGAATATTATTATTATTTAGTTTTTACCTTTCTTAACTTTTCAATAATGTACAGTATTACTATTATTATTATTTTACTCCCTTTTTATCCCCAATTTAGTAATTATGCTGCCGGCTAATATTCCAACTACATCAACACGTTGTGAGCTTGTAGATTGGCTATTTGAACTATTCAAAATAGTAGAAAAAAAATCAGTCAAGGGACTGGTGAAAATAGGGCCCATAATCTGAATCTATAACACACTATACAGACTATTGATAGGATATGATTTGTGTCCAAAAAAAGAGCTTGGCGTTGCAAAGCAATATGAGAGTTTGATTTCCATTTTTTTGCCTTTTACAAAATGGTGGTTGGCCTCTGAAGTCCCATTTCTATTACAATGAGCTGACGCTGATTACATGTCACGTTCCTATACCCCTGGATATACAGTGCCAAAGTCTGTTACCTGTCTGAAATCGTCCTCTGTGGCCTCCTGTCACGGTGAACTTGTATCCCCACTCCGTGTTGCTCATGTCAGAAACAAACCTGTAGTGCAGGGTATCACCTGAGAGAAAGGTCACAGGTCAGTCACAACCACATAAAAAAACCTGTAGTGCAGGGTATCACCTGAGAGAAAAGTCACAGGTCAGTCACAACCACATACGTCATCAGCATACAGGGGCCACATTAACTACTTCACTTAATGTGGCATGCAGGTTAATATCCGAATATTGATTTATTCCAGCTGTTAAAATTTCAAACAACATTACTTAATTACTACAGTCTATATTAGTAGCTGAATGACTAGTATTATAATTTTATTGTCTTATTTATGTCTAATGTATTTGCATTTAAGTTAATAAAGTTAAATAAAGTTAAAGAATAAATAAATAAATAAACATGTTATTTTTCAGGATTCTAATTGAAAAAAATATAAAAGAATATTCAGGATTTCAATTCAAATAATAGCAGATCTACAAGCTCAAAACGCATGACAGTGCGATGCGTTTTGAGCTCGTAGATCTGCAATCTTTTTGTAGTATATGCAATGTGGCCCTCTGGAGTGAGTGTGGAAATATAGTGGCCCTCTCCATCTTCAAAGTTTCCCACCCCTGGCCGACAGCATGCATACATACAACACACACAAAGACTGTTGTCTTACCAGGAATCTCAAAGTCGGACCATTTCTGGGGGGAGCCGCTGAAGTTGTGGAGATCCTGGAGGAAGTCAGTGCTGCTGGCCATGATGAGCTCATCACAGCCTTCCTCCGTGTAGCAGCGCGAGTCAAACTTCACCGACAGGTAGATGGCCCCTGGGATGTGCACCTTATCCTATAGGGACACACAGAATGCACTCTCACCACCAAAATATCCTAGTTTTCCCCAGTACTCAATAGTTCTCCAAAAACAGGCATCAGAATCAAATCAAACTAAATTTATATAAAGCACATTTTACAACAATCAAAATTGACTGTGAAGTGCTGTACAAGGTGAGAACAAAAACCATCAACAATTAAATTATGCAAGTTCAACAACAACAAAACATTGGATACAACAAACAGATCAAGACACAATCATTAACACTTTCCCTCCCAAGTTACACGATTAAATTGACTGTAGAACAGCTTCCCTCGCAATAACGAGTTATGTTTTCATTGTTTAATTCGCGTTTTTAATACGTTTTAAGACGTAGATTCCATCGGACAGAGTGAGATAGGTGACGCGATTTGATGACGTCATCGCAAAAACATCCGTCGCACTGGCATGTAAATAAATAAAAGAAGGGATTTAAAAGATTCAGAGTTGGCACTTTTTATACAAATAAAAAGGCAGGCTGTTTCAGAGCCTAGGAGCAGCAGCAAAGGCGCGGCCGCCCCTACGGCTACTCCTCAGAACCTGAATTCTGTTTGGTGTTGCCAGGTACAGTATACAAGGAGTTACAGTGAGTTGACTTGGTTGCAGGAACACTAGGTTTACCCACCTCAAAGTTTGTGTTGTTGTCATAGGGGTGTTTGGACTCTCGGACCTGCACGGCCATGCCTGGTTCCTCCATGAACTGGCAGGCAGTTAGAGAGAGACTGCACAGCATGCTCTGACTGCAGCCCTTCAGCACCCTCTGGAGGATCTGATGGGACACAGCACGCCACAGACAACATCAGTACACTCACTGGAAATACAGTACACGCTCACACACATGCACGCACGCACGCACACTTAAAATACATAAATTCAGAATTAGTCATGTACTGGGGCAAAGGGCAATACAATGCCTCTAAGATTTAGACATACACAAGGCAACATTTTCCCCTCTAACATTTTACACATTTACTACACTGCTCTAAGATATCACACAAACTAACAACACAGTACATACTGTACATACATATGCAATCACATACTACCATTCTGACAATCTGGGAACCCATTGGCAAAAGAATAAGGCAAAACAGCGCCCTCCACTGTTTATTTCGTTTGAATTTGCCTCTGGGGGCAAGCCTCAATAGAATGTGTATAACAGGATGTTGGCCCGTTTGGCCCGCCCTCAGCCCTCCACTTCCTGTGTTTTCATTCCCACTATGAAACAATGTATACACGTTCTGAATGGCCCTGCTGACAGATTCGGTTTTGCAGCTCGGAATCTGTTCTTGAGAGATCACCATTTTGATAGTAAGAGCATAACACTAATGCAAGCCCACACACACACACACACACACACACACACGCCCCTTACCTTCTCCCAGAGGGGTCTCTCCTCCAGTTGCATGAGCATGTCCAGAATGTAAGCCATGTGGGACGCTCCGCTGAGCTCCAGGGCCTCCTCGCTCAGGGGCGTTGCGGCGGGCCAGTCGCCCAGCAGAGAGGCCAGCACGTGGCGTGCGTACAGTGTGGCGATGGCCTGGTTCACCTTCACCCAACCAGTGTTGATTTTGACAGGGAAAAATATTATGATATTTTAGTTAGTCTTTGGAACAAGTAAGACGTGTGAACGCGGGAAGCGAACGCAGCTGTTGGCAGTCTGACACACACATACACGCACCAGTTATTCTTTTAAAGTTTTCTTTTTTTGTTGTTTTTTTATTTATTTTTTAGTTTTCTAGTGTGTGTGAGTGCGTGTGTTTTTTGTGTGTGATACAGCTGCGCCCTCTGGTGGCGGGTGGGTGGTGTTAAAAAACGTCATTTAGTTTTAGTCACATTTTACTCAACTGAAATGTTTTAGTGTTAACTTTAGTTTTAGTCCACTAAAGGTCGTAAGATTTTAGTCGACTAAATCTACAGTCGATTTTGTCGACTGAAATGTGTTTTGGCGGGCCTTGATGGCGTCGTAATGCCCGATTTTACACTTGTGCTCTGAAAATAGCAGATCTACAAGCTCACAATGCTCACAGAGCTTGTAGATCTATTTTCAGAGCGCAACCAAACATAAAATGACATCTCTTTTAGTTTTCTTGATCACTAGTCCCTAACATTTTGGTCTAGTTTTAATTTGCTGACAAAATGTCAAATATATTTAGTCATAGTTTTGGTCATCATGGGTTAGTTTTTATTTCGTTTTTATCCAGTTTTCCTCAGTGGAAAAAGGCTAGCCGACGACCATTTTTCATCATAGTACGTTTTTAGTCGATCAACAACACTGACCTTCACCAGGTACTGCCGCACGTTGCGATTGCTGCGCGCGTCCAGCTCCTTGTGCAGAAGCGCAGAGCTCTTGGTGCGCCGCTGCTTGGCGTAGCTGAGCTGCAGGTCGCTCTCAGAGTTGGTGATGAGCTTCTGGGCCACGACGTTGATCTCTTCCGTGGCCTTCTCACAGTGACTGGGCTTGGACTGTGACGGACCACAAGGGAGGAAGGAGCAGTGGGAAGACAGATTAGCACATACTCAGGTTGTTTGGGTGTAATTGAGGTCATAAAACCTAAAAGAAAAACGAAAAATAAATGAACATGAATGTCATGAAACCTTTAACCCATTCTGACCTGAGATCAGATTCATACGAGGTTTCCACTGGGACACACACACCCGTTCGGACCTGAGATCAGAATCTAAAAAATGTCAGTCGTTCTTCGATTTTTCAAAAATAGCAGACCTACAAGCTCGTAGCGCGCCACTCGGTGGCGCGCTATGAGCTTGTAGATCTGCTATTTTTCAATAGCTAAAGCATAACATGATGCTAAACACCAAAATGGGTTCCCGTTCAGAATGGGTTAAACCAGAGTTTCCCGAATTTTGGTTTTTGGCACTGGAGGGCGCCGTTAGCTAATTTATAAGACATCATAAGCTTTCCGTGGCTACATCCTGACAAGACACACGTGTGGATCACATGACCGGAAGAAAATAGTTTCCAGCGTGCCCGTGAGCTCTGGTGGAAAAACCTCACATAGTCGATTCCTATGGGATGATGTAACCAGGCGCTCTCTACACACGATCGCCGGTGTTTTTCAAACGGATTGACACTCTAGCACACACGTGCACGACAATTGACCGTTCCACACAAGCATCCGTGTGTGGAAAAGGAGTCACGTAGAATATTGGACTCAAATCAAAGGTTAGTGGAAAAACTCTGGAAGAAATGCAGCAGTGAACGGGGATTAAAGACGTTTAAATCCGGCAGTCTATGTGCTAAAGGCCAATTTATTTAAGTCAATGTTAAATACTGTACCTATAAAAAAATACAGGCTGAGCCTTCCGTCCGTTTCCTGCATTCATTTCTTTGGTCTTTGAGCACATTCTCTGAAAGCTTAGATACACACAAAACCGGCACAGTACCACCGGATATTGTGGGGGCAGTGTAGCGCCCCCACGATTTCTTGAACTACATCTAGTTCCAAGAAAGACATGACAAAGACGCGTCATTCGCGGCACCGATACGGTTGCGGAAAGACCCGCCCCCCGCCTGCCTCTGATTGGCCCCCTCCTATTAGTCACATCGGTTGCGTGCCTTGCTAGTCATTAGACTCCCAATCCACACCTCCTGGGTTCAAAATCTGCATTTTTCCCCCCCAACAACTGCGAACTACTTTTTTTTGGGGCCGACAAAGTATAGTTTTAGAGTGTGTCTCGAGCCACGAGAGACACCACCGAGCGTGCTAAAGCGCACGAGTTGCCGCGTCGAACGTTCAAATTTGCCCCGTTCAAATTGCAACCCGATATGGACAGAATGGTAAATCTTCGTCCCCCAGAGCCCCCAAGTAGGGAAAGTCGCAAGGGGGAGGGGGCATTTACTGGTACTGTGACACCGGAACCATTTCCATGCTTGTGAATGTGACACATGACTAGAGGCGAAGCAGTTCCGTGCGCGTCACAGATGGGGACATTCAGTAGGTCAATCAGAGGCAGGCGGGGGGCGGGACTTTACGCAACTGCGTTGGTATCTTGTATCATGCGACAAAGACTTGGCAGAACTTTTTTTTTTACGTTCCAAAAAAGGGTTTAACAAAAGTCTCACCACGCAGGACACCACAATCATGTCGGTGTCCACGGCCTTGGTGCTCCTCTCCTCGGAGCGAGGGCGTTTGGTCGGTTGCCACTTCTGGGCCAGTGTGCGGATCGTTTCGTCCGTTTTGATCACATCTCCGTCAAATCTGTAGATTTGACATAAAAAGTAACCTCCTCATTATGACGACAAAAGAGATACAGGGAATACTGTATATGCGTGACTGCGTGAATAGGAATGTTTATTTTCCAGCAGTGTCACAGTGTCGACTCTGACCTCTTCTGCACCTCGAGGAAGAAAGAGTCGGTCCTCTTCATTTGCAGCTCGTACATGGCTCGCAAGATGTGCAGAGGCGCGTTTAAGGCATCGTGGGTGATCTGCGTCACACACAGGACATATTATTGAGATATGCGTATGCCTAAATATTACTGACTCACTATTGATTTACAATAGCTGGGAGAATAAATCTAGCATCCCTCTTAGCCAGTCTCAAGTCTGGTTTTTCTTTTGCCATGATGTCTGTGATGATATCTTTTTACTCAAACTTAAAAGTAGGATATGTAATGACTTCCGTCTGTTTGTCCAACATATCTTGAATCTTGAAGTAATGGCCACTTTACCATGATATTTGATGTCCCAACAAGAAGAAACCTGCAGATTTTCAACATGACGTTCCCTTTAGCGCCACCATCAGGCCATTTTAAATGAGCGTGTCTGATCTAATTAGTATGCCATTTTCCAACATACTTTTGAGTTGCATTTTGGATAACATTAGTCACGCAGTATCGAACCACACAAGTTTTCACTCGACTCGGTTCGGGTCACCAGACTATCAGAGCTCTGTTGTTGTCATCCGCTCCATCCTAAATGGTAAATGGTAAATGGTGCATTTATATAGCGCCTTTATCCAAGGCGCTTTACAGAGATTGTGCATTACATTCACCCATTCACACACACATTCATACACCGATGGCAGCGGAAACCATGCAAGGCACCAACTAGCACATCGGGAGCAATTAGGGGTTCAGTGTCTTGCTCAAGGACACTTCGACAGTAACTCTGGGGGAGCCCGGGTTCGAACTGGCAACCTTATGGTTACCATCCAGGCACTCTACCCCTGAGCCACCGCCGCCCTCCTACTTATCCGCCGCCATCCTACTTATCCATCTACCCGTTTGGTGCTTGGGTTCACCTATTGGTTGTTGATAAGGTTCACGACATCATTGAACTTCACATGAGCACGCACCAAGACAGACTAAAACGTGTTTGGTTTGATTGGAACTGACAAGAATGAGGAAAAAGACTGACTTCAGACAGCTCAGACTACCACCTTATGCCAAACGGTCCAGGTGAAAGGAGCGTTTTGAGATTTCTTTTTAAGGAAAACAAATTATGGGACCTCCTCCTCAGGCTGGTTAACAACCTCTTCCATGTGTACAGTACACGCGTACAGCGCCAGTGGAGAGGAGACACTATGCCGACTGTTGACTGAGATCACAACACGGTGTGTACCAAAGACCCAGTACTGGAGAAAAAAAGAACTGCCTCTGTCAGAGGCTATGTTGTTATAGTGACTTTTCAAAAAAAGAAGTCCTCTGCTTCTTTCATGTTTTTATGGGGAAGGGTGGGGACAATATTGAGGGGATGTATCCCATGGGTTCATTTTGATCACGCACCTGGAAGCAGATTTTGGTCTCCTCGTCCAGGCCCTCCAGCGGGTCGGGCCGGTTGGGGTCGGGGTCGTCGGCACAGCAGCTGGAGTGGTCCGAGTCGTGCTCCTTCTCCTGCTCCCGGTCGTCCCGTTCGGGGTCCTGCGCCATGGAGTGGATCTCCCTCTTGGAGCAGTACAGCATGACGGAGAGGATCTCCAGGTCTCGGAGCAGCCACAGCTTGCTGAAGCCCGTCCCCTTGCTGCACTTCCTCACCAGCAGCTGGGTCAGACCGGACCGCTGAATGGCCTCCTGGGCTTGTTCCACACCGTGTTTCTACACACGGGGACAACAACTATTTCAACTACCCAGTCTCACAGAATTACATAAATATGTACGGAATTACAATTCCGTACGTACTAGAAAACCCATAAATCGTGTTGAAATTATATATTTTTTATCCCACGATTTTTGTAACCCATTTTTTTCACCCAGTGTCAATTGTAATCCTGGGCACTAATTAAACTCCCTCTGCCAACCTGGGGAGAGCAATGGACTGATCTCATGCTTCCTTCCATGCATGAGGAGTCTAAGCCGCTTCTTTTCACCTGACCGGGGGGAGTTTCCCCAGCTGGACATAGGGCATGGAAGGAACACGTTATTCCAACGTTATTCCTTTCCCCTCCATCAGGCGCCCCAGCTGGGCAGGGGGAGGCATTATAGTAGCCGGGGAGCCACAGGCCCAAAAGCTCAAGGAATAGAGATTGACCTGTACTACCGACTGCGCCACAGTTTTTACCTTGAGCGTATTGTAGAGGCCCTTAAGGGCCAGAGAAAGGACCCAGGAAGCTTCAACGGCGTCAGGGGAATTGTTGTCCTGGCTGCTCTGCAGCAGGTGGCTGATGATGGAGGTGAAATTGCTCAGATAGTGGGTCAGCGGGGCCTGGGGGGTGCTCGGTCCCTCTGGCTGGCCCGGGAGAGCTGCTGTGCTAGAGTCCTGGGCTTGGATCAGCTGATAGTCCTTCACTGTAAAAGAATACAAAGAACACAGAGAACTCAAGAGTTTAGTGTCTGTCGGCATGGGGACGACTCTTTCCACATTCAGTGCCGTGTGACTGGGGAGTAATGCACTGAAGCAACTGACCCGTCTTTCTCTTGCGCGTCTTGACATCTACCACGGCAGCGTGGTTCTTTTCCGTAAAGTGCTTGAGCAGGATCATGTGGTGTTGCTCGTTGGCGTTGTCGATAAACACCGACTGGGTGCCCATGCACAATACCTATAGGAGAGAAGAGACATTTTAGTCTAGTTTTTATTTGTTGACAAACTTAGTTTGAACTCTTAGTTTTAGTCATCATAGCTTAGTTGTCATATAGTTTCAATTTAGTTTTTGTCAGTGAAAAAAGGTACTTTTTTTGTCATAGTCGACAAAAACAACAATGCAACTATCATAATGTTGTAGAAAATGGCTTTCAGGGGGAAAAAAAGAAAAGAAAAATAAAGCAGTGAAGGGGGGGGGGGGGTCTAACCTCTGGGAAGCCCACCAGAACCAGCAGAGTGAACAGGTTGGTGCGTTTGAGCGTTCGTGGCAGCTGCTGGATGCAGTGGTTGGTGAAGCAGGCGATCACTGGGCTCCACTGGGGACAGGCGTTCAGGCTGCGCAATATCTCAGCCACTGAGCACGCCCAGTCCAGACCGATACGACTACACACGAGGCAGGCACACACACACACACACACACACACACACACACACACACACACACACACACACACAGACAGAGAGAGAACAGTGGAGGGAAAAATATGTTATATGGCAATAACAGCAGCACTGGGGTAGTGAAAGTGCATCTAAAAACTAATACCAACAGCTGAGATATGGTTTTAAGCGGCAGTGGCTCAGGTGAGTGACACCTCCCCCAGAGTTAGTGTCGAAGTGCACTTGAGCAAGACTCCCTAATTGCTCCCGATGTGCAGGTTGGTGCCTTGCATGGTTTCCTCCGGCATTGGTGCGTGAATGTGCGTGTGAATGGGTGAATGTAATGCACAATCGCTATATAAATGCACCATTTACCATTCAAGCTGAGGAGAATAGTCAATATTGTTATTCCACAAGTGCGTAATTAAATAACTATGCGCGTACCACAAGATCTCCCGTGGTATTGTTAATGCACGTTGGGAGAGGTAGAAAATGACACACTGAAACTCCTGACGAGCGAAGGTCTGCATTTGTACCTGTCCAGACAGACGGCTCCGAGGCTGAAGAGAAGCTGCGTGCTCTTCCAGCCCACCATGTCGGCCGCGGCGGCCGCCGCCTCTCCTTGGCCGAGCAGCTCGTATTTGTCCGCCAGGGCCTCCACGACGGCAGCGTCGGCCTCGGCGGGAGCGATGCGGAGCAGCAGCTGACCCAGAAGGCCAAGGGTCAGGTGGTAGGTCTCGTTGAGGCAGCCGGCGTTGGAGATGACCACTCTGAAGAGCTGGGGAAGGATGGGGCTCAGGCTGGACAGGGACAGAGTGCTGCCCTGATGATGGAGAGCAAAATAATGTCAGGCATCGGATGAGATCACAGACTTGCAATGTTGATTTGACAATAATGAACTATTACTACTGCAATATAGAATATTAGCGTAAAATGTCCAAAGTCATACCGGTTTGGCTGGAGGCAACATGGCCGCCAGCAGGCCCAGGATCCTCTCTCTGGAACACTCTGAGAACACGTGCTCCTGTAGAGGGACCTGGGCCATCCTCTCCTGTAGAGGGACCTGGGCCATCCTCTCCTGTAGAGGGACCTGGGCCATCCTCTCCTGTAGAGGGACCTGGGCCATCCTCTCCTGTAGAGGGACCTGGGCCATCCTCTCCTGTAGAGGGACCTGGGCCATCCTCTCCTGTAGAGGGACCTGGGCCATCCTCTCCTGTAGAGGGACCTGGGCCATCCTCTCCTGTAGAGGGACCTGGGCCATCCTCTCCTGTAGAGGGACCTGGGCCATCCTCTCCTGTAGAGGGACCTGGGCCATCCTCTCCTGTAGAGGGACCTGGGCCATCCTCTCCTGTGGTACTGTGACCACATCAGCACCGTCGGACGTCGGAGAGGCGACCGCTTCCGAACAAGATTCTGAAGCTAAGGGTGATTTAAAAAAAAACATTAGGCCCAATAACAGAGTGGTGTCTCTGTTCAAACTTTAGCTATTGATAATAAGTTGCAATGTGTGCAGTTTGTTATCAAAGCCACAAAATCAGAGAGCAGTGCTTCTGCCGTGAGCCCAGTGTCCATGACATCATGGAGCCCATGGCCACTTTGAAATACTGAAATATCTAAAAACACATATTACCAACATAAAAACCCCAGGAAAGTGTTTCTTGTCTCCCAAACGTCATTAAAATAAGACCTGGTTGCAAAAGGGGTGAAGTGGCCCATTAAACATACACCCTTAAAACTAAGATACTCACAAAAAAAAAGAAATCGTATATTTTTTTAATTACAGATGAAGCCACTACGACCATTACGAGCCAAGAAACTGGCTAGCCTAGCAACCGAGTCTGCTGCGCTCTGGGAGAACAACACGGCTGAAACTTTTTATTTATTAGGTGTTCCATGATGCTGATTTGAAGTACGGATAGAAGGCCATTTCAACCAATAAGATTGCTGCCTCGAAACGACCTGTTGTATAATGGAGCATAACATTTTACATTATGCTGCATTGCCATGAGACTAACTGAGTCAGCTCTTACGTCGAACCACAGGAGAGAGGGTATCCTCGCTGGAAACGGAGGGGGTCTGGCTGAGGCTGGACGAATCCGACGTGCCTTGAGTCTCAAGCTTTCGGTTCTCCTCCTCGTCCTCGTCCTCCTCCCAGTATGGAGGAGAGGTTGCCTCGGAGGGAGCCGTGGGAGGAGAGGCTGCATCGGAGGGAGCAGTGGAAGGAGAGGCTGCAGCCTCGGAGGGAGCAGTGGAAGGAGAGGCTGCAGCCTCGGAGGGAGCAGTGGAAGGAGAGGCTGCAGCCTCGGAGGGAGCAGTGGAAGGAGAGGCTGCAGCCTCGGAGGGAGCAGTGGGAGGAGAGGCTGCAGCCTCGGAGGGAGCAGTGGAAGGAGAGGCTGCAGCCTCGGAGGGAGCAGTGGGAGGAGAGGCTGCAGTGGGAGGAGAGGCTGCCTCGGAGGGAGCCGTGGGAGGAGAGGCTGAATGTGTATTCTCCGTGCTCAGTGCTTTGATCTAAACAGAGGCAAGATGGAGCAAGTTATAAGAACAGGAAGGAACAGGAAATATGTTGTTAACTCATGGACCATTGTGTTCACTACGAGAAACACGGGATGTATGGCAGTTGGTGAAAAAAGCAGATCTACAAGCTCACAATGCATCGCGATGCAAAGCTTTGTGAGCTTATAGATCTGCTATTTTCAAATGGCCGTGATTAAAATAGTAAAAGTACAGTATTTGGCTCTGAGATGTAGTGGAGTAGAAGTACAATAATTGGATATTGGAAATACTCAAGTAAATTACAAATACCTCAAAATCTACAGTACAGTACAGTAAGTACAGTACTTAAGCAAATGTACTTAGTTACTTTCCACCACTGGGAATTGCAGAGTATTAAATGACATGTCACCTTGTCCCTGGGTGACGAAGGGGAGCAGATGGCCGCCGTGCTGCCCGGAACAGAGGAGGTGTCCGTGGTGGCGGTGGTGCTGAGATCCTGGGAGGATTGGGGAGAGACTGGACACTGCAGCTCGCTGTCAGAGATAGACTCGTTGGAGGTCAGAAGTGACAGCAGGGCAGAGGAACGCAGACCTATAAAATGTATGGGGAACGTTTGACCGAATACATATTTAGGCGCTTTATGTGGTAAATGCAAAACAGTGTTGCTGTAGCTGAAGATGAGCTTTGCCTTGTATAATGTTATTAATTATACAATAACGAAATAAGCTCAATAACTGTATTTAATGTTAAAAACATTTTTTTTTAAATGTTGCGGAAGAGAGGAAGACGGACAACTCTGTTCACTTCATGGGGCCAGTCCAATGGCGCTCTTCTACATCGACTTCTATTGGCGAATAGTGACAAAGGCCTGAACCGGAACTTTACGGAATGCATTGGAGTCTATAGGCTTTACAGTGACAAACAAGTTACATGAACCACGTGACCGGGCTGTTTTCTGCCCCCTCAATGTCGTAACTCTGTCTTACTCTATGGCTCTATTCATTAGCAGTTTTTTAAACGTCTATATATAGACGTTTTTTAACGGCCATTTAGACATCTAATAGCCTGAAAAATGCTCAGTGGGATGGAACTTAAATATATGTCGAGGAACCTTCTATGCCAATGTGGAATGGCTCTTAACTTAAAAATGGAAATTCTATTTCTAGGCTCAGCTCTTGACCCGAATTGAAAACGACGTCTCCCTAGTACCAACCTTTGCCCGTTTGTCCCTTGAGCAAGCACTCGGTTATGAGTTTGGAGCAGCGTGTCTGCAGGTCTGAGGCCAGGGTCAGGGTGCTGGCGTCTAGAAGCTCTCCCTCCAGCTGGCTCTTGCTGCTCAGGTCCGACGTGTACAGGGCCAGCGCCGCAAACAGCAGCCACGAGTAGTTGTGTATGTATGGCTGAATGAGCCGGTGGCGGTCACTGATGCGTATGGTCACCATGGGGAACACCGTGATCCGATGGGTGGGCAGGTGGCTGGAGGCCAACAAAGAAATTGAGTGAGGTAAATGGGAATAGGTGTCTAGTGTTAACCCATTTAGACCCGACACCAGATTCTACGACAGTTTTCTGAAAAACCTATGTTTCTAAATCAGCGGTTCTCAAACTCTCTCATGTCAAGTGTGGCAAATCAGTTTAACGCTTTAATCGCTTTACATCGTAAAGCGACGTTAAACTGATTTGCCACTGAATTTGCCACTCACTTGACATCCATCCACCCTCTACCATGACATCCAAAGTAGGGATGTGTTAAGAGTGTAACAACTAGAACCTGCATCCCTAGTCTGAGCATGTCATAGTAGTCGAACATTCAGCAAAAACAGCAGATCTACAAGCTCACAATGCATCACATGTTGTAGAGAGGGTTATAGTAGATAAAGTTTTTAAAGTTAAAATTGTAAGTGCTACCTGTCGGGATACTTCTTTGCGTTATAACAGCCGAAGCACAGGTCGAAATCCTCACACACGTTGCAGTTGATCCTGCTGCCTACGATGAGGCCCTGGCAGTGGTCACAGGCATACTCCATGTTCACCATCTCGTGGTCATCCTCATGCCCCTCCGGCTTGGCACCGCCTGGGTCAACCCATACATGGACACACAGCACTTAGAAACACTAGGAATATTATATCCTACAGTCAGAAACACTAGGAATATTACATACTACAGAAACACTAGGATATTACATACTACAGAAACACTAGGAATATTACATACTACAGAAACACTAGGATATTACATACTACAGAAACACTAGGAATATTACATACTACAGAAACACTAGGAATATTATATCCTACAGTACATACCAACGATGGGACATTTGAGTATGATTTTTATTTATTTATATATATATATATTTTTACATAGCGTATACTATATACCTATTATACCATATCATCGCTGTTGGGTGGAACCCTTGTATGCCCAAAACCGTTACTTATGGGGAAAAATGAATTTATGATTTTGTCACAAGCTGATGTGAACAATTCTCATTGGTTAGCTGTCATAGGTACTGGGGGCCTTTTGGAAATGGGAAGGTCCTCGGTTCACGCCCGGGCTTTGTGTGTCCAAGTCTCCCTGAGCAAGCCACTTAAGCCCTAACTGCTCGTCGGTCCTCATAGTTAGGACGGGTTAAATGCAGAGGTCTAACTTCACGTATGCGTGCAAATTTATTGTGACAGAAACAACACCCCCTTTCCACTTTCAAGCAAAATGTCAAAAAAATAAGTTGATGTTCCCAACTTTTGTGTGATGCCGTCATACGAAGACGTATAGAACAGCACATTTAGCGATAGTAAAAGTACATTGATTTTACACACTTTCCTCACATAAAGTTTTGAGCACTTTTTTTTTCATAGAATAGTGCAATTTCTGAAGAAAAGTTGAAACATGGAGATACAAGGTTTCTGCCTGACGGTGACGATAAGATACAAAGCTGCTAGTATAATGATCAACAGATGTGTGTGAGAGCTCACTGAGGAAGCAGGTTTTGCAGAGGTCCATGTCCATGCACTGCAGGCATCGATAGCGGTGCCAAGGAGCGATCCTCTCACAGCCATCACATGACATCACCACGTTGAACAGGTCACAGTAGCGTGCGATGAACATGTGCATCTGTGGACAGCACCATCAAATTCAATTAATATGGCTGTCAATGGGATTTGCATTGCTCGAACATAACATTAACTAATTCTGTATATTAAAATTGCCGTTCTGAAATTTCTAAATTCTAAAGCCTAATACTAAACTAACACTTAAAAGTAATACCTTACAGTAAATATTTGGCCCTGTCGCAAACTGAGATCCTGGTTCTTTTGTGCACATCATTCCGCCGTCAAATATTTGCTGATGCACACAGCGGATCTTGCATCACTACAAAGGGTATCCTCAATAACTTTTGTTTGCACTCTCAACAGCGAAGAACGAACTGCAAATATTTGAATGCAAACCAAAGATACTGTCACACACACACAACCATGCTAACTGTGAATGTATTTAACACCGTAAATGCACTGTACAAGGTGGGTGGAGAAGAGGTTCTAGCCATTACAGTGTACTAGGTGGATGGCGCCATCCAGTGGTGTAACATCATGGTGATAGGCCCTGTTGTAGATATTTCAGCATGCAACCAAGAGGAAAATGACTCATACTGGATCTCTTGTCCACTAGTCCCTTCCTAACATTTTAATCTAGTTTTTATTTGTTGACGAAATTGTCAATATATTTAGTCTTAGTTTTAGTCATCATAGCTTAGTTTTCATATAGTTTCAGTCAGTGAAAAAAGGTAGTCGACGGACATTATTCGTCATAGTTTTAGTCGACAAAATCAACACCGTTTCAGACATGAATGTGTGTATGTTTGTGTGTGTGTGTGTGTCAGTTCTTTTCCCTGGAGTATTTGTTCACATTATAATCGTACCTTTCTCCTGTCGTCCATGGAGCCCTCCTCATCGATCTTGTCATACCATTTCATAAACATCCCGTCCACACACTCATCCATCCAGTCCTGGTTTTTCTTGTAGTCTGCTATTTCATCCTCCTCTGTCCACTGACTGTTGAGTTGAAGTCACATCAGATAATGATTACTCTTAGCACTCGTGCATTTTTGTTTTCAGAAAATTTCTTGGTCAACTGAATACTGTCTGATAGCAACAATGTGTGACTGTAGCCCATGTGCACTCATTTCTAGTGACATACTGTACAATCTTCATAGCGTCTCTGCTACCTTTGACACATACTATTGCACTAGAAGTAGTGCTGTGAATCTTCTATCTCACGATTCGGTTCTGATTTGGAGATTTTTTGATTAAAATTGATTCAAAAGTATCTGAAGAAAATCGATTCTCATTAAAAAAAAAATCCCAATCAGTTTTATCTCAATTATTTCAGTCATTGTATATTTTGAATAGTTTATAATGAGAATCGAGACTCTAATTCGAATGGATTTTTTTTCCATGAGCTTGGAAATCAGACAATGAAACCCCAAGTACTTTGGTGGGTCTATTTTTCTAACCTTTTTGTGCAATAAATACCATGTACATGCACTTGTTTAAAAACACCTCACAGTGGAGCGCGCTCTCTCCCTGCCATGTCTCTGTTACCTGATGGCAATGTCGTGAACACTGATGTTTTCCTGTGACATGCTGAGCAGTAGGTCGGGCAGCTTGATCTGCAGGAACAAGGCGAGGTCCTGCACGCCCCAGTGCATGTCTAGAAGGTGCAGCAAGCAGGTCTGCACACAGGACAGGGCAGGCAACAGTGCTCTGTGGACATAATAGCATGTAAGATGTGTTTAGAGGGTAGCTTGGATTTTATGATTTATGATTATGATTTTACGATTGGGCCTTTTGAATCAAAGGCTTTCAGCTTTCAGGACGAAACAAAAACTACACAGGGAAGACATATTTGAATATTATAACAACACACTATTAGAGTAATGTTAACTCCATAGACACATACACTTTAATAGTATGACGATGCCTTACTTCTCATTGAGGCTGCTGAAACCTTGCACTGCCTCCACCAGCATCAGAACCAGCTTGTGGTAGGAACACTGGACCTCCTCTCTCAGCTCCTGCCCACTGCCGGACAGCTGAGAGTAATAACTGGTAGGAAGGAGAAGGAAGAGAATAGCTTGAACAGGAGTCATTAGCATAACATCATTCTCTAACCCCTAAAAGGAGAATACCAAGGGAAACGGCACGCAAGGCCCTTCTGGGAAGACTAATAATAATGTTCTGACAAAATGCATGAGGTGATTATGGATGGGGCTTGCATGATCAAATGTTGGCTTTAAAAGAGGGACCTACACCCAGTATCACTTTTTTAATCTGCTCTGAAGAAGGCTAACGTGTCATAAAATATGAGAAATTGCGTCTGAGCCAGTCTTGCATCTTTTATTTTTGAGTGCCGCCTTTTCCCCACTTTGTTGGTTTATGAGTTAGATTATTGTCTCCACCAGGCCGAAGGCATGGGGAGAGTACACGTTTTGCACTCCGTCCGTGTGTGTGTGTTGTAACGGTTTGTTATAGATCATGGATCTGGGGTGCCAGCCAGGCAGTTGTATCCTGACAAAATGTTAATTAAGAGGGTAAACCGTTGCATAAGGCTGTGCAGCTTAATGTGGTCCGCACCACACTGCACACCCTGTAGTCACTTATAACACAATAAACACAGACACGGCAGATTGCAGTTAATAAGTTGTATATATTGTAATGTTCAAAGCACATAAGTTCACCACAGTTCAGTTCAGTAATCAGTTCCCATCGTATATACAGCCCGTGCACAAACGCAAAACCCGACAGTATGTTTCCTGTACCTGCACGGTATCCGTTAGGTTGTAACCCCGAACCCCTCAGCTGTTCTGTTGTGTACCCTCGTTCTTTACTCACTCACTGACGTACAAGTGTGGGGTTAAATCCCCACTGTTCCAAGGTGCCCGATCCAAACGATCCCCGGGGAGTCCTCCTCTGTGTGATCCTCTCCACAATGTATATCCAAAACGATAACGCTCCGAGTGCACAAAGAATTATGAACTAAAAGGGTTACTGGCTAAACGAACGTAACCGCGAGTTGCAAACACACACCTCCAGCCTCCGCCGCTGCCACAGCACTAACTCCTGCCGCTAGCCAGGTGTGACGTCAGGACATAAAAATAACGTATCAGTCTGGAGTGAACTGACGGCACCAATGGGCGTGCGTGGTGACGCACAGCTAATGGCCACAGTGTGTGTGTGTGTGAGTCCGTCCGTCCGTTACCAACTAACCTCTGGCACTGTTAAAGGACCACTTCACCACTTTTCAACCTATCTTCATATAATAGGTCCTCACTAATAATCATGAAGAAAATGGCGCAATTTTTTTCTACTCGGTATGTGTCTCATAGGAGGGCTGTGGGCAGTTCAGAAACAGTCTTCCAGTGACATCATCGATGGGGAATACAAGCTAATAGAAACTGCAGGCTTACTAGTCCTGAAAAGTTGCAATGCGAAAATGGAAGCCATCGTTCTCACGATAATTAAAATCTAAATATTTTTGTAAAGAAATATTGTTTAAAAAAATATCTGCCTCATGATGATGTCACTGGAAGACGGTTTCTAAACTGCCCACGGCCATCCTATGAGACACAGACTGAGTAGAAAGAAATCATGCCATTTTTTCATGATTATTAGTGAGGACCTATTATATGAAGATAGGTTGAAAAGTGGTGAAGTGGTCCTTTAACGATGAACCTCTGCCCCAAATGTATTACTCCTCCAGATTCTGGAGAATCCGGCAAATTGTTACACACTATCTCTATAGTCATGTGTCTGTCCGACTGATCTGTCCGATATTTCATATTCCATCCTAATTGGCTAACATTGCCTTTCAAAGTTTGCAGGATTGCCCCGTTTTGAACAAAAAGCCTAAAATCATGAACACAGCGTGCAATTTACGTGAAATCTTTCACAGACAATATATCTCACCCTTTTCACATTGGCCTGTTATAGCGCCACCAACAGGTGGATTTTTGCAAAACCCATTTTTGGAACAGAATGCCTCAAATCATCCAATTGCCATCCAAGGCGTGAGAAGAAATGGCACCCTTTTCACATTGGCCTATTATAGCGCCACCAGGAGGCCACAACCTGACCTGCCCTGGTAGAGACTAGTGCCGAAGGGCACTTTATCTAGTTGGATCTGTGATGTACAACGGCATGGAATCAACAGGACATTGATTCCCAACCCATAAAACTATTAACCTAAGCGAGACAGTTCATTTTCTAGAGGGCATGGTTCAAAGCTCACAAAATGTCCATTGCACAGTCTTGATCGATAGTACAACATTTATATTATGAATCACCCTATATTGCCTGAGTGGAATACCTTGTGAAGTCTTTCTGGCATGCCAGCAGCTCCTGTAGGAACAGAATGCACGGGGCCTGGAAGAGATGTGGTGTTCCCAGGGACTGCAAACACTGTTGAACCGTCTCCAGGACCTTGCACACGCTCAGAGCCTGGGCTTTGTTTAGGGACAAGGTCTGCAGAATGCTGCAAAAAATATAATACTAATAAAAAAATCACACCTGTGTGAAGTGAGGGGCGCTCTTATCATACATCATCTCATTCCGGCCAATCACAATTTGCGTCCTCACTTTTGTCTTTCATTGTCAATGACATTCAATGTTTGCGTTTCTGTTGTCCTTGTGTTAGGACAATGTTTGTGTTTACACAAATCCTCAAAAGGTAAACATAGCACCCCTCAAAAAATAGCAAATATTAATTTTGTCGTCAATTAGGAATCACACAAGGAACTGTGGATTGTGATAACTAAGCCCGAGTGCTGTGCAGACAAACAAAGGAATAATAAGCCTGATGTATGTATATACTTTTGCTCGACCGGTGCCGCACCGATCTACAAGCTCACAACACATCGCGTACTAGACCTGCTATATTTCCCAGCACATGGAACGGGAGAATAAACGAAGCAACGGTTACACACCTGGCCGTGGTGAGAGCCTGGTCCTTCATGTAGTTGAGGATGTCTTTGAGGATGGGGTAGCGCTCTCTGACCGAGGGCACCGTGCGGGGCTCCTCCATCGAGCGGTAGGAGAGCAGGCGCAGGCACCCACGACTAAAGGTGGCTTTGCGGGGGAAGGTGGAAGGGGACGCCGGCTCAGCCGTCTGGGACGAGACACTCTCTGTGGATCCCCTGCGGCCATGATGGCCGGTGGACCCACCGCCAGGCCCCACCTCAGAGGACGAGGAGGAGGAGCTCGGGGCCTGAGCCTTAAGGAGCTGGCTCTGACCTTTGGCCTCGTCGTCTCCCTCGGGTGCTGCTGCTGTTGCCGCCTGGGTCCCCGGTGCCGAGGGGCTCGCCTGGAACATGGCTCCTTCTGACACTGAACCAGAGCGGAGGAGTGGAACACGAAGTGGAGGCATCGCCGTGGAGGCATCGCCGTCCTGGGAGGCTGCTCCGCTGGGGGCGAACCGGAACAGCAGGAGGCTTTTCTCGATGCAGGTCTCAGCTTTTAGAGAGACAGGAGGCAGGACCGTATTCATGCAGCCATTTTGTCTTATGTCATACTCACATAGTGACATAATAATGAAATAAGAGTAAAATGGCTGCCATGTCAATATGGTTACATTTGCAGCCCATCAAAAATACTCAAAAGGAAGGCGGCAGTTTGCTCACCCAGCGTCTCCATCGTGACCTCGCCATGACCTGCCTCCTTCTCGTCAGGAACATTCAATTTGCCAACCAGGTATCTCTGCTTCATTTCCAACTTAAGAAAAAAAAAAGACAAAAATACAAAATACGTTATTAACACTACTTTTGTCGGGGAATTTTTCAGAATAAAGGCGTGTCAAGCAGTTGGGCTCTGAAAAGCCCCGCCTTCCATTTCTCCCAAAATCTGGGAGGTATAATGTTCCATTCCACTACCTCATCTGGTCTCTCTTTAGAAGCGAAGCGTTAATATTTCAAAAAGATAAATAAACCTTCCAAGGAAGGGACTGCACACTCCAGGGAACAGAGACGGACAACTTATTGCATCATCAACTTATTTAATAGTACGACACGTGCAAAAAACCCCATCGAAGAAAATGTACCTATATTAAAGTATTAATCCTTAAATATACCGTAGTTGGTTTTACTATATTATTTTGTCTATTATTATTATAGCAGTCTGTCTGTATGCAAGCATGCGTTTGTTTAGTGCGTCTATGTTGTTAGATCGGTGAGTCTTGAAGAGGTCCCATGTCTTTCTTTTTGGTGAGAACCACTGGACTACACAACCGGCAGTAATACGTTCAATTAGATGAGTCCTTCCAAAAACACTCACCATCCATGTTCTGATGCCATCCGCCAGGGAGTACACGTGTACAAAGTCTTCATTCAGGCACGGCTTGCCGCCCTGACTGACTACTTGTACAAAAACAAGAAGCAGAGGAGAAGTCATAAATGCTTTATCTTGATGAACCTTCTATTTTACTATAAGAAGCTCCATTAAAGCAGGAATCCGACATTAAAAGTACAAACTATAACCATGCGAAATAGTGTCATGCCTTGTGACCAATAATTATAATAAACCCTTACCATAGATGTGTAGGGCATTGCTCAGGGCCGGTGTGTGGTACACCATGGCTGCCCAGATGGCATTCACAGCCTGGTCGACCTTTGGCCCGGTGCCTATCTCATTCCTCATTGGTTGCTTTCTACAGGACTGCATGAGGGTCCTCATCAGCTCGCTTCTGCTGTCGGTTGAATCCTGTGAAGGATTCCATCTGGCAAAGTCTTCCAGGAAGCTTGTGAATTCTTCAGCATGGCATGTCTGTGTGAAGAAGATGAAGAAAGCTCAGCAACACACGACATGGTACATATAATACACAACTACAATAAACACCACAGAACATACCTGGTTTGTCTGTGTACACACATCCCTTGATTCATGCAGTCCGTGTTTGAAAACTGGTTTCCATAAAGGCGAGGACTGAACATGGGACATCTTCACTGCTGGGAGCTCCTTCACACTGCGGATCTCTGTGTCGGGATGGAGAAAACAAAATGTTGGTTATATAAAGGCCAGGCAACAACAACGTCTTATGCACATCTGATCGGCTCAGATCGTGCGTAGGGGGGCCAGCATGAAATATAACTTTTAAAGCCATGAAAAAAGGCTCACACCCCATATAGAATATCTACTGATTCAGTCTTTTTTTCCTTCTCAATCAGCTGTTAGCTGTTCTTCATTTTCTCCTCAGTTCAGTCAATTTGTCAATTCTCCCCCATGTTGTACAGGCCCCGTCGCTGTGAAACCACTACCGTTTGGTCTGCGGAGGGTGTAGACAGGAACGGAGAACACCCTCCTCTGTTGTCTTCCCACCCGTGATCACAACCAATTCCCGCCAAGCCGGAGTGGCGGCTGAGAAACGCCAGTCTTCGTGGTGGTGGGCAGCGTGATCTGTTGACATGAGCCTGTCACAAACATGAAGTCTCACCGTACGGGGACTTCAGGGCCATCGTCCTAGACGCCAAGCGACCCATGAGGCGAGCCACCAGCAGCTGCAGGTCAGACATCCAGGAGACTGTGATGTCTGGCAGGCCCAGAGCGGTCACAGAGAACTTGTAGCCCCACTCATTGTTGCTGCTGTCGGAGTGGAAGAGGAACTGCAGCTGAGGGCCCGTGTCAAACGTTACTTTCTGCAGGAGGAAAGACAAGTCATAGTTGTGAGCAGTGGAGCCTGCCTGGAAAATGACAAGGGGGGTCCTTTTTGTGGGCGTGGCCAAAAGTGGGCGTTACCAAAAGGTGGGCGTGGCCAAAAGGTGGGCGTGACAATGGCCGTCAGATTTTGACAGCTTCAAATTTGTGTTAAAAATAATATAACCCAATTGACTCCAGTCCTCTCTGTTTAATTAACTACAGTAAAAGCATTACTTTTGCACAAAAAGCACTTTTGGGTGACACTACAGCTCTTGTCATTATTTCTGGATACAAAATGCAATCATATTCACCACAATTGCCCAAGAGATGGCTTATTGACATTACATTCCTCCTGGATAGATGGTTGTGAATGGCCCATTGACATCCCACAATCAAAATAGGAATAGCAATGGCCTGATTGATAGCTAAGATCATTGTTCCAGACCCCTTAATGAACACCTAGGAATGGGAAACTAAACTGAGTTCAAACCATATTTACATTTTTTTTAATTCTAAAGTCAAAAGTGCCCCAAGTTGAAGAATCACCCACATATATCTAACTATAAAGTGCTATGACTACATAAAAAGCAATTATAGTGCTGTCTAGATTGATTTGGTGTGTGTGTGTGTGTGTGTGTGTGTGTGTGTGTGTGACACAAGTACAGCACAATAACAGTGAAGATGCATATCTACAAGCTCACATTAGCCTATTCAAAAGACAGTGTTTGGCAATGACATCTGTTTTACAGAAGCTAAGAACATAACAGTGGAATATATCTATCTATATAATGAAACTATATGTATAAACTATGCATATAACCATGAAGTGCTATGACTACATAATGTGTGGGGTCAAACTAGGGGTTTTTCATTACTCTGAATCCATTAAAAGCATTACTTTTGCACAAAAAGCACTTTTGGGTGACACTACAGCTCTTGTCATTATTTCTGGATACAAAATGCAATCATATTCACCACAATTGCCCAAGAGATGGCTTATTGACATTACATTCCTCCTGGATAGATGGTTGTGAATGGCCCATTGACATCCCACAATCAAAATAGGAATAGCAATGGCCTGATTGATAGCTAAGATCATTGTTCCAGACCCCTTAATGAACACCTAGGAATGGAAAACTTAACTGATGCATTAGGCCTGTGTAAATGTGCCAAATGAGAACAAATAAAAACACTATATAAATAAGATTTGTGTTGTTATTTTCGCTTATTTTGAGCTTGAAGTTGTTTTCACAACTGGTTGCTTATTTCTCTCGCAGAATCTGGCAACATCATTTGTTGTTGACGGTAGCTCTGTAGCCTAGGCGGGCCAATACACTTTTACAAAATACCATTGTTAATATTTCCTTCTCTGCTATTTCTGTTAGCCAGTTAGTACCATACTAGTATTATCTTCAAAAACGATCGGTTACAATTAACGGATTTTATCGCGAAATTGGTTTAGCAAATGACTTTACTAGCATGGAAGCACTAGCATGGAAGCTGTAGTTGGCTTTGTTAGCAAGGGTTCCCCCACACCAAACAGACACATTAGCTGCCTGCACACAACACAAATAGTATTGTTGTTGTTACTTGTTGCATTAGAGATAATAGATTAGCCTACTTAATTTCTACACAATTAGATAATGTAGAACCATTGTCATTTTGATCGTTTGCCTGTTATCTCTCCTTTAAAAAAATATAGTCTACTGTATTTATTTGGCATTTTGTAATGAACAAACAAACATTAAAATAACAGTCTCAGATGCATTAGGCCTGTGTAAATGTGCCAAATGAGTACAAATAAAAACACTATATAAATAAGATTTGTGTTATTATTTTGGGCTTGAAGTTGTTTTCACAACTGGTTGCTTATTTCTCTCGCAGAATCTGGCAACATACTGTTGTTGTTGACGGTAGCTCTGTAGGCTAGGCGGGCCAAGACACTTTTACAAAATACCATTGTTAATATTTCCTTCTCTGCTATTTCTGTTAGCCAGTTAGTACCATACTAGTATTATCTTCAAAAACGGTTACAATTAACGGATTTTATCGCGAAATTGGTTTAGCAAATGACTTTACTAGCATGGAAGCACTAGCATTACTTTAGCAGGGAACCTTCACTTTACTCAGTTACTCTCTGATGTTTGACGAGGGTGTCCCCCCTTGTCCTGCGTGGGGGGGCCCACTCCAAGCGGGGGGGGGGGGGGCACTCCAAGCGGGGGGGGGGGGGGGGGTGTGTTTACAGTCTAAGTGCCTCTGAGACTGTCTGAATACAAAGCGACGGTCTGCGCATGCGCGGTCAGACTCAATCGGGGGGGGGGACACTGTGTCAATGCCACAGACAGGGCCAGGCGCGCCTGCCAAGGAAGAGATGCCGGAGCTTCGATATATTGTTTTGTGTCGATGTTAAGACACTCTCAACGTCTGGTCCATGGACCACCAGCGGTCCAAACGGACCATTACAGGTCTGTAACTGTAACTAAAATGGAAAAAGATTTACCAAACTTCTGGGCCAATTTTTAGGGTGCACGACATACATGGACCCTTACAGGTCCATTTGTGCCCAATTAAATAAGTGCTGAAGATTTTACAGCGCAGATTCTACAAATGTGACCGCTCCCAGTATTTTCAACCACAAGTCGGCAGTAATGAAACTAAACTACACAATAGGCCAAAATACTTTTTTTTTTTTTTTGCCACATTAACACAGTTGGAATGTTAAAGAATGTTTTTATTCCATCAGAAAGTCGCTTTAGTGTCATTAAGTCGTTGTATTTACATTGCAAAAATGTCTCTATAATTACAGATTATTTGCCGTATTTTGGGGGTGTGAACAATCCTGCACGTATTTACATAGAGTCGTTTCGATTGGCCATAGCTATCTTTGTTCTCCAGTTATAGTAGCCGTGCAGTGTGTTTCTGTGACAATAGTAAATACAACATCAGCATTGTTAACTTGATATGATGCTGTTGGATGTTGTAATAAAAGTATAAATTAACTGATTTACCCGTCGTCCACTGAAGAAAAAATAAGTTGCTGCCAGTTTGTTTGTGGTCTCCACACCACACGCGTTCTGACGATTGTCTTAGTTGTAAATCCATTCTTCTGCCCTTTATTTCAGTGCACACATGTGCATGTTTAGCACTGTGTTTTAATCTTTGTAACATTATTACCGTTGGATGCAGCTGCCTGATGATCAATACATGAATTAATAACATCGCGTGTTGCGGTGAAATCCGTCTTTTAAATAATTTGATCAATCCATGACATTGTTGTTGTTAGAAGAACAGCTCAAATATTGAATGTGAAGACAATTATAGTGTAGTACAAATCCTGGTGTGATCTTCTTAAAAGTGGAAACTTTCGTCTAAGGTATTTTTTCCCCTGACTTTCTGTTGGTAAGGTTTTAACTCTTTCACATCAGTGCACGGCTGATTCAAGCCATGTATTTAGGGGTAAAAAGGTACCTTTGTACATAATAATGTAATGTAAACATACAGCATTTTTAAATTTAGCAATTAAAAGCATGGGTCTAAAACTACAAGTAACTTCATGGAATAAATTATAGCCTACTTGCAGTGTTAGCTGCAAGTAGTTTTACTCCACATGTATTCTTCTTTTACTAAGTGTCCACTCAAGTCATTCTCTGCAGTTGACAGCTAACCTACGTAGTGGTTAGTGGATGGGGGGAGTGTTTATGCAAGTATCTAGGGGTGGAGACAAGTATCTATTGTCACACCCATTCCTGGGCTCAAATTCTAGGGAAACTTTGAAAGGGGAATTCTCTAAATTGACATTTCTGGTTCAACAAGATTCAAATGGTCATATCTTATCATTTTCCCCCCAATTTCAATGAGCAATACATCATATGAAAGGTCACAGTGTGCAGTTTCATAATATGTAAATAACTGAAAAATGTCCCCCTTGTATATCAAACCACTGTCCCCGGTCACAAATGTCTTCTAAATCATGACATGTTTCTATATCAGTGATGCTCAAACTATTTCATGTCAAAGACCCCAAATATTATTATGTATTTGGCTGCCGGAACCCCTTCTCAAAATATGTTGTTTCAGAAACACCCAGAAGCAAAGATTTGAGTTAAAACATTCACTGTGAAAGAATATACTGTATATTCAAAGAATTTAACACATTTTCACGATGAGAAAAAAAGCAGATCTACAAGCTCGTAGCGTGGCACTCGGTGCAGTGCTATGAGTTTGTAGATCTGCTATTTTTGAAAAATCGTGAAACAGCAAAAGTTCAAAATAATGGTTCTAGGGGTTAAAAGCTATGAGGTGACACAGATGCATGTTAAGAAACAAGTTGATGGCGCTGACACACGTCTTACCTTTGGCCACTTCTCTGTTCCGACCTTCATGTCATAACGAACCTTTCCGCCTCTGGCATCAGTGAACTCCAGGTAGTCATACCTGGCAATATTCAGAGACAACGGTAAATGTCATGTGTTCGTTATGTCAAAAATGACAGGAGGATGTCTAAGGTTTTTACTTTGCCCGTTCACCTTTTCTCCGTCTCGCAACGCTCATCGAATTCCACCTCAAAGGAGGTGGCGCCCGGGCAGGCAAAGATGGTGGTCTCATGGCGGCTGTTCTCATAGTTGTGAGGAGACTCCATGTTCCAGGTTCTCAGGACCACCGGCTGCTGTGGCTGTTGGCAGCTTTCCTGGTCCACCTGAAACAAAGGTTGTTAAAACAATTATCCACTTGAACCACGTGTGACCTACTAGGCTACTACACAGTAGGTCCGCTACATTTTTCCCTCTATAACAAATCTTTGCTAAAAATAGCAGATATACAAGCGCACACACACACACACGCACACGCACACGCACACACACACAGTTAATTGACTTAATGGTCCCATAGCAATCACCGATAGGAGTGTGGGCCCACCTTGGAGAAGATGTCTCCTGTGTCACTGGAGAGATTTTTCAGAAGCTCTACCAGAGAAGAGAAGCTCTTCAGCAGCATACTGTGGGGGATGTCCAAGGAACACAGCTCCAGCAGGAATATCATCTGATGAGGCACAACACTTATTAGCACAGTTTTAATGACACTGCTGCACAGTGCACTGTCCTATCTCGTTAACATTATTAACAAATGACAATGGAAGAATGTATTACCAGTTGTCTGGTCACCATGGCCAGGATGGAGCTGCTCAGTTTGTCAGTGATTTCAGCCCCACTATATTTCTCCAGCAGGGAGCTCAGCACAGCCTTGGTGCTGCCTAAGAACTGATCCACATCTAGGAGGAGGAAAGAGATGGACTCAATACAAATCTCTGGCTGTTCGTTAAACTGTTGAGCCAACACAATAAAAACAGCTTGTTATTTTTGCTCCCAATCTGATCATTTAATTTTGAGTATCTGCTGATACAGATTTTCCCCGATCCGATATTTTTATAAAACAGCCATATCACAATAGTACAATATCCAAAATCACAGACAATATCCAGTCTAATACCATGATATGGATATGATATTTGATACTTGGGATGTCAGGATCACTTTTTTCGGTCCTGATTCCATTCCGATCATTTGATAATGACGTGATCGGCCCCGATTTCCGATCACATTATCGGATCGGGACAACCCCAATAACTTCATATCTAATCCCAGGGGACTTTGATATATTGTTATGTATATAGATGGTATGCGCATGCATGAAGTGAATGGCAAATGAAGTGGCAAAGTGTGTTTAAAGTCGTTAACGTAATTTAATGCAATCAGATAGGACTTTTCTGTTTGGATGTATATGGACTATCAAGGCCAGAAAGTCCTTTTTTGCCACATAACTTCCGGGTATGATGATGATGTCATGTGCATACCCTCTATAGTCCTGAAAAGGTCAAATGAGACAGTGTTCCTCACATTTGAGCAGGATGTCCTTGGCCAGTTCTCCAGCAGTGGAGGACGCCCCTCCTTTGAGGTGCAGGTAGCACCAGGAGAGGAGGCTGCCCTGCAGAGCCCAGAAGAGAGAGAGCAGCACGGTACGGCTGGCCCCGCCACTCACATCCACCACCATCACCTCACACTGGCACAGGATGGTAGAGGAAGACACCAACATCAGCACTGGTGCATTGATTTTCAGGTTGTTGGTTCAGGGCAAATAAAACTAAAACACTTTGAACTTGCTCTGATGAAACACTAGAGCTGGAGGATTAAAGACATTTCTCAACTGAGCAAGGACTGGACTCGGCCCCAGACTTTTTTCTCTCCCTGGAAATAAAAATGTCTGGGTTTCCGAGGCTATGGCTAATGGAACCACACCAGGTTAAAATTTAAGTTAAGTTCAATTGGACTAGACAATTTTCTTATCACTTAATAAGCAAACCATTAGGAACTGAAATAACAGTTACCATGAACATAGGTCATTATAGTACAACTTTTAGCCGATTGCACATCAGTGATATTGCCATGAATGACAATGAAGGAAGAGGATCTGACCTCTCTGGTTGCTACCAGAAGCAGAGTCTCCATGACGGACAGGATGGGGCTGATGTCAAAGTCGGAGGGCGCTCCTTTGGGCGGGAGCAAGAGAAGGCCGCTAGGATCCTGGTCACTGTAGGGACAAGAAAGATGGAAGGAAAAAACATGCTATTTGCAGTTTGCTGTAATCATGGAATAAAGCTAAATAAAATCTCAAGACTGAAAATGTAATGATGATGTTTTAGGCCAACCAGCTGAAGAAATGAAAGATTTGAGTTTGCTTTTTATGACATTTCCATGTCATACTGGCTTCCATGGAATCCAAATGACTGAAATCAGTCGTGGCGATTGAGAACTTTAATCTATGTGGAATACACTGGGTTGCAGGTACATTGTGGATGTATCTGATGTGCATGCATCAACACATGCTTACCTGAAGTAATTACACAGGGATGCAAAGGTCACCTTCACTGACTTGGGCTGATCCTCTTCTGTGATGTTTTTCTGAGAGAGAGAAAAAGTTTATATTTAGTGTCAAATATTCTTTCAAAAAAAAGAAAACACAGTAAAATCCTCATTGTCAATCACACAGTTATTTACATGTTTACACTCTCGGGAATTCAAGTAACGGACATAAATTGTATTTATTTTAAGGAAAGGGAATTGTCTCACAGTTACCATCATGTTGAAGAGTTTGTCCCTCCTGCTGTGTTTATCGGGGAAGAAGACAGCCGCTCCATTAAGAATGGCCTTGATCGCCTCCTTCTGCAAGACTTTCTCCACCAACTCCTCCGCCTCCGGAGCATCCACAACTAAAACCAACAACAGCAACACTCAGTCTCATGTTCACAAACTAACATCCCACTACCAGAATCAGAGAAGTGACGTCGCTGCGTGCGTCTGCGTCAGCTCATCACGGGCTGACCAGCACTCCACCTGCCTTCAGATTTCTCACAGACACTTCATCACTTCTCTGTCTATGATCTAGGCTTATTATCCCACTCTCAATATTTTCACATATTGTACAGTTAATATAAAACGCATTATTCAGGCACATTTCAGTCACCTTTTTTGCCTATTAGGCCCACTCTACGGTCTACGCAATGTCATCAAACATTGACGTGCACCTATGGTAACATCTTTCTACAGACCACAGGTTTCTGCGTTACACCCTTTTTTTCCTCATTTTTGTCTTTGTTAACTAATTGTGATTCTAGTTTCCACAATTAGAGCAGAAGACACTTACACACTGCCAAAACAATACAGAGTTTCCAGAGGAGAAATATTCAAATATTTCATAGCTTTATTATCGATATAGTGTTGTTATGTTGCACATGATTATTTTTGCAGACTTCACACACTGAATTTAGCTGCTTGTTCTTGATCATTTTACTTTCAGGTGAGGTGCTATTTCCACTAGTTCTTAAACATTTGTTTCTGGAATGTTATGGAATTTCTTAGATTTTTCTTTGATTTCTTTATGAAATTACTGAAAAATGTTGCATTTTAGTTTTTAATAAATTGTCTTTTTCTTTCAATGTTTTCTTTTTAATTTAACAAAATGTAGGAAACAAAAAAAATGAAGGGACTATAGGGACCCATAAAAATGTGTCTGTGACCCACAAATGGGTCCCGACCCAGTGTTTTACTGTGTTAATGGCTGTATGCCCTGGGTGGAGGTCTTACTTTAACAGAGGTGAGTGTAGAGGTCCCACACAGATCTTACTTTGGCAGAGGTGAGTGTAGAGGTCCCACACAGATCTTACTTTGGCAGAGGTGAGTGTAGAGGTCCCACACAGATCTTACTTTGGCAGAGGTGAGTGTAGAGGTCCCACACAGATCTTACTTTGGCAGAGGTGAGTGTAGAGGTCCCACACAGATCTTACTTTGGCAGAGGTGAGTGTAGAGGTCCCACACAGATCTTACTTTGGCAGAGGTGAGTGTAGAGGTCCCACACAGATCTTACTTTAACAGAGGTGAGTGTAGAGGTCCCACACAGTTCTTACTTTGGCAGAGGTGAGTGTCTAGGTCCCACACAGATCTTACTTTAACAGAGGTGAGTGTAGAGGTCCCACACAGATCTTACTTTGGCAGAGGTGAGTGTAGAGGTCCCACACAGATCTTACTTTGGCAGAGGTGAGTGTAGAGGTCCCACACAGATCTTACTTTGGCAGAGGTGAGTGTAGAGGTCCCACACAGATCTTACTTTGGCAGAGGTGAGTGTAGAGGTCCCACACAGATCTTACTTTGGCAGAGGTGAGTGTAGAGGTCCCACACAGATCTTACTTTGGCAGAGGTGAGTGTAGAGGTCCCACACAGATCTTACTTTGGCAGAGGTGAGTGTAGAGGTCCCACACAGATCTTACTTTGGCAGAGGTGAGTGTAGAGGTCCCACACAGATCTTACTTTGGCAGAGGTGAGTGTAGAGGTCCCACACAGATCTTACTTTGGCAGAGGTGAGTGTAGAGGTCCCACACAGATCTTACTTTGGCAGAGGTGAGTGTAGAGGTCCCACACAGATCTTGCAGTGTCAGGCTGAGCGTCCGGCAGAGGGTCAGCACTGCTGCAGGGAGACGGACAAGTCTCTGCACCCGCCGCCATCTCCATCCCCTCCTCGGCCTCACAGGTTTCCAAAGGGTTGGGGAGCATGGGAAAACAGTTCTGAAGCAGCTGGAGCAGTAGAACTCTGCTCTTCATCACCTCCTCTCCCTCGCTGAGAACATACAACACATAAACAAGCACACATACACATTAGACGTTGTGCCTTAACACTTACAGCACTAGCATTTATTGACAAATGATATAATTCACGCCAGCATTTTTCCCTGTTCAGCTCTTATTTTGAAGAGCCAAACATCTAGACCGGATGTTGTGAACTTATGTTGGGTCGTGCAGGCGACTGAATCAGTACATCGGAACAACTTAGTCAGGTTTCATTCCTGAAGTAGAATGTGAACACAAATGGAAATGTCACCTCGCTTTTTACGGTGTTTTGACCTCTGCACTGCCTAATAGCACTGATATATAGTTTAATTTTAATTAATTTCCTTTCATATATAATAAAATTGCAATGACAATATGCATTTACTTATGCAAGAATTGGAATGAAGGAACAAACATTTTTATGAGCGATGTGATTTTATTTTACTTCTTGTGAAGGATCATGATATTCAAACTGTTATCTGATCACAGACAGCCGCAATGACAGGTCACATATATGGAAGGAACTCACATCTGGCCTCAATCTGAGACCCTGTATACACGAGGATGGCTCGGGCTGTTTGCCGCGCAAGTTTGTAAACGATATAAAACGTTCCTACCTCTACATTGCGGTTATGTTAATTATGCATGCCGTGTACATGACTGGTAAACCGCTCCGGATTCCAGAGAAAGCTGTAGTACACATGCCCGGCCTGTAGATGGCCACCCAAAAAAAAAGTAGTAGTAGGTAAAATGCATGATCAGTCTGTAGCTGATGTTTTTCTTTCTTTTCATTACTCATTACAATTTTACATATGAGAATATTAGTAGGCCTATTATATTATTATTATTATAACTACCCTCTTCTGCAAGAAGTATAGGCTACAAAGTATACATAATCATGAGATTCATAGGTTGCAGATCAGAAAGCTCAAAACGCGGGGGGGGGGGGCATGATGCATTGTGACTTTGGAGATTATATTCGGGGCGCAACACTGCTGAATGTCAGATAATTGCTCGTTAATAGATTCCACCTGCTGCCTACACAGCACTAAACATAATCTAATCTGCAGCTAGTTAACAAGAGAAATTGCACATAGGCTACTAATACTATACACTGTATACAGGCCTTTTATCGAGGAATATGGACACTAAACGATGTGTTTATCCTCTCAATGCAAAGCCGGTTTGAAGTTACACAAAGGCTTTTCCCGCCGTGACATTTTGGCTGCTTGCTTGCAAAGAATATAATTTAGAGAGCAAGTTGAAGCATGGATAGCACCTTCAGAATGTTTAATTTCCACCCAAGAAGACGAAGCACTTTGTCCATGCTGCTGTTCTGTGCACCTCGCAGAGGGACCTGCCTGGCTGTGCTGCCGATCTTAGATATAGCCTATAATCTATTCTACACTACACCATTATAGCAACAATAATGCAGATCATCCGTTTTTTTCTTGTCTTTCCAGATTGGTAATCACCATAATTTATCTGTTCAGCTGTAATAAATAGCTCATCTACAAGCTCATGCATGGCTGCAGATCGGCTATTTTCAGAGAAGAGATTTATAGACATTATATGCAAATATAAAACAGCTGTGATACTTATGTAAGTGGTTATGGTGAAATAAACCATTAACACTGGTTAGTTTGGAGGGGGCGAGGGGACTATGACATCACCGGCTCAGGAAAGAGACGGCATTCGCTGTACTTGTACACATGGAGACGACAAAGTTGCGTCTCCAAACTTTCCCACTCTGGGAGGTGGTTTCAAAATGAGTCAAAAACGCCGTCTCCGTGTGGCAGAAATGGCAGATCGGCTAAATACTTGCCCGGTTAGCGCAGAATACGTCCTCGTCTGGACAAAGCCCGAGAAGATTGGATGCTTAGATAGTCTAGAGAATGACTAGTGTAACCATATCCATGACACTGGTCAAGCCAACGGCATTTAGTTACTCGGCACAGTGTATAAAAAACAATTATCGGTCTCACTACTCACATCTCCCTGAGTTTACTGTAGAAGTTCCAGAACAGGGTGAGATTGAGACCACTGAAGTCCAGGAGCAGCTTCTGCTTGAAGTGGGACACATCCTACGGAAAAGCATAAAACAGTAAACCATTATTATGCCTGATTTATACTTGGTTGCGCATCATGTTTGCGCATCACAAACAGCTGGTCTACAAGCTGCAATGAGACATGTAGTGAGCTTGTGGCTCTGATATTGTCGGTGCAACAGTGCCGCGCAGCTAAGAATACCTTGAGCGGTCCCGAGTAGTGAAGAGAGGTTACCATGTCTCGTGTAAGCTGCTGGATGAAGAACAGGGTCTTGTTCAGCAGGGTAAGTCCAGTGACTGCATCACCCTCTGAGCCGTCTGCCTCTGGGCTGAGCTCGTCCAGGTCGCCCAGCCTCTCCGCCCCGAGGCACAGGTAACCACTGAAGCTGAGGGACTGGACCCCCAGGCGCTCAGCAGTGTCCTGCCTGGCACACAGGAACTTCACCATGAGAAACTGTGAAGACATGGTGATGGTGGACAATATACCATGTTAATGGGTGGACAATAAACCACGATGCAGATGCTTTGACCTACTCTGGAACAGATATGGCCGTAGGAACCGTGCACATTAACACTCCAGAATGAGCAGCATAAAGCTGTTAAATTACTATGGAATATTATGTTGACATGGAAGACATAAAAAAGGCAAGTTAAAATGAAAGCAGGTCCCAAAAAGTGTATACTGTTAACTGTGTATCGTTTACTACTGGATGCGGTAGCACAAACCTTTGCAACACGACACTGCTGCAGCTTGATCTCCACGTCATTCCAGTCATCTTCCAGCTCGAACCAGCCAATGGGCTCATCTTCAGACTGGGCTGGAATCCTCATACTGCAGGGTCAGATGACAGCATGGGCAATAAGCTATTTGCATAGATAAGCCATTCACATTAAGCCCTGCAACCTTGCCAGGCCTTGCAAGAGACTCATTTTAGATGGTTCATAATATTTTTCCTAAATATATTTTATTATAATCTGGTGTTCTTCCAACTTTTCTAATGTTATGATGTTGTTGCTACTATTCTGTATATACAAACAGATTGCATTTTTAAAGTGTTTTTCTAAGTACTCAAAGCGCTTACAATGGTCCATTCATTCATACATTGGGAGGTGAAGCGGCGAACAGTCAACGCCAGCGTCCTCACTTCCCACATTCACACACCAATGGTGGCAAGCTCGCACCGACGGACTCATTGGGGGCAATGTGAGGTTCAGTGTCTTGCCCAAGGACACCAACGACCCACGGATCATTGGACGACCTGCTCTACCTCCTGAGCCAGTGCCACAGCCGCCCACATGCATACCTTTGCGCATTCTCTTCAGTTGTTGTTATGCCCCCTAATTTTCTCACAAGGCTTATCCTTAGTTTTCCTTGCTTTTAATGTCTTATCATAATTTGTCATAGCTTTATTATCGATAGTGTCGTTATGTTGCACATTATTTTTGCAGACCTCACACTGAATTTTGCTGCTTGTTCTTGATTATTTTTCATCCATTACTTTCAGGTGAGATTGAGAACAGTATTCTATAGGTATAGGTCAAGATATAGTTATTTGTATAGCCCGTAATCACTGTTAAAAGGGTTTTACAGGCCCACATTTAACAAAGGAAACAAAACAACACTCCCTGAACCACCAATCAGGCTGATTTGATTCATTTAGAATTTCTACTGTATGTAGAAATGCCGGAAAAGATAAATCCCTGTAATGTTCTTCGATTAGTTTACCTTTCTGTGCTCATGACTACAGTAGCTGCACTGACAGCTTCCTCTTATCCGATTACGTTTTGGTTCACCTGATTTTGCATGTAATTGTCTGAAAATGTGGAGGTGAGCAACAAGCAGTCACTGAATCGCATTCGATTTTTGGTACACAATCTGTTATGTACTTTTCTATTTCTTGAATTAGATTCATGAAAGAATTGACATGAGTGTGTGTGCTTTACAGTCATGATGTATGCCGTTTTTCCACTATGACCTAATGCGTCCTCAGGGGGAGGGTGTCTGCTATACTGGGTCAATATGCTTTATACAGAAAAGTGTCTTGAGACATCTTTCTGTGATTCAGCATAAATTAGATTTTATGTTAGTGTAAATGACTAGACATCAAACAGGAGGTACTGTATATGACAACAGAAACCATGTTATTGCACATGTGGTATGGGCACTCTTTAAAGCATCAACAACTGGGATAGTTATGGACAGTTTGATATCCATGCAAGTAAGTGAGGCCAACTACATTAAATGGACTATTTTGTAATTTGAAGATCTGCAAATTACTTGTGAACTGCAACTCCACAGAGGGTACCAGGCATTATACCGACAGCTGGCTGCCCTTAATGCCCTCGCTTTGATATTATCCCTTTAAAATATGAAACTGAAATAACAAGACAATCACTAACAGATCCGATTTTGGCAAAAGTCCTTACTTGTCTTGCACAAACTCCTTGTAGTCCTTGAAGTCCCACGAGTCGTATTTTTTGAATCTTTTGAAATGCTTCTCTGCATCAAAAGGGTCGGTTTCCTTGTATGCAAACACCAAGCCACACTTTGCTCCTATGGCTCCTTTCCGTACCTTATCATACAAAGCAGACATGAGGCGATATGTACGTACGTTAATGCCAAATGACTCATTTTGTCAGTAATGAGTAATAAAAAGTGGCCTCACTTTGATCTTCATCTGAGTAATCTGGAAGTTGCTCTGGTCCTCTGTAGACAAGATGATGCTGGCCTTCTTTCGCCCACTCTCTGTGAGAAAACCTTTGAAGAAACATGGCACGTTCAATATCCCTTTAGAGGATAATGCATACGGTACTCCAACACTGCCAAAAACAATGCCCTTGTCCAAATGGAGTTCTTGTCATACCATCTCCAGTGGAGGGTTCCGTTAGCATGTTCTCTGGTCCAGACTTCTCTTCTTTGCTCTTCACATCACAGGCCTGAAGGTGCAGCTGGAGGGGTTTCCCTGGATAAATGAATAAATAAACTGGAGAGATGAGCATTTCAAGATATTTAAGCTTCTCAAACTTTCAAGACTACATGTAACGAAAAGAGCAGAGATGGCTCCTGCTCAGCCATGATTTAGCTTTTAAACTTGTGTTACACCAGATCTGACCTTGGACTTATATTTGCTTTACAGTTTCTAATCCTTATTCGTAAAGTGGGAATGGCTGATCCAACAGAATCACAGCACTACAACTTTGCCGGATTCTAATAATGCATCACTTGTGTGCAAGTGTTGCAGCTTTGTTTGGTTCTCTGGCCTATGGCTTCCAAACATATGTGTTACCATTGCGGTATAGCAGCCGCAGCCGGACGGAGGCCATGGAGGAGATGAGGGAGGACGCTCTGTACTCGGCCTCCAGGTGATCACTGATGCCAGACAGGGCCTGCAACACTTTGGCCACACTGCCTCGGGCCAAGGCAAAGGCTAGCAGCGTCAGCTCTGCATCGGGACTCACACAGCAGCTACACAGAGAGGACAGACAGATGTTGTGTGTCATTAGCTTGTAATCTAATGAGAATAAAAATGTAATTATTGGCTGTATTAATTCTCAAGAGATACTCCAATGAATGAACATAATTTATTATCTTTTTACCATTTTGAAAATGTTACACGACTTTGACCCATAGTGTGTGTGTGTGTGTGTGTCAACTGTCTACCCTAATATTAGTTTATAGCATACATTATATTAGAATATTAGATCATTATCATATTCAATGAAAAGTTTTTAAAATGTTGATTTTAGTCAGGTGACGGTTGTCGTGATGTCAGACAAATGAGCTCAGCGTAGCAATGACATGTCACTGATAATATTAAAACAGGGGTTGATCATTACTCTGCTATCCTGAGGAGAAATCCATCCACTTCCTCCAGGATGTTCATGGAGAAGAACTTGGGAAACTCGGTGGATGACGGAGTTAGGGACAACGGTGGCATGTGCCGCAAAGCTTTCCTGAGGAAAAGATCAAGGGATAATTACAAGAAGATTACGGCAGCCTCGACTGTGTAAGCATAATTGCTTTCATCTAGAGGTTTTGTCTGTCAAAAGTAGACCAGTCACAGCTCATGCCGCTAAGTGCACGAACAGATGGGTGCGGTTTCCCCACAGCCAAATATCACACAAGTGTAAAATGGGTGCTGTGTGAATATAGTTAATACTAGTGACAATAGATAGTCTCTACGACAGTGGTTCCCAAACTTATCAGCTTGTGGCCCAAAACAGAAATTAGATATTCGCCCGGGACCCAAACTAGTGAAAATAGCAGATTCACAAGGTGACCTTGTAGATCTGCAATTTTCACTACTTCTTAAATATTTGTTCTGATTTATGGAATTTCGCTAGATTCTTCTTTCATTTCTCAATGACATTGCTGAAAAGAAGTCATTGGATTTTGTTATTAATTCATGAAAGGTTTTTCTTTTTTGAGAATGATTTTTGAAAATGTTTTGAAATAATAATAATTGAAAACCAAAAAGGGGAGATTTTGTTCGCGACCCACTGTTTGGGAAACAGTGTTCTAAGAAATTATATCAAACCCCTTTACAAGCCAGAATATAATAGAATTATAAGGGATTCTTACTGTGTGCTCTGAAGGACCGTCTGTGCCAGGACAGGGTTGGTCTCCATCGAGGCAGTGACCAGCGAGGTGAGGAGAGACAGGTACCAGATGGCCGAGGCATCCGAAACAGACACCTCTTTGCTTTTAGTGATCTGATAGCCGAGGGTCTTCAAGCCATGAATCCGAGTGTCACATCCGTCACTCAGGCACCGTTTGATGTTGATCTGGATGTCTGAGGGAGAGATCATAATATGGTTAGTGCAATGATGAAATATGTAACGTATAAAATAATATTTGACCCTTTGACAGGTCATAAATAAAACATACTACATACTTAGCATCCCTGTTCAACCTTTAGCTATTGATAGTAAGTTATTATGCAGTTTGATAATGAAGATAAGTAAAGTCTACACCTCATTTGGTCAAATGGAAATAGTTATCATTATAAACATGTTTCCTATAATGTTGGTGTAACTATGAGATTTGCTGGTCCCACTTTTGCATCTACCTCACCAGGCAGGCATGATTTCCTACAGTAGACTGTTCAGGCTTTCATGGCTGTAGTGTAGGTCGTTCTGTTTTGTGATGCATCATGCATGAGTTGGGAATGTGATTGGTATACTTTTGAGGACACACACACTGTGTAGATCACAACTCACAGGGATGTGTGATGTTGGCATTCTCCAAGAGAGCGACATAGCCAGTAACGTTGCTGGGAATGCGAATGTCACGGATCTCCTGCAGGGAGCGTCGGTTCTTCCCAACGGCTACGGACACTAGCTGAGGCATGTAGCTATGGTCATTGGAGGCCACGGCGATGGCTAGGCGTCTCAACACCACATCTGGTTTCATTTTTAACCTGCGAGCAGAAGGACATAGGCCCACATTCAAAAATGAATGGCAAAATGACATAAAATGCCCACATGTCAGGTGTGGGTGTTGTGAGTGTATTGCCGAAGTCTCTCCTGGCCAAGAGCACCGCTTACCTTATCCAGTGCGAGCGTGCGCTGCCATCAGACTGCCAAAAAGACCCTGTTTCCCCATTTGTCATCTTGTGAATGTCGGCCGCATTGGATGAAGCTTCTATGAAGCTGAAACACTGTGTGACCACTTTCACCTTGTCCACCTCTGGGTCCCGGTTCAGCTCTGCTCTGTACTGGATGTCCAAGTCTGGTGTGAAACATACAGAAACTATAATGTATTCTTGCTAAAATGTGTCGACAGCTCAAAATTGTTAAGAGCTTTTTAGAAATAAGACTGTACAACTCCTCATATGGTTGGCTTGATCAGGCTGATTAGGATTGGGGATGTTGAATTCAAGCCACTGGGTTTGGGCAGTCATTTGTTTTGTATTGTAGGTTTTTGATATTTTTGAGGGGCGCTAGTCCACCTATGTCTAGCTTTGATGGTGTGTGTAAACACAAACATGAAATGCCATTGACAATGAATGGCCAGTTTTGAGTGTTTGTGTAAACACAAACATTGAAGATGAAAGTGAGGACGCAAATTCTGATTCTGATCGGCCGGAATGAGATGATGTATGATGATGTACGATGATAAGAGCGACCCTCACTTCACACAGGTGTGATTTCTTTTTATTATAATGTGTTTTATTGATGTCTCTATGACAGCTGCTGTAACACCTTAATTTATTAGACCGACACCCTACCCAAAACCCTAACCTAACCCTAACTGCAAGCACGGCGCAACGCATGTCGGACCAACGCATTGTCCGGAGCGACGGGTGATTTCCACATGTCGGACCTTTGGTGTGTCGGATCTGCGTGTGCATCCCCAATAAAGTATCAGTCCAGTTCCCCACTACCTAAATGAAATAAATTATACCGTTAATTAACACTACAGAATGTTGACCGTCTGTTCTTTGTTATTCTGAACTTGGCTTACCTTTCTCCTTCTGCATGAGGAATTCAAGATAGTCCTGCACCACGGTTGATCTCATGGTGCAGATGCTGTTGTAGCCCTCTAAGAGAGGGAAGGGGATGGCACTGCTGGGAATGCGGTTCCTGTGGAGGAATTTCAAGATCTTGGCAGAGTGTGCCCCCAACCGGTCTTTCGACTTGGAGAATATGTCAACAAATCCTGGGAAGACACAGAACCATTTTCAAATGAGTTCAAAACAAAAGTGTCAAGGCTAACTCAACTATCACGGCATCGCCAGCCTTTCAGGATGAAGATTACATTGAGACGTCCCATAAACAATTTCCCCTACCTGGGGTTAGGGAGCATGCCTGGAGCTGCCGGATCACATGACTCAGCTCTCCTTGAAGATTGGCCCCGTTGGAGTTCTTCAGGGCCATCAGCATGTTCTCTACCTCGACCACTCCATCGCCTTCTGCATCAAACTGACCAAAGGCCTGACAGAGGAACAGACAGACATAATAGAACGTAATTTGCAATGTCATTAGTTACACAGACAATGTCAATCAACAAGTCCTGGACTTTTTAACCAACGTATATGTATGATTTGAAAATTAATAGACCACAGACAAGTTAGACCTGACAACACACTACAACACAGTAAAGTTAAATACACCCGCCGCACCGCGGTGTTCATGGTTTTGTTTTGTTTTTTCAGCTTCCTCTTTTTTCATCAGTGTACAAGTTTGGAACACGGTTCATCCCACAGGACACATCGAGGCTATTCTACACACTATATCTGAAAGAAACAATAACTGGGATATGTGAGGCAGCAGCGGAACAATTGTATTTCAAAGCAAAGCTACGGCATTCCATGTGCATCCGATCTAAAACAGACACAGACTTTAGGTGCTCATTCATTACAGATATGCTATTCATCCGTAAACCTGCTTTGACTGAACAAATGTAGTACTATATAGCAACAAAGCAACTGACTTTGCCATTTAGTAGAGAGACCAAAGCTGAAACCTGAAAAATAACAATGGACCTGGCAGCCAAAGGTGAATGTAAACAACAGTCACAAGTTCACTTAACCTCACTCACAGGCTCTGCTGCGCACGCACACGCACACGCACGCACACACACACACACACACACACACACACACACACACACACGTGAATTTTACATTAAACACACAATTGATATCTAACCTTCAGTGACATTACATAACACAATTGATATCTAACCTTCAGTGACATTACAGGGCGTAATCAATTTTACTCATAAATAATAAACGTTATAGATCAGTGGTTTTTAACCCTTTTCATATCAAGGTCCATTATTTATTCGGTATTTTATTTGAGCCACCATTTGATGAGACCGTCTCAGACCAGAAACTTGCGTTGGATAAGATTCTGTCCATTCCATGTAACATAGTCTGAGAGATACAAAACAACAATTCTTCTACATTCTCTAAATGGTGTAGACTTCCTGTAAATTAAGTAATGCAGATGTTTAACAATAATTTTACTCTTGAGAGTGTAAAATGAAACCAAATGGGCCAGGTCTAGCCCAAACATTTTGATTCTCGTCAGAATCGAAGAAAAAAAACCTCTACGAGAATCTAAATGTTTGGGCTAGGCCGGCTAGGTCCATTTGGTTTCATTTTAACATTCTCAAGAGTTAAAGATATACAAGGGTCCATTGACTCCATTCCATTTAGTTACCAAGTCTCCATCATTTAGGGGACCACCTGGAACCCCCTCAAGGACCACTGGTTGAAAACCACGTCCACTGTTACAGATAGATGCCCTGTCACGTGTCCTTGTGGGCTAGTGTTTTGTATTTATTGGGCCCGCTGTAAGCCTGTGACACAATTATGATCTGATCATGTGATTGATCATGATTGGCACTTAATAGTACATAACAATAACATATCCATTATACTTGTAGTTTGTACTCTAGTCTATACTGTACCTCTTCACATTCGTCACGCGGAGCATCTCTGCTCTCCAGCATCTCGCAGAACTGCTCCACGTTCACCGACTCCTCTCCGCGGCTCAGCCGGTCCTCGAGCCACCGCACCAGCACGCCCTCGTTGCCGGCCAGCACCGACTCTGGAATGGCGACGCCGGAGTCGCTGATGCGAGCGGCCGCCTCCCTCAGCTTGACCTGCTCCAGCAGCACGCCGGGCGTCGGGGGTCCGTGGCTGGGAACCGACGGGTTGTTGTTCGAGCCCCCCCTCGCTCCTCCGCTCTTCGCCGAGGCGGAGCCGCCGGCTCCCCCGCCGCCGCCGCCGCTTCCAGCGCCGCCGACGCCCGTGGCCGCAGAGGCCGGACTGTCTTCTGCGAAGCCGGCGGGGCTCTCCGCCTCGATGTCTTCCTCGTCGCCGCTGCCGCCGCCGCCGGCCCCGCAGCCGCTCTCAGTGTTCCCCATCGTCGTTCGCGGTCCGACTATTATTAGTAATCAGTATTCGACCGAATTGGGACAGGTCCGATCAGTGTGTAATATCACCACCATGTACAGATTGTACACAACACACAGACAGACCTTTCTAACCTGCGATCATTCCGGAGTTCACTCACTACCGCATTGACGTACAGTAACGTGACATCAGGTTTTACGTGACGTGGTATACGTCCCTCGCTCGCCTACTATCAGATCTACACTGCAGATCTACAAGCCCACAACGCGTCGCGAAGCCTTATGACACCGTCACACGGGCAGATGCAAAGCTACAGACAGTCTACCATTCAGCTGCTGCAAAAGCTACAACAGGCAACAGCTACAAATACACTGCAGCTTTGCATCTTTGTATCTGCAAGTGTGAACGCAGCATAAAAGGCGAAGTACTAACTCGAAATAAATAAATAAATAATATGTCGAGCATGCGCTGTTGAGACTATAATCGCGGAAACACTTCCGATGTAAACATTCAATTCGGGCGACTCCAGATCAAAACTCTATTTAATATGGTCCAGATCAGATCAAGATTCGGGATGCACATTTTAGATGGGGAAGCTTGACTGACTGGACATAATGCTTGGATATGTCTGTGTCGCACTTCTGTCAGTTATATTTGCAATACTTTATTTTCCTCTGGACTGGACGTCAGACGATGAGCATCATGAATTATCATCACTACTGCCACCTGAGCGCCTCATGAGTAGGGATGAGTTGAGTATATACAACGGGGAGGAAGATAGCAAGGGTCTTTACCTGGCTATACTCGGGCAGGTGTTTGATGTAAGCAAGGGAAGAAAGAACTATGGACCTGGTGGTGGTTATCACAGTATGGCAGGTGACCTTCAAATACTTTTTCAATTTACCGCATGGACCACAATTTTAAATTATTCTCTTTTAGGGACCCTTATAGGCCTATTGTGCTTTTGTTGGAATGAATTGGACATGGGAAATCGTTTAGTGCGTTAGTTAGTGCGTTGGTTCTTAGAATAATCTCTCATATTTGTATTGTAATAATTTCAAGTGAATTGAATTATAGTGAGATAATTCAATTCACTTGAAATTATTACAATACAAATAGATTACACTACACTTAATTTAGCTGGAGAGCCCCTGGAAACCCCCTCAAGGAGGCACCTGGGTCTGGACCAGTCTGGACTCTGGACCCAATGTCATAACTGACTAGCTCTGGTTTACTTATGTAAAATATGCAGTAACATCACAAATGTAATAGTCAATGTAAATGCATACATATGATTTCATTCACACCATCTCATCTCAACTGGAAACATGCACATAGGAAATAAAACACCAGATTAAATCCACCAAATTAAATCAATAAATTCATGCAGTTATCATTATGCCTAGGTAAAGATGCCTCACTGTCCTACATCACTGGGGATTTCACAGAAAGCGGACTGACAGATGACGTGTCCAGTCTGTCCCCTTTGCAGGTGGTGGCCCTGTATGACTGGCTAGCCTTCTATTGGAAGAACTACCATCCTATAGGTGTGTCTGTCCATACAACTTGTTGTACTGTCCATACAACTTGCTACATCTTTTATACCATTTCCTCGCTCATACACTTACAGCCACCAAGCACCAACACGCATCGGCTGTTTTGTTTCAGGACGGCTGGTGGGGCGATTCTACAGTGCAAGTGGAACACCCACAGAAGCTCTGCTGGGGGTACAGGCGTTACTAGCAGAGGGCCTGAGACTTAAAACCCAATCCCAAACTGAGAGAAAAAACTACCCAGCATGCAACACAGAATGGAGTGCCAACAGAGGAAGGGTCTGGTGCTCTACTAAAAGGTACGGCCATCGTAGTATGAATAGAATAAAACCCTATTCAACCATGGAATAATCTGGAATGAATATGCTGCCACTCCACTCCCACCCCACACGTCATTTCTACTGTAAATATGTCATTCACAATATTCAGTCTAATTTGTTTTGCTTCCAGTGGGGGAGTGAAGAGAGACTGGACGGGAGTCCCTAGGAAGCTCTTCTCTCCTGGCTCCAGCCATGCTCGGTGTGTCTGTATTGAGGACCCATTGACAACAAGAAACCCCAACCTGCAGGAATACGAGGACTGTCCTCCTTATGCTGACTCTTGTCATGTTGTGGATTAGTGTGATGACTAAAATCACAAGACTGTCAATAAAATTATGCTCTCAGGGAATTAAAGTGTTTTTTTAGAATCTAATAAACATGGTAGCAGTACATAGAAGAAAACACGCTTTCTTAATTTTTATGTAGTCGTCTTCTCTAAACAGGGAGATTGATATTTGAGCATAGAGTAACGACATATACAATAGAATGTCCATAAAAGATTAAACAATGTGCATAAAAGGTTAACATAGGCCAGACTTGAGTTCGTCACAATGCATGTGCATTGTAAATAAAGACCATTTGCAAGACCATTTATAGAATGTTATACCATTTATCGAATGTCATGGCAGTTACAGAAAAGCAGACCAGTTGCAGAAATGCAAACCATTTGCCCTGTGAACACTGAGTAATCAGTACAATGTGTCTGAATAGAAATAAAGGCACTCCATAAATGTCTCAGTTAACACAATTACCACTGGATAAGACTTCAGAATCCAAGGCTCAGTTGTGCATAAGACCCTATAACCTCTTTATGGTAGGTGGTCTTCTTCAACCCATTTTGGGTGGGAACCCCTTTTGGTGTTTTAAACATTGTTATAATTTAGCTATTGAAAAATAGCAGATCTACAAGCTCATAGCACGCCACCGAGTGGCGTGCTACGAGCTTGTAGGTCTCCTAAAATCGTGAATATTTATTTCAGAAAACTGGAGGATTTAGAATATTATTTTTTTATTTCGAGGTCAGGCCTAAATGGGTTAATCACATGAAAGCCCATTTCCACCACTGAATATAAATAATCTGTATGATAGTCAAAGCAAGAGAAGACTGAATGTTCAAATAGAGGGGGGGAATTGGCTGAGATATAAAGTCGGAACAGCAGGGGGAAAAAACTCAGCTCTTTTAATATTTAATGTGCTTCTAAATACTGGGATAACTAAAAACAAAACTACTTTGTGAATTGTTTACTAAATAAGTGCAATTGCAATGTGAATCCCAATGGCATGAACACAGCTTTTCCAAGACTTCATATGGAATCCAAAAAGTTCAGAAACAATGATTCAAAAATATGCCCAGTTTGAAACGCAGCTGCATTCGTGTGCCTGAGTTTATGTGGCACCGCGACACAATAATTAGCATAGTCTGTAACAATAACAAGCTCTTGCAATTTGCAAATACATACAAGTCAGTGATGCAATTTTCAATATTTCTTGGCATTTTGTTGTGAGCCCTTGACCAAAAACAGAGACAGACAGGGAGTGTTTGTCAGTCTAGATGAAGGGGAACAGTCGTTTCTTGAGGATGTAGAGGACGGTGGCCAGGAACAGAGCCACCGCCAGGAAGATGAGCAGCTTATCCGTCAGCTCGCGGCGGTTGTACTTGAGGATGAGCTTCCTTCCCAGGTGGATGGTCCCCGTCATGGACTTGAACTCCTCGTTGGTCTCCAATATCGTCCTGGAGGACGTGGCTACACAGCAGAGGAGACCAAAAGGGGTGGTGAGGTGACATTAGATAGATACAGGAATGAAACAATTCTGTAGATTATGCTAAATAATTGCGATTATCTCATATAATTTGCGGTCAGGAATGGATATGATGTAATAATTGAGGCGGCCTAATCATGACGGCAGGGCGGCAGTGGCTCAGGATTGAGTGGCTGGTAGAGCAGCTGGATGGGAACCGTGAGGTTCCCAGTTCGATCCCCAGAGTTAGTGTCGAAGTGTCCTTGAGCAAGACACTGAACCCCTTTGCCCCTGATGTGCAGGTTGGTGCCTTGCATGGTTTCCTCCACCATCGGTGTACGAATGTGTGTGAATGGGTGAATGAACTGCACAATCTATGAAAAGCGCCTTGGATAAAGGCGCTATATAAATGCACCATTTACCATAATAGCATGTCTTACCCAGTGTGCCAATGGAGTCTTCACTCTGTTTGACGTTATGGTCCATCATCCTGCAGATAGACATCAGGCTGTCTGTGATGTCACCGCTGGTCTGAACCAAGCTCTCCTTCGTCACCTTCCTGACACATACATGCACGCGCACACACACGCACGCACACGCACACAAGCACAGGAACAAAGGGGTCAAGGCATCATATGGTGGTTGGCTCGAGATTTAGCATTTTCAATTATCTTCTTAGCAATTATCGATTACTTTTTATTATTTTACACTTAATAACGGCGTCACAGACAAATATAAAACTGTTCATGTTGTGAGCTTGTAGATCTATTTTGAGTCCTTTTTTATTTTGTTCAAACTCAATTACCGTTTTATAATTGGTTAAATCGATTAGTTTGTTGCAGCAGTGGATTGCTGTGTGAGAGTGAAGGCTTTTTCTTGTACTCACCTCTGTTTGAGTGTAGGGTTTTGTATGCCATGCAACAGTTCATCTTTCTCCATGTTGTCGATGGCCAGTTTACAGGCCAGGTTGGCTTTACGCCATGCTGTCTGGTTACTGACAGGCACGCGCGCGCACACGCACACGCGCACGCGCACACGCACACGCACACGCACACGCGCACACACACACAAACACACACACACACACACACACACACCATAAATTTAAAGGCACAACGACACCATAGATTCTGACCTTTTCCTGTTTGCCTTTAAATCAGTGGTTCCTAAAGTGGGATCCAGGGACCCCCAGGGGTCCTGGAGGGAGTTCCACGGGGTCCCCAGCTAAATGTTTGGAACCGAATGGACTCTTGTGGGTCTGTAACTCTGAGTGTTAAGCCCCGTTCAGATCAAAAAAAGCTGAAAAAAAAAGAAGCAAAACTCATTTCCACGCAGCTTTGTTTTTTAGAAAGTGGGCGTGTACAAGGTACCTGTCACTCAACCTGCCTGGAATGGCTTTGAGACGAGGAAGAACACACAGGCAGTTTTTCAGCAGATTGCGCATTTGAAAGTCTAAAATGTAAAATAGCGACTGTATAGGAGAAATAATTATATATTTAGTTACATCATAACCTATTTATCAATGAATAAATAATATAATCTTGGTAAACTTGTTTGTAAATAACCGAACGGACCGGATCTCAATCCTCCCCAGTCTTCTCAGCTCTCCTCTCCCCCTCTCGAGCGAAACCCTCCGGGCATTTTTTTAAATAGCCGCTCTGTATGTAATGTTAATGTTGATTTAGCAAGAGCATACCGTAGAAATACAATCAGGACAGGACAGGTCGGATCAGGGATGTCCACATGCATATCATACAACTGATATAATCATATAAAGGCTATTCATTATTGATCTCGCACACGCACACGCACACACACACACACACACACACACACACACACACACGGGGATTGTGTTCCATCTATAAATATAGGCTATCTACTGTCTTTCAACTTTTGCCATGAGGTTCATCGATAGGCCTACATGAACGAAAAGCTTCCTTGAAAGTTAAGTTTTGGGGAGAAAAGAAAAACGCAAAAAAGAAAAAGCTGTTAATTCCAAGCTTCAAAACGCAAAAGCTGCTCTGCATAGAGATAACATGGTACCACGAAGCTAAAGCAGAAGCTGGCTTCTGCAATGTGAATGGGCTTTAGAGTTAAATTATCATTGATTTTACAATATAAAATGAGGGTCCCAGAGATAGAAATGCCATTAAATGGGGGTCCGTAGACTAATGCATGTCAAACTGGGGCCGGGGTCCTTGAATTTAAACGGGTTGAGAATCACTGCTAGAGCTGTAAAGATCTTCTCTTATGGGGGTCCCTGGCATACCTTTTGAAATGGGGGTCCGCGGGCTAATTAGTGTCAATTTGGGGGTCCTTGACATGAAAAGGTTTGGGAACCACTGCTTTAAATGACTGCTGGAGGAGCTTAGGCTGGCTAGATATTGTCTGGGATTCTGGATATCGGACTATGAAATTATAGAAATATAGTATCTATCCAAGTCAAGTGGAGCCACTAACATCGCCGTTCTGATCAAACACCTCAATCTGAGAAAGGATTCAGAGAAAAAAGGATTTGTGTCGTCTTCTCCTGGTTTTAATCACTTAACTCTTTTTTTCTCCCCAAGTATATACGTACGTCGACGCTAGGTACCCCAGCGTATATTATTATATATATAATGGTTGATGGCTACGGAAGCCTGGTCCGGTTCCTACAGCAACGCCCCACAGTTCCAACTATGGGATTGCAAATATATTCACAGTGCAAAGCAGTTGAAAGGAGGATTTTCAAACCGCCATAAGTCGGATTCTTGGATCGCTGTCCTTTGTGGATTTTCTGCCATCCACATTTCGGATTTAATTTGTGCCTTTGTACCGCGACGCTGCCGCCATGTAAACGCTTCTGACGAGAGGTAAAGAGTGTGTGCGTGGCCTGGGCCATGGCTCAGTGGTCCAGGCACCTTGGTTGGTAATCCAGTCTGGCAGTGTGGCGCGGGTTCGACTCCCGATCCCGACGGCCTTTACTGCATGTCTTCCCCCCCCCCCATTTCCTGTCAGCCTACTGTCTGTCCCTCCATACAAAATATAAAATAAAGGCGAAAGCCACAAAAAAAAACATTACAAAAAAGGGAAAAAAAGAGTGTGCGTGTTCCAATGATACTAGAGTGTGTGTAGCGAGAGTGTGTGGGGGCAGGGGGGGCGGACAAACTCTGACTTTTTAAAGTGAACGCGTATGCTTGCCCCTAGAACTGGGGTTCATGCTAACTACAGTTAAGCCCCGATTTATATACATTAAGAAATGTTTAACAACCTGATGGCTTATTGCTGAAGTTACAGGCACACCACACAATGCCATGAGCACACCACACAATGCCAAACATGTACAGAGTATATTAGTGTCTACGTTGCTTGTGTAAACCTCAGCATCTGCTTGCGTTGGCTCTCCGTTTCCGTTTGGATGGCCAGTCTGTCTTCCTCTCTGTCCTGCTCTTTGGCCATCTGCTCCAGGTCCTAGTGCCAACCACAGCAAACCAAAAACAACCACCACACAATCAAACACTGTGACGTCTTACACCACTACGCCAGTGGTTTTCATATTTCATATAATTTCGTCGCTGGGGAGTCAGCGAAACCACTATTTGATGAGATTTAGCCTCGGTAGAACCAAAACTAAGGATTTTATTTTATCGCTGGATAAGATTTTATACACAATTCCTTGCTGTATTGATGTGGTACCATTAGGAGAGATACAGTAACAGGCAAACGATCAAAATAACAATTATTTTGCATTCTATAATTGTGTAGATAATAATAATGCAGATGTTTAACAAAAATCTAACTCTTGAGAGCATAAAATGAAACCGTAAGGGTCCATTTGGTTTCATTTTACAAGAGTTAAAGTGATGAGAGTTGGTAACCAACCATAGATAAAGGTCCATTTGGTTACCAACTCTGGGCACCTAAGCTGGCAATCCTGCCTGACAGCGTGTCACGGCTTCGAGTTCAGATCCCGACGACCTTTGCTGCGTGTCACCCCCACAATCTATCTCCCCATTTCCTGTCAGACAACTGTGTACCTATCAATAAAGTCATAAAAAAGCCCCCAAAAATATATTAAAACTAGAACTGCACTCTGTCGAGTGCATACTTGCTTGTTGCACACTAGTAGGCCATAAATGGCCAACTAGTGCGCAAGCAGAGCGCGCAAGTACTTTCAACCGCTGTAAACTGTCAAATCTCAGTATATCTGTGAAGGAACGTTTGAAATGTATAATTATTAGGTGTAACTATTTGCTACCTACCTACTTTATGCATATAAACACCTAGTATTATTAAGTATGGTTCAAGTTTCTATCTATATAAGAAATACAGTTTTATCGATGTAGATATATTCTAGATCCCTTTTTAGTTTTTCAAAGAAAAATAAATCATTGATATGATATGTGATGAAAAAAAAGGTATATAAACTGATATATTATACAGTATAATTATTTTATTATTTATTGTAAATTGTCAATTGTTTTAAATGTATTTCATCTTGGATTATAGTGATATTAATACTAAATCATGATCAGAGTAATATGTGTCTCTAACTTCAATTTCTGTAATAATACTTTCACATTTGTTAAAATATACATGATCTACAATACTTCTGTAATCTGTAATTGGATTTGTATTTAATTGTTTAAAGCCTAATCTTGACATGAAGGTCTTTATACTTCTATCTTTCTCAGTATAATGGTCTTCATTGAAATCTCCTATTATCATAATTGCAGAAGTCGGTGATGATAGATACTTTACCATGTTTTCGAGAAATGTGTTTAACTGTGAAAGGTCTGTTTTAGGTGATCTGTACATAAGAATGATATATAGATCTTTATCTTTTACATGTATACATACGTGTTCTACTCTTTCTAATATCCTGATTTCATTTTGAATTATTTCAATGGAAATATCTTCTTTTATAGCAAACATAACTCCCCCACCTATATCATATTCTCTGTCATTCCTGATTGTATTGTAATTCGTGTTCATTGTTTTTAATTTAAAAGTAATGTTATTATTTTTCTTTAAGTGTGTTTCAGTAAAAGCTATTAGTATTTATTATTATTAAAACCCCTTTCTCGATAATAATTGACAGTTGTTTTATCAATAATTGGATATTTATCATCATCTTCCAAAGGACTATCTGATTTTTATATTAATGATGGTGTTTCGATTACATCTTCAGGTTTACTTTTGTAAAGTTTATCCTCTTGAGCAGGGATGTCAAACTCAAATACACAGTGGGCCAAAATAATTGAGGTCCCACTCCCAGGGATAAAAAAACATATCAAATGGGGTCCGTAGCCTAATGCATGTGTGTGTGTGTGTGTGTGTGTGTGTGTACAGTTTCCCTGAGTTCTTGCCTGTATCCGCAGTCTGAGCTGGTTGAGCTTCACCTTCACCAGAGAGTTGAGCTCCATGAGAGCAGACTGGGGGCCGGGACAATCTCTGATGTCCTGCGGCACACACAAGGGTCGCACGCACGCAAACACACAACGTCGCATGAGATATTATGGATAATAATAAACAGAGTATTAAACTTAGAACATTTAATTTAATTTTTAATCAAATAGTAAACACATATATTTCCATTGCTGAATAGGTGGAACTTCAGCTCTCACTGGTGAACCTTCAGCTCTCACTGGACCAGTTCGCAGCCAAGTGAACGGCGGCTGAGATGAGGATCAGTGTCTCCAAATCTGAGGCCATGGTTCTCAGCAGGAAACCGGTGGATTGTGCAGTCCGGGTAGGGAATGAGGCATTTTGAGGTGAAGGAGTTTAAGTATCTCGGGGTCTTGTTCACGAGTGAGGGGAGGACGGAGAAGGAGATCAGCCGGTGAATCAGAGCGGCAGGGGCGGTATTGCAGTCGCTGCCTGTACCGCACTGTTGTGACGAAAAGGGAGTTGAGCCAGAAGGCAAAGCTCTCCGTCTACCGAGTAATCTTCGTTCCTACTCTCACCTATGGTCATGAAGTGTGGGTCATGACCGAAATAATAAGGTTGTGAATACAAGCGGCCGAAATTAGTTTTCTTCGACGGGTGGCTGGCATCTCCCTTAGAGATAGGGTGAGAAGTTCAGTCATGCGGGAGAGACTCGGAGTAGAGAGTAGAGTCGCTGCTTCTTCACCTAGAAAGGAGCCAGCTTACAGTAGGACAAAGTAGGTAGTTTGGGCATCTGGTTAGGATGCCTCTCGGGCGTCTCCCTAGGGAGGTCCTCGAGGCACGTCCCACTGGGAGGAGACCCCAGGGCAGATACCAAGGCACAGTTGGAGGAACGTTTTTTGTGATGCTTTAGTTAGTACATAATGTATTAATTGGCCTTGTAATAAACACTGACAACACTTACATGTGTACATCAAATAGTTTAAATAGTTATATTTACAGTCTTTCACACTGACTCGGTCTCGGTGACTTACCTTAAGAAACGTATATCAATATCATAATATATACTGTACATAAAAATACATTTGCATATTATTTTCATTATTATTTTATATATTATTTTGATTGTATGTATGTTTTTAGATAATGGATGAGCTATTTCAACTTCCATACATAAGCATGTCTGTAAAAAACAAAAACGATGTGTAGTGTAGGCTGTACTATTATCAATATATTAGCCTTGGATTAATATGGTCACGGTCTATGACAGTCTTGTATCATAGGCTAATAATTATACAACAATATGTTTTCTATAGCATCTTAGTGTTTATCGGTTCTATAGAAAGAAACTTTATTTATGTGTCATGCACCAGAGATGCCCAGCCCGCAGGTGTACAATAAAATAGAATTCAAGCAAACAAAACAATAAACATTCTGCCTTTTTCCCCCAAGCCTTGAATAAGAATTGATTGATTGATTGAAATATTTATTAACAGTTTGTAGAATTTGAGTGGACGACCCAATTAAGCATTACACTTGTTTACAACGAAAATACCTTTCCTAAAACACACAAATAGTTAACATTTTACAAAAATACTAAATGTCTTAATTCATCACAGTGGACAGTAAAACAAAAACATGAATTTAATTTTCTACCAACCATACCATACGAACTCTGTCCTCAGTGAATCTATATCCGTTTCCTCTCGGATCGTAGATGTATTTGATCGATTTTGATTTGATTTTTGTCAGAGACTGAGAGTCTCTGACAAAAATGTCAGAATCGATCAAATACATCTACGAGTCTAAATCTTAGGCTACCTGTTGCCAATGGTAATGGTAATCTATATAAAATATACACTGATACGTATCATCATATCCAACAGATTTGTATGTGTCAGCATCCATTTGCACCCATTTGTTTTATTTAGGTGGAACGAATACACGCTTAAAGTTCTGTATTAATGGAATAAAACGATTTATTTCTGTTCTACAACGTAACAACTATGATCATATTTCTCCAGTTAGTTTACTTGCACATTTGATTCAGTCTGTAACGCAAACGCTTTGTAGTTTTACTAGTTAACTTCGTAACAATGTGGCTGTTCTCGTTCTTCTAATCTCAGTAGAATTAACACATTAAATAACAATAGTAAAATAACATGAATGACGCAGACACATTGATAGAATGTTCTGATAGTTATACCTGAATGAAAGCTTTGATCTCCAGGTCATATTTGATTATTTCTTGTCCACAAATTCGGACGTGTACGTCCAAAGAAGCCGCCATGTTTGTTTTGTTTTAGTACGGCAACTATATGAGGGACAATCGGCAGCGTCTAGTGAGCTAATCTAGTGAGCTAATTTAAGACTTCCGGTGGACGATCTCTTCAAAATAAGAGTACCCTCTAGAGTATTGAAAAAAAGTTTAATTTGCACATTAAAACTACAAATTAAGCATTTAAATGATGCTATATGATGCTATAAGACAAGATTATGTTTCTGTGTAAGAATAAGTAATTAAATCCTTATAATAATAATAATAAAGTTATCTAAATGGATAAATGCTATTCACTGGAGTGCATGGACTTTATAAAGTGGACACTGGACAAAAGACGGCTCCGCAAGGCAACTATCTGGACATACCCACGCGTTCGGGGAGATGTCCTATACCACACCCCACTCTCCGCTAAGCGGGAGAGGTGTAAAATTCACAGCAGCAGACCTTCTACTGGGGTCAAGGCTGACAAAAAGTACCGTTTCCGGACCCAGAATGGACACTGGACAAAAGACGGCTCCGCGAGGCAACTATCTGGACATACCCACGCGTTCGGGGAGATGTCCTGTACCACACCCCACTCTCCGCTAAGCGGGAGAGGTGTAAAATTCACAGCAGCAGACCTTCTACTGTGGTCAACGCTGAAAAAAGTACTGTTTCCGGACCCATAATGGACACTGGACAAAGAGGCCTCCGCGAGGCAACTATCTGGACATACCCACACGTTCGGGGAGATGTCCTCTACCACACCACACTCTCCGCTAAGCGGGAGAGGTGTAAAATTCACAGCAGCAGACCTTCTACTGGGGTCAATGCTGACAAAAAGTACCGTTTCCGGACCCAGAATGGACACTGGACAAAGAGGCCTCCGCGAGGCAACTATCTGGACATACCCACACGTTCGGGGAGATGTCCTCTACCACACCACACTCTCCGCTAAGCGGGAGAGGTGTAAAATTCACAGCAGCAGACCTTCTACTGGGGTCAAGGCTGACAAAAAGTACCGTTTCCGGACCCAGAATGGACACTGGACAAAAGACGGCTCCGCGAGGCAACTATCTGGACATACCCACGCGTTCGGGGAGATGTCCTGTACCACACCCCACTCTCCGCTAAGCGGGAGAGGTGTAAAATTCACAGCAGCAGACCTTCTACTGGGGTCAATGCTGACAAAAAGTACCGTTTCCGGACCCAGAATGGACACTGGACAAAGAGGCCTCCGCGAGGCAACTATCTGGACATACCCACACGTTCGGGGAGATGTCCTCTACCACACCACACTCTCCGCTAAGCGGGAGAGGTGTAAAATTCACAGCAGCAGACCTTCTACTGGGGTCAAGGCTGACAAAAAGTACCGTTTCCGGACCCAGAATGGACACTGGACAAAAGACGGCTCCGCGAGGCAACTATCTGGACATACCCACGCGTTCGGGGAGATGTCCTGTACCACACCCCACTCTCCGCTAAGCGGGAGAGGTGTAAAATTCACAGCAGCAGACCTTCTACTGTGGTCAACGCTGAAAAAAGTACCGTTTCCGGACCCAGAATGGACACTGGACAAAGAGGCCTCCGCGAGGCAACTATCTGGACATACCCACACGTTCGGGGAGATGTCCTCTACCACACCACACTCTCCGCTAAGCGGGAGAGGTGTAAAATTCACAGCAGCAGACCTTCTACTGGGGTCAATGCTGACAAAAAGTACCGTTTCCGGACCCAGAATGGACACTGGACAAAGAGGCCTCCGCGAGGCAACTATCTGGACATACCCACACGTTCGGGGAGATGTCCTCTACCACACCACACTCTCCGCTAAGCGGGAGAGGTGTAACATTCACAGCAGCAGACCTTCTACTGGGGTCAAGGCTGACAAAAAGTACCGTTTCCGGACCCAGAATGGACACTGGACAAAAGACGGCTCCGCGAGGCAACTATCTGGACATACCCACGCGTTCGGGGAGATGTCCTGTACCACACCCCACTCTCCGCTAAGCGGGAGAGGTGTAAAATTCACAGCAGCAGACCTTCTACTGTGGTCAACGCTGAAAAAAGTACCGTTTCCGGACCCAGAATGGACACTGGACAAAGAGGCCTCCGCGAGGCAACTATCTGGACATACCCACGCGTTCGGGGAGATGTCCTCTACCACACCACACTCTCCGCTAAGCGGGAGAGGTGTAAAATTCACAGCAGCAGACCTTCTACTGGGGTCAATGCTGACAAAAAGTACCGTTTCCGGACCCAGAATGGACACTGGACAAAGAGGCCTCCGCGAGGCAACTATCTGGACATACCCACGTGTTCGGGGAGATGTCCTCTACCACACCCCACTCTCCGCTAAGCGAGAGAGGTGTAAAATTCACAGCAGCAGACCTTCTACTGGGGTCAAGGCTGACAAAAAGTACCGTTTCCGGACCCAGAATGGACACTGGACAAAAGACGGCTCCGCGAGGCAACTATCTGGACATACCCACGCGTTCGGGGAGATGTCCTGTACCACACCCCACTCTCCGCTAAGCGGGAGAGGTGTAAAATTCACAGCAGCAGACCTTCTACTGTGGTCAACGCTGAAAAAAGTACCGTTTCTGGACCCAGAATGGACACTGGACAAAGAGGCCTCCGCGAGGCAACTATCTGGACATACCCACACGTTCGGGGAGATGTCCTCTACCACACCACACTCTCCGCTAAGCGGGAGAGGTGTAAAATTCACAGCAGCAGACCTTCTACTGGGGTCAATGCTGACAAAAAGTACCGTTTCCGGACCCAGAATGGACACTGGACAAAGAGGCCTCCGCGAGGCAACTATCTGGACATACCCACACGTTCGGGGAGATGTCCTCTACCACACCACACTCTCCGCTAAGCGGGAGAGGTGTAACATTCACAGCAGCAGACCTTCTACTGGGGTCAAGGCTGACAAAAAGTACCGTTTCCGGACCCAGAATGGACACTGGACAAAAGACGGCTCCGCGAGGCAACTATCTGGACATACCCACGCGTTCGGGGAGATGTCCTGTACCACACCCCACTCTCCGCTAAGCGGGAGAGGTGTAAAATTCACAGCAGCAGACCTTCTACTGTGGTCAACGCTGAAAAAAGTACCGTTTCCGGACCCAGAATGGACACTGGACAAAGAGGCCTCCGCGAGGCAACTATCTGGACATACCCACGCGTTCGGGGAGATGTCCTCTACCACACCACACTCTCCGCTAAGCGGGAGAGGTGTAAAATTCACAGCAGCAGACCTTCTACTGGGGTCAATGCTGACAAAAAGTACCGTTTCCGGACCCAGAATGGACACTGGACAAAGAGGCCTCCGCGAGGCAACTATCTGGACATACCCACGTGTTCGGGGAGATGTCCTCTACCACACCCCACTCTCCGCTAAGCGAGAGAGGTGTAAAATTCACAGCAGCAGACCTTCTACTGGGGTCAACGCTCAAAAAAGTGCTGTGCCTTGGGGCATTGACATGAAATCACTTTCTCTACGCAAGCTAAGTCAGGTCAAGGAGTTACCTCTAGCTTTGGAATGGGTGTCACTTGTGTGCGTTGATTGCATCTGTCTGTGCATTTATGCATTTGTTTGTCCTGACGAAACTTGATTATTTCTCGACTGTTTATTTTCTCGTATGACACGACATAGAAACTACTTGTGACTACTGTCTTTGTGTGCTGTCGAGCAGATGTTCTTTGCATCAGCTCAAAGGTATAGCCTGCTGTGTCATTCGATTCATTTGTCCAGATATGCCATTTATGATCTTTAAGGATGTACAATGACGCATATGGTGGCCTGTCGAAAAATACACACATACTGGTCAAAGCATACTCATTTTGGTGGTACAGACAGGATAAATTGAACGTTTTTGGAATTTTTGTGCCAGCTCTTAACAGGAGAAGTAAGGTCTGTGGGCTGTTAATTACTTCATATGTTGATAAGCTCTTTTCCTGCTGACATGTTTCACATTGTTCAGATTGAGCAGGTAATATTTGTGCAATAGTGTCTAAGATGCCTTTTTGTGACACGTCAAGTGGCTGCACTATGAATTGTGACATGTTCTTTGTAGATGGTAAGGCCTTGTCACCACATTGAGTACAACTATACAGACTAAGACTTTTCAGGCAAAGCAGGTCATCTCCAAGGAAAGGAGACCGAAGTGTGTATTCTACAAAGCTGTTTAATATGGTGCATACTTCTGTCTTAGAACATTTCTGAGACACTAATGACACTGATGTGTTGGCTAGATTGAATTTCTCAAGTTTCCGTCTAAATGTTGAGTCCTGCGCTGCTGCTTCTTCAAGCCGTGTGTGACATTTTTTGATAGCAGATGTAGAATTGGTAATGGTATAGCTTCACACATATTGTCATTTAGACTTTCATTGCATAAAACCACATCATCATCATCTTCTTCCAAATTGTCCTCCGTTATTGTTCTGTTAATTGCTTTCAACTGTCCAGGCACAGAATGTACAGATGTCTGTATGTTTTGCTTGAACAACTGTGTGGACACCACACATACTCAACCAAACTACTAGTTTGTGTATAAAATCTAATGGGTCATTGTGCATTCCTAAGGCCAAGTAAGATGCTATTCACTAGTTGTTGAGTGACACCACAGATTGTTTTGCAATCAAATGTGTGACCTGGATTTTGAAAAAACGCTTGAATGAGAGCTGCTAAATTCCCCGGCATAGATGACAACTGAACCATCGAAGTAGGTGTCAATGGTTTCAATTTATCTTGTACTACTTGTAGATGCAGTATACCCACGCGTTCGGGGAGATGTCCTGTACCACACCCCACTCTCCGCTAAGTGGGAGAGGTGTAAAATTCACGGCAGCAGACCTTCTACTGAGGTCAACGCTCAAAAAAGTGCTGTGCCTTGGGGCATTGACAATTATTTAATTAACGAATTAAATAACCTTATTTTATTCTGAAGGCAACCGGATGTCTTAAATTAGCTAGCTCTCAGACAGGAAGTTCTAAATTAGCTCATAAGACGGAGCCAAATATCTGTCTGAGAGTGGAGCCTGCCTGGCAAATGACATGGGGGGTCCTTTTTGTGGGCTTGGCCGAAAGTGGGCGTTACCAAAAGGTGGGCGTGGCCATGGCCGCCAGAAGTCTGTCAGATTTTGACAGCTTCAAATTAGTGTTAAACATAATATAACCCAATTGACTCCAGTCCTCTCTGTTTAATATATCTATAATGAAACTATATAAACTATGCATATACCATGAAGTGCTATGACTACTAGCTCTGGTCCATAGCTCTAATGCGTTTCATTTAGAGCTATGTTACTCTAAACTTCCCCGCTCGCATGAATGCAGACCAGCCTCTACTCTTTGGCGTAAATAAAAAGAACGTTTTTGCTACACATAAAAACAAAGGCGAGTTGTGTCATTAGAAAGCCTACTTTGGTAATTGGTTCTAGTTCTAGTGAACAGAAATAATAAATAAATAGACTTACTAACCTAACTGTAGGGAGTGCAAACACATTAAAGAACCTGGGGGTTATCATCTATGAAAAGGCAACACAATGAGCAGAAAATAAAAATGAACCATGTAAATACAACAAATTGAGCAGAGCACTGCAGGGAGTTGAACCCCATTCCGGTAAACTAGAAGTACCACAACCAGTGCCTTGGTTTTTGTTTTGTTTTACGAGGTCCATTCGTTGAAATGTAAATTTTGCATTGCAACGGTAAAGTAATTTAATTCACAATTAACATTGTAGGCAATAATTAATAACGGTATGGCACCAGGCCAAAGCCATGGGGATAGAGTATGTTTTGCACTCTGAGTGAGTGTGTGTGTGTGTGTGTCCGTCAGTTTGTTAACAGCTAATCTCCAGCACCATTAACCCGGTCGATGCCAAATTTTGCACACACACTCCCTGGATGCCAACGATGAACCTCTGTCCCAAATTTTCCAGAACGGCCAGTATAGCACCACACATTTTTGTATGCCCTCCGAGACTATGGACTATAGCCTTTCGCTTTTCCGCGATTTAACCTTTTTTCAAATCGTGAACAATGATGAAGAATCGCGCACTATAGCATGCCACTTAATGACCTTGGGGTCATCAAGGTCATTGATATTGATCAATAACCTTGAGCAGTATAAATGACCTTCAATAAGACTAGTAAATGACCTTGACCAGTATAAATGACCTTGACAAGTACAAATGACCTTGACCAGTATAAATGACCGTGACCAGTATATGACTGACCAGTATAAATTACCTTCATGAGACTAGTAAATGACCTTGACCAGTATAAATGACCTTTAGAAGACTAGTAAATGATCTTCACCAGTATAAATGACCTTTAGAAGACTAGTAAATGATCTTCACCAGTATAAATGACCTTGACCAGTATGCGGTCCGTGACCATGGACTATAGCCTTTTGCTTTTCCTTGATTTTCACCTTTAAAAAATCCTCAACAATGATGAAGAATCGCACACTATAGCGTGCCGCTCAATGACCTGAGACCATGGAACAATGAATGAAATACAACACATTGAGCAGGGCACTGCAGGGAGTTGAACCCCGTTCCTGTAAACCAGAAGTCCGACACCAGTGCCTTAGTTTTTGTGTTGTTGTTCATTTAAAGGTCCAGGTGTGCATACGCATGTGCCCCTGTGTGTGTAGGTGCATGTGTGCATGTGTGTGCACGCTTCAATGACCACTGTTGGACCCAATGGCGATCAAGGACCTCAGGGAGCCACCCATAATTCACAACGGTCACAGCGAACTCTGTTGCATCACAACTGGTGGCCAACAGTCGTAACCAACACCGCCACGACCCACAGGAGAATACCATCGCACAGTGGTATCAGACCAACCACAATCAGCCAGCCCTCAAACCAAACCCTTCGACCTAGAAGAACTCAAAACTGCAATGGGAAAGTTGAAACCCGGAAAAGCAGCAGGGATTGATGACATACTGGCAGAAATTATACAGCACCTGGAACCTAACGCAAAGACCTGGCACGTGGGGATGCTGAACACATGCATGGCACAGAAAACCATCCCTTCTGTCTGGAGAAAAGCCAAAGTGGTTGCAATCCCCAAACCTGGCAAAGACCCATCATCCTCAAAGAGCTACCGACCCATTTCCCTCCTCTGCATCACCTACAAGAGAGGCTGCTACTCCAACGCCTCATACCACTCATAGACACCAAGCTGACTAAAGACCAAGCTGGTTTCCGTCCCGTCCTGTGCTGGACAGAGCTCAACCTCACCCAACACATTGAGGATGGGTTTGAGGGAAAACAAATAACTGGAGCAGCAACTGGAGGGCGAAGGAAGCACGCAGGCAGCTTGTGCCTGCCTGCGTGCCTGCCTGCCTTCCTCATGTGGAAGCTGCATAGTTGAGTTTGTGTGTGTGTTTCTTTTTCTGTCTTTCTTTCTTAGGACGAAGATCAAGGTAGACGCCGTTGGAAGGCTCAACACAAGCCGATGCCCCTAGAGATCCATCCCAAAGCTTCCCTCAGGGAGTCCAGCAAGCCAGCTAGCCAGCAAGCCCGCCCAGTCAGCCAACGCAGCCAGCCAGCTCCGCCAGTCAGCCAGTGTAGAAAGTCAGGCTGCCAAGCCAGCGCACATCAGCCCTTGCAGTCAACCATTGTAGCCATACCAGCCTTGCTCAGTCAGCTCAGCCAGGCCTCTCTCGAGGCCTGGCTCTCTGTCTGCCTGGCCCGGTCTGCCCCGCCCTGCCTTGCAGCAACAGAACCATCCTTGCTGGCAAGCCAGCCAGCTCAGAATACGAGCTCAGCAAGCCAGCGCAGCTGGCAAGCACGCAGTTAGTCTAAACCAGTTTCAGACTGGCAGGCCAAGGCAGACAGACAGGAAGACCGAGGCGCCTAGGCAGGCAGACAGGCCAGGAAGGCAACAAAGTGCAGGCAGGGGGACTGTCCGGCCTAAGGCTGCGCTGCAAGGGTTGGAGCCTGGCCAGCTCCTGCTGGTCTAGACTGAGTGGCTGTGGCTGCACAGTAAGGCTGCGGTAACCTAGTCTGGGCTTGCTGCTGCACTGGCTTGCTCAGCTCGCATTCTGAGCTGGCTGGCTTTCCAGAAAGGCTGGTTCTGTTGTTGCAAGGCAGGGCAGGGCAGACCGGGCCAGGCAGACAGAGAGCCAGGCCTCAAGAGAGGCCTGGCTGAGCTGACTGAGCAAGGCTGGTATGGCTGCAATGGCTGACTGCAAGGGCTGATATGCTCTGGCTTGGCAGCCTGACTTTCTACACTGGCTGACTGGCGGAGCTGACTGGCTGCGTTGGCTGACTGGGCAGGCTTGCTGGCTAGCTGGCTTGCTGTGCTCCCTGAGGGAAGCTTTGGGATGGATCTCTAGGGGCATCGGCTAGTGTTGAGCCTTCCTATGGCGTCTACCTTGATCTCCGTCCTAAGAAAGAAAGACAGAAAAAGAAAGACACACAAACCCAACTATGCAGCTTCCACCTGAGGAACCGATACGCGAGAAAAGAACTGAGCGTCACTTGGGATGGTCACAAACTCTCCAACCATACCCACCCCATGTATCTTGGAGTTACACTGGACAGGACACTCTTCTTCAAAAAAACACCTGGAGAACACAAAAGCCACGGTCAACACCCACAATAACATCCTGTGAAAACTAGTGAACTCCCAAGTGGGGCGCAGACCCACAAACAATCCGTGCAACTGCCATGGCCCTGTCTTTCTCTACAGCAGAGTATTCCTGCTCAAGCTGGAGCCGATCACGTCACACCAAATTGGTCGACACAGCCCTAAATGACACCTGTCGCATCATCACGGGATGGGTCAAGAAAACACCTGTCCCGTCCGTGCCTTTATGCGCTAGCCGGCACCTCCCCCCGCACATCAGACGACTGTGTAACGCTCAAGATGAATGGAAAACACAGGAGATAGACAGTGAAGTCTGGAATGAAATGATAGAGAACACCTCACACACACAGTTTCCTTTCGTGGCTGTTTACATTCGAGGGTCGCCGGTCCTCTCAAACGGAACAGTTTAACGTCATGCCCAGGACGAAAAGATATAGAGAACACCATAATGACAAATGACAAATAACAGCAGGAAGGCATGGGCCACAATCCACCGTCTTGGCAAAGACCACACCACCCATAATTCACAACGGTCACAGCAAATTCTGTTGCATCACAACTAGTGTAGGTATTGGATGGAGCCCGCACACCACAGGTATAAGAAAGACGTGATGCAGAGGAGGGAAATGGGTCGGTAGCTCTTCGGGGATAATGGGTCTTTGCCAGGTTTAGGGATTGCAACCACTTTGGCCTTTTTCCAGACAGAAGGGGTGGTTTTCTGTGCTGTGCATGTGTTCAGCATCCCCACAAGCCAGGGCCTTGAGTTAGGTCCCAGATGCTGTATCATTTCTGCCAGTAGGTCATCAATCCCTGCTGCTTTTCCGGGTTTCAACTTTCCCATTGCAGTTTCAAGTTCTTCTAGGTCGAAGGGTTTGGTTTGAGTGATGGCTGATTATGGTTGGTCTGATACCACTGTGCGATGGTATTCTATGTGGGTCGGTGGCGGTGTTGGTTACAACTGTTGGCCACCAGTTGTGACCAAGACCGCCACCAACCCACAGGAGAATACCATCGCACAGTGGTATCAGACCAACCACAATCAGCCAGCCTTCAAACCAAACCCTTCGACCTAGAAGAACGTGAAACTGCAATGGGAAAGTTGAAACCCGGAAAAGCAGCAGGGATTGATGACCTACTAGCAGAAATGATACAGCACCTGGGACCTAACGGAAAGACCTGGCTTGTGGGGATGCTGAACACATGCATAGCACAGAAAACCATCCCTTCTGTCTGGAAAAAGGCCAAAGTGGTTGCAATCCCTAAACCTGGCAAAGACCCATTATCCCCAAAGAGCTACCGACCCATTTCCCTCCTCTGCATCACCTACAAGCCTATCCCGTCACACCAAATTGGTCGACACAGCCCTAAATGACACCTGTGGCATCATCATAGGATGCATCAAGACAACACCTGACCCTGTCCCAACACCTGTTTACATTCGAGGGTCGCCGGTCCTCTCGAACGGAACAGTTTAACGTCATGCCCAGGACGAAAAGATATAGAGAACACCAACATGACAAATAACAGCAGGAAGGCATGGGCCACAATCCACCGTCTTGGCAAAGACCACACCATCCATAATTCACAACGGTCACAGCAAACTCTATTGCATCACAACTGGTGTAGTTATTGGATGGAGCCCGCACACCACCAAAAAAAAGAAAAACAACATACTATAGTATGCCCTCCGTGACCATGGACTTTAGCCTTTCGCTTTTCTGCAATTTAACCTTTTTTCAAATCCTCAACAATGATGAAGAATCGCGCACTATAGCGTGCCACTTAATGACCTTGACCAATATCAATGACCTTGAGCAGTATAAATTACCTTCAATAAGACTAGTAAATGACCTTGACCAGTATAAATGACCTTGACAAGTACAAATGACCTTGACCAGTATAAATGACCTTCACCAGTAGAAATGACCGTGACCAGTATATGACTGTGACCAGTATAAATTACCTTCATGAGACTAGTAATTGACCTTGACCAGTATAAATGACCTTTAGAAGACTAGTAAATGATCTTCACCAGTATAAATGACCTTTAGAAGACTAGTAAATGATCTTCACCAGTATAAATGACCTTGACCAGTATGCGGTCCGTGACCATGGACTATAGCCTTTTGCTTTTCCTTGATTTTCACCTTTAAAAAATCCTCAACAATGATGAAGAATCGCACACTATAGCGCGCCGCTCAATGACCTGAGACCATGGACCAATGAATGAAATACAACACATTGAGCAGGGCACTGCAGGGAGTTGAACCCCGTTCCGGTAAACCAGAAGTCCGACACCAGTGCCTTAGTTTTTGTGTTGTTGTTCATTTAAAGGTCCAGGTGTGCATACGCATGTGCCCCTGTGTGTGTAGGTGCATGTGTGCATGTGTGTGCACGCTTCAATGACCACTGTTGGACCCAATGGCGATCAAGGACCTCAGGGAGCCACCCATAATTCACAACGGTCACAGCGAACTCTGTTGCATCACAACTGGTGGCCAACAGTCGTAACCAACACCGCCACGACCCACAGGAGAATACCATCGCACAGTGGTATCAGACCAACCACAATCAGCCAGCCCTCAAACCAAACCCTTCGACCTAGAAGAACTCAAAACTGCAATGGGAAAGTTGAAACCCGGAAAAGCAGCAGGGATTGATGACATACTGGCAGAAATTATACAGCACCTGGAACCTAACGCAAAGACCTGGCTCGTGGGGATGCTGAACACATGCATGGCACAGAAAACCATCCCTTCTGTCTGGAGAAAAGCCAAAGTGGTTGCAATCCCCAAACCTGGCAAAGACCCATCATCCTCAAAGAGCTACCGACCCATTTCCCTCCTCTGCATCACCTACAAGAGAGGCTGCTACTCCAACGCCTCATACCACTCATAGACACCAAGCTGACTAAAGACCAAGCTGGTTTCCGTCCCGTCCTGTGCTGGACAGAGCTCAACCTCACCCAACACATTGAGGATGGGTTTGAGGGAAAACAAATAACTGGAGCAGCAACTGGAGGGCGAAGCAAGCACGCAGGCAGCTTGTGCCTGCCTGCGTGCCTGCCTGCCTTCCTCATGTGGAAGCTGCATAGTTGAGTTTGTGTGTGTGTTTCTTTTTCTGTCTTTCTTTCTTAGGACGAAGATCAAGGTAGACGCCGTTGGAAGGCTCAACACAAGCCGATGCCCCTAGAGATCCATCCCAAAGCTTCCCTCAGGGAGTCCAGCAAGCCAGCTAGCCAGCAAGCCCGCCCAGTCAGCCAACGCAGCCAGCCAGCTCCGCCAGTCAGCCAGTGTAGAAAGTCAGGCTGCCAAGCCAGCGCACATCAGCCCTTGCAGTCAACCATTGTAGCCATACCAGCCTTGCTCAGTCAGCTCAGCCAGGCCTCTCTCGAGGCCTGGCTCTCTGTCTGCCTGGCCCGGTCTGCCCCGCCCTGCCTTGCAGCAACAGAACCAGCCTTGCTGGCAAGCCAGCCAGCTCAGAATACGAGCTCAGCAAGCCAGCGCAGCTGGCAAGCACGCAGTTAGTCTAAACCAGTTTCAGACTGGCAGGCCAAGGCAGACAGACAGGAAGACCGAGGCGCCTAGGCAGGCAGACAGGCCAGGAAGGCAACAAAGTGCAGGCAGGGGGACTGTCCGGCCTAAGGCTGCGCTGCAAGGGTTGGAGCCTGGCCAGCTCCTGCTGGTCTAGACTGAGTGGCTGTGGCTGCACAGTAAGGCTGCGGTAACCTAGTCTGGGCTTGCTGCTGCACTGGCTTGCTCAGCTCGCATTCTGAGCTGGCTGGCTTTCCAGAAAGGCTGGTTCTGTTGCTGCAAGGCAGGGCAGGGCAGACCGGGCCAGGCAGACAGAGAGCCAGGCCTCAAGAGAGGCCTGGCTGAGCTGACTGAGCAAGGCTGGTATGGCTGCAATGGCTGACTGCAAGGGCTGATATGCTCTGGCTTGGCAGCCTGACTTTCTACACTGGCTGACTGGCGGAGCTGACTGGCTGCGTTGGCTGACTGGGCAGGCTTGCTGGCTAGCTGGCTTGCTGTGCTCCCTGAGGGAAGCTTTGGGATGGATCTCTAGGGGCATCGGCTAGTGTTGAGCCTTCCTATGGCGTCTACCTTGATCTCCGTCCTAAGAAAGAAAGACAGAAAAAGAAAGACACACAAACCCAACTATGCAGCTTCCACCTGAGGAACCGAGACGCGAGAAAAGAACTGAGCGTCACTTGGGATGGTCACAAACTCTCCAACCATACCCACCCCATGTATCTTGGAGTTACACTGGACAGGACACTCTTCTTCAAAAAAACACCTGGAGAACACAAAAGCCACGGTCAACACCCACAATAACATCCTGTGAAAACTAGTGAACTCCCAAGTGGGGCGCAGACCCACAAACAATCCGTGCAACTGCCATGGCCCTGTCTTTCTCTACAGCAGAGTATGCCTGCTCAAGCTGGAGCCGATCACGTCACACCAAATTGGTCGACACAGCCCTAAATGACACCTGTCGCATCATCACGGGATGGGTCAAGACAACACCTGTCCCGTCCGTGCCTTTATGCGCTAGCCGGCACCTCCCCCCGCACATCAGACGACTGTGTAACGCTCAAGATGAATGGAAAACACAGGAGATAGACAGTGAAGTCTGGAATGAAATGATAGAGAACACCTCACACACACAGTTTCCTTTCGTGGCCGTTTACATTCGAGGGTCGCCGGTCCTCTCGAACGGAACAGTTTAACGTCATGCCCAGGACGAAAAGATATAGAGAACACCATAATGACAAATAACAGCAGGAAGGCATGGGCCACAATCCACCGTCTTGGCAAAGACCACACCACCCATAATTCACAACGGTCACAGCAAACTCTGTTGCATCACAACTGGTGTAGGTATTGGATGGAGCCCGCACACCACAGGTATAAGAAAGACGTGATGCAGAGGAGGGAAATGGGTCGGTAGCTCTTCGGGGATAATGGGTCTTTGCCAGGTTTAGGGATTGCAACTACTCCAGCCTTTTTCCAAACAGAAGGGATGGTTTTCTGTGCTATGCATGTGTTCAGCATCCCCACAAGCCAGGTCCTTGCGATAGGTCCCAGGTGCTGTATCATTTCTGCAAGTATGCCATCAATCCCTGCTGCTTTTCCGGGTTTCAACTTTCCCATTGCAGTTTCACGTTCTTCTAAGTCGAAGGGTTTGGTTTGAGGGCTGGCTGATTGTGGTTGGTCTGATACCACTGTGCGATGGTATTCTATGTGGGTCGGTGGCGGTGTTGGTTACAACTGTTGGCCACCAGTTGTGACCAAGACCGCCACCGACCCACAGGAGAATACCATCGCACAGTGGTATCAGACCAACCACAATCAGCCAGCCCTCAAACCAAACCCTTCGACCTAGAAGAACTTGAAACTGCAATGGGAAAGTTGAAACCCGGAAAAGCAGCAGGGATTGATGACCTACTGGCAGAAATGTTACAGCACCTGGGACCCAACGCAAAGACCTGGCTTGTGGGGATGCTGAACACATGCATAGCACAGAAAACCATCCCTTCTGTCTGGGAAAAGGCCAAAGTGGTTGCAATCCCTAAACCTGGCAAAGACCCATTATCCACAAAGAGCTACCGACCCATTTCCCTCTGCATCACCTACAAGGCTATATGAGAAGCTGCTACTCCAACGCCTTGTTGCCACTCATAGATACCAAGCTGACTAAAGACCAAGCTGGTTTCCGTCCCAGCCGCTCCTGTGCTGGACAGAGCTCAACCTCACCCAACACATTGAGGATGGGTTTGAGGGGAAACAAATAACTGGAGCAGCATTCAGAGATCTCTCTGCTGCCTACGAGACTGTCCAACACCGCACAATGGTCAGGAAAAGCCTCCTCAACAACAGGCGCTTCTATGTCCAGTTAAATGACCAGAGGAGTAAATGGAAAGCCCAAAAGAACGGCCTCCAACAAGGTGGCGTGCTCGCCCCCCTCCTTTTCAATATCTACACAAACGACCAGCCACTACCCAATGCCTAATGCCAGCGTTTCATCTACGCCGACAACCTCTGCATTACGACCCAACAAGCAGACTTCCAGAAGATTGAGTCTGTCCTTGAAAGTGCCCTCCAAGAAATGTCAAGCTACTACAATACAACCACCTGAAACCCAACCTATAGAGAACACCTCACACACACATAATTTCCTTTCGTGGCCGTTTACATTCGAGGGTCGCTGGTCCTCTCGAACGGAACAGTTTAACGTCATGCCCAGGACGAAAAGATATAGAGAACACCAACATGTCAAATAACAGCAGGAAGGCATGGGCCACAATCCACCGTCTTGGCAAAAACCACACCACCCATAATTCACAACGGTCACAGCAAACTCTGTTGCATCACAACTGGTGTAGGTATTGGATGGAGCCCGCACACCACAGGTATAAGAAAGACGTTCTTTGTTGAAATACTGACAGCGTTTCGATACATTTGATCTTCATCAGGTCATGTGTACACAAAACATACACTTTTATACTAAGGGAGTGCCCCCATTAAACAATCAAAATACCACATTTTGGTGCCCCTCCCATCACTGCAGGTGTGACACGTCAACCCTGAGTGAGTAGGTGGGGACCCAGACATATTGATGTAAATATAGTCTGTTCAGAAATTGTAGTGCCTCTCATAGAGCTTGTAGGTGATGCAGAGGAGGGAAATGGGTCGGTAGCTCTTCGGGGATAATGGGTCTTTGCCAGGTTTAGGGATTGCAACTACTCCAGCCTTTTTCCAAACAGAAGGGATGGTTTTCTGTGCTATGCATGTGTTCAGCATCCCCACAAGCCAGGTCCTTGCGATAGGTCCCAGGTGCTGTATCATTTCTGCCAGTATGCCATCAATCCCTGCTGCTTTTCCGGGTTTCAACTTTCCCATTGCAGTTTCACGTTCTTCTAAGTCGAAGGGTTTGGTTTGAGGGCTGGCTGATTGTGGTTGGTCTGATACCACTGTGCGATGGTATTCTATGTGGGTCGGTGGCGGTGTTGGTTACAACTGTTGGCCACCAGTTGTGACCAAGACCGCCACCGACCCACAGGAGAATACCATCGCACAGTGGTATCAGACCAACCACAATCAGCCAGCCCTCAAACCAAACCCTTCGACCTAGAAGAACTTGAAACTGCAATGGGAAAGTTGAAACCCGGAAAAGCAGCAGGGATTGATGACCTACTGGCAGAAATGTTACAGCACCTGGGACCCAACGCAAAGACCTGGCTTGTGGGGATGCTGAACACATGCATAGCACAGAAAACCATCCCTTCTGTCTGGGAAAAGGCCAAAGTGGTTGCAATCCCTAAACCTGGCAAAGACCCATTATCCACAAAGAGCTACCGACCCATTTCCCTCTGCATCACCTACAAGGCTATATGAGAAGCTGCTACTCCAACGCCTTGTTGCCACTCATAGATACCAAGCTGACTAAAGACCAAGCTGGTTTCCGTCCCAGCCGCTCCTGTGCTGGACAGAGCTCAACCTCACCCAACACATTGAGGATGGGTTTGAGGGGAAACAAATAACTGGAGCAGCATTCAGAGATCTCTCTGCTGCCTACGACACTGTCCAACACCGCACAATGGTCAGGAAAAGCCTCCTCAACAACAGGCGCTTCTATGTCCAGTTAAATGACCAGAGGAGTAAATGGAAAGCCCAAAAGAACGGCCTCCAACAAGGTAGCGTGCTCGCCCCCCTCCTTTTCAATATCTACACAAACGACCAGCCACTACCCAATGCCTAATGCCAGCGTTTCATCTACGCCGACAACCTCTGCATTACGACCCAACAAGCAGACTTCCAGAAGATTGAGTCTGTCCTTGAAAGTGCCCTCCAAGAAATGTCAAGCTACTACAATACAACCACCTGAAACCCAACCTATAGAGAACACCTCACACACACATAATTTCCTTTCGTGGCCGTTTACATTCGAGGGTCGCTGGTCCTCTCGAACGGAACAGTTTAACGTCATGCCCAGGACGAAAAGATATAGAGAACACCAACATGTCAAATAACAGCAGGAAGGCATGGGCCACAATCCACCGTCTTGGCAAAAACCACACCACCCATAATTCACAACGGTCACAGCAAACTCTGTTGCATCACAACTGGTGTAGGTATTGGATGGAGCCCGCACACCACAGGTATAAGAAAGACGTTCTTTGTTGAAATACTGACAGCGTTTCGATCCATTTGATCTTCATCAGGTCATGTGTACACAAAACATACACTTTTATACTAAGGGAGTGCCCCCATTAAACAATCAAAATACCACATTTTGGTGCCCCTCCCATCACTGCAGGTGTGACACGTCAACCCTGAGTGAGTAGGTGGGGACCCAGACATATTGATGTAAATATAGTCTGTTCAGAAATTGTAGTGCCTCTCATAGAGCTTGTAGGTGATGCAGAGGAGGGAAATGGGTCGGTAGCTCTTCGGGGATAATGGGTCTTTGCCAGGTTTAGGGATTGCAACTACTCCAGCCTTTTTCCAAACAGAAGGGATGGTTTTCTGTGCTATGCATGTGTTCAGCATCCCCACAAGCCAGGTCCTTGCGATAGGTCCCAGGTGCTGTATCATTTCTGCCAGTATGCCATCAATCCCTGCTGCTTTTCCGGGTTTCAACTTTCCCATTGCAGTTTCACGTTCTTCTAAGTCGAAGGGTTTGGTTTGAGGGCTGGCTGATTGTGGTTGGTCTGATACCACTGTGCGATGGTATTCTATGTGGGTCGGTGGCGGTGTTGGTTACAACTGTTGGCCACCAGTTGTGACCAAGACCGCCACCGACCCACAGGAGAATACCATCGCACAGTGGTATCAGACCAACCACAATCAGCCAGCCCTCAAACCAAACCCTTCGACCTAGAAGAACTTGAAACTGCAATGGGAAAGTTGAAACCCGGAAAAGCAGCAGGGATTGATGACCTACTGGCAGAAATGTTACAGCACCTGGGACCCAACGCAAAGACCTGGCTTGTGGGGATGCTGAACACATGCATAGCACAGAAAACCATCCCTTCTGTCTGGGAAAAGGCCAACGTGGTTGCAATCCCTAAACCTGGCATAGACCCATTATCCACACAGAGCTACCGACCCATTTCCCTCTGCATCACCTACAAGGCTATATGAGAAGCTGCTACTCCAACGCCTTGTTGCCACTCATAGATACCAAGCTGACTAAAGACCAAGCTGGTTTCAAACTCTCAAACCATACCCACCCCATGTAACTTGGAGTTACACTGGACAGTTTAACGTCATGCCCAGGACGAAAAGTTATAGAGAACACCAACATGACAAACCCTACACTTAAACCCTCTATATTTAATAAAAAACAATTCTGGACAGGAATCCTGTATTGCAGGGGTGCCCAAAAGGTACACCGTGATCTACCAGTAATCACAAAGGCTGTGCAGGTAGACCATATGGCATGCCCCTGTATATAATCTATCACTTGAATTAAGGTGACTTGACACCAGCTCAAATGTTGCACACAAACATCAGTAGCAAAAGTACAAAGTTATTGTGACAGTAATAATTGCTATAGTGTGTGTTCAGTAACAGGAATATTCCTGTCTCTCCAGCTCTTTAATAAATAGAAAAGGGTTTAATCAGGAGTTGTAGTAGCCACAGGATAATCTAAGCGGTGGATATTGCTCTTTTCTTCATGTCTTTATGTATGTAAATTGTCTTGTTGTTTGTGTTATGTCAAATGCGTGTATATGTGTTCTGCATATACTTGGCTGCTGTGTTGCAAGTTACTGAACACACACTATAGCAATGATTACTGTCACACTATAGAGCTATTTAACACTGTTACTGAACACACACTATAGCAATGATTACTGTCACAATATAGAGCTATTTAACACTGTTACTGAACACACACACTATAGCAATGATTACTGTCACAATATAGAGCTATTTAACACTGTTACTGAACACACACACTATAGCAATGATTACTGTCACAATATAGAGCTATTTAACACTGTTACTGAACACACACTATAGCAATGATTACTGTCACACTATAGAGCTATTTAACACTGTTACTGAACACACACTATAGCAATGATTACTGTCACAATACAGAGCAATTTAATTTAGGTAACCAAATTGACCCCAATAGTAGATCTTTACACTCTCAATAGTTCAATTGTTGTTAAGCATCTGCTTAATTTCCAAAAAAACTACACAATTAGAGAATGTAGAAGATTGCTACTTTTGATCCTTTGATTATATAATGCTGATTGTAGCATAGTGGTTAGTGACTGAGCTTTGTTAACATGAGTGCCCGGGATCGTTTCCCACCAATTTCAAAGAATGTTTGTCCTTTTACCTACCAAACAATACTATTTTCACCTCTAGTCGATTATTTATTCAGCGTTTGAGCCACGGACCACCATTTGAGGCCATCTAGTCTCTCAGACCCATTTGAGCCACTGACCACCATTGTGAGAGTCTATTAATGTGAAATGGTGGTCCGTGGCTCAAACATGTTATCACTTTTGAAGTTACTTGTTGTGTTTAGATATGTAAATACTACTCTTTAAAGCCGTGTTTCGGTAGTCGAGTGGGTACTGTCGACGGTTAGTAAACATTGAGGCCGGGCATAGTTGTTTATAAACCTTCGACACTAACCATTCGGCTACTGAAACACTGTTTTACAGTTTCGTACAAACATCATATATAAACATCATAACAAGTAACTTCAAGTGATAGACGTTTGAACACACAAACAACAACAGCGTTAAGTATTAAATAACATTTAATCACTTACTTGCTCCGAAGACGGACCCGTGATGGTGACGTGGCACGTTCCAAACAAACACTGACCAAACCTACCTCCACGCGTCTCTTCCGTATTTGAGGGCGGCGGCACTTCCTTCCGGTGTGAGGCCACGCCCGCGAGATTTAACCGCGAATCTATTGTAGTCCTCTTACGTTACATCCGGGTCCCTTGGTCCCATCCGCTTCTAATGCAAAATAGCTACATATGAACGCGTGAATCTTTTTTTTTTTTTACAATAACGTTATTTGTCAGAAAGGAAGCCATTGAGGGTTAAAATGGGTCTTAATGCTTCCAACTCATATAACTGTCACCAACAACACTTTTAATGATATTACATGAAGCAGACAGCCCTGTGATGAAACCTTTAGCATTACACTGTGGTTAATACGTTTTTATTCACAATGGAATGTTATTGTACTCTTAATATATCATGGTGTAGCACAGCACAGTAGATTCATATTTCAATCGATCTGGGATGTTAAAATTGTGCAAAACTCTGTTCAATGAATGGCCTCTTCTGCTACATTAAAAATTACTAAACATTAAACGTTACTTATACCTGTTATTGAGACTCCTATAGAGCATGTTGACATGGATAGCTTGGTTAGTAGTATCTCTGTTAGTTAATGCAGTTTGATTGATTAAATTAATAGCCTATTTTATTAGACAAAAATGTAGAACAGTAGTGTCATAGAGTGGAAAATGCCATTTGGTTTAATGTCACAGAATGCAGTGCCACGTAGAGCAGCATGATAAATGGTTAACTTTATAGTGTGTTCAAAAATGGCAGATCTGCAAGTTCAGTGTCTTGAATGAGATGTGCTGTGAGTTTGCATATCTGCTATTGTCCAGCATAGGACCGTTGCACAGTGAAGTATAAACAAGGCTTATTTTTAGAATATAATAGAATATTCACTCCAGTGAATAGCATTTATCAATTTAGATAACTTTTTGATGTTATTTAATTACTTATTTTTACACAGAAACATAATGTGTGTCTTTACAATAACTGTAATGTAATAATAATACTAATAATGTAATGTAATAATTATTAATTAAATAACCTTATTTTATTCTGAAGGCAACCGTATGTCTTAAATTAGCTAGCTCTCAGACAGGAAGTTCTAAATTAGCTCAAAAGACGGAGCCGGGACAATCCACATAAAAATGGCTATAGCTGGGGTCGCACTTGGGCCCAATCCCAATCCACTCCCTTGCTGACTCAATGAGACCTCACTGATTTAGCTGCGCGTTCATGTGAAGTCTGTGAGGGCTTGAGGGATGTCCCATTTGAAACTAGAAAAAGTGCCCTTCTGGGCACAGGTCTCCACCAGGATCCTTCCTCAGCCTAGTGGGAATATGCATGCACAGTTTCATCGCAATGGGACGCTGCGTTGAGGAGTTGTGGGGATTTGTACAAAGCGGGCTACTCCTGAAAACTGTAGGAGCCAATCGTGGCCAATCAGGATGGAATATGAGAAATCAAACAAACCTGTCTTGATCACATGACTATGGAGATCATGTGTACCGATTTGCGTGAAATTTGGATGAAATCTGAAGGAGTAATAATAGAAAATGTGTTTTACATATGTCGGCCTCCTGGTGGCGCTATAAAGAGCAGATGTGAAAAATTCCAGACAAAGGTTTTTCCTTGGCCTCTAGGGAGTTGGCATACAAAGTTATCCACAGATCCGTGCAGTTAGAGGTAAAAACACTTTTCGGCCAGTTATAGCGCCACCTTGAGGCTGAGTTGAAATTGTTCATGTGGCATTTCTTCCTCGGCCTAGTGGGAATGTGCGTGCACAATTTCACGGAAATCACGCGATGTGTTCATGATTTGCAGCATTTTGTTTGAAACTGAGCACTCCTGTGAACTTTGGACGCCAATCTTAACCAATCAGGATGGAGTGTACCAATTTGCGTGATGTTTGGACAAAATCTGTAGGTGTACTGTGCAAAAACTTGTTTTGCACAAAGCGGCCTCCTGGTGGCGCTATAACAGGCCGTTCTGGAAAGTTTGGGGCAGAGGTTCATCGTTGGCATCCAGGGAGTGTGTGTGCAAAATTTGGCATCGACCGGGTTAACGGTGGCCGAGATTAGCTGCTCACGGACACACGGACGGACGGACGGACACACGGACGGACGGAGTGCAAAACATACTCTCCCCCCATGCCTTCGGCCTGGTGGAGACAATCAGTAAATCAGTGAGGGCTCGGCCCCGCCCCTTTATGTGCCCTTTGCCAAAGTCAGCATCGATGCTGACTTTCGCAAATAAATTACCCACAGTTCATAGCGTTACCAGGGGAATGAGGGGGATCGTCCGAACGTCAATCATTTAAAGGACAACTTTAGTTTTTTTCAACCAAGGTTCATGTTTTAGGTTGTTATTAGAGAAAGTAAAAGGTGGGTGTAATTTATTTTTCATTTGCTGCTTTCTTTCATTTTAGGGATTTTAGCAGTTTTTGACAGGGGGGCGGGGGCATTCGAGCACGGGGCTAAATATGTATTTCTTTCCAAACTTTTATAGCAATTTTTTTTTCAATATTTACTATAGTCCTACTAGACCCCAAGAAATTACATCTGGCCACAGAAGTTCACAGGATCTACTGAATGTGAAGGTAGCCTACTACACTGTGTGTCATAGGCTCAATATGTCAGTTTGACACATTCAGTAGATCCTCTGATCTTTTGTGGCCAGATGTAATTTCTTGGGGTTTATTAGGACTATAGTAAAGAATAAAAAAATTAATCGCTATAACATTTTGTAAAGAAATACATATTTAGCCCCATGCTCGAATGCCCCCGCCCCCCTGTCAAAAACAGCTAAAATCCCTAAAATGAAAGAAAGCAGCAAATGAAGAAAAATTTACACTCATCTTTTACTTTCTCTAATAACAACCTAAAACATGAACCTTGGTTGAAAAAAACTAAAGTTGTCCTTTAAGTATGCAAATTATGTATCGCGGTTAGAATGTCAAAAAACACAATAGTGCTTTTTCATTGTTCTCAAAGGGAGACGGAATTGAAGGATAGGCTATATATTTAATAACAATAATAATAATAATAATAATTAATAATAATAATAATAAGGGAAACATGATGAGAAATGACTATTGAGCAAAGTAAAAGAATATAGAAATGCAATTTATAATGAAAATTATTATATGTGAATATTACAACCCCTATCACACAGGAAAGTGTATTTATGAAACTAATAATAAAACGATCAGCTTAAATACTAAAATAGACGTGATAGACATGTATAAGCATGTAGGCACTGGATGTGAATAAGGACAGTTTTTATAAAGTGATGCAAAGTGTCATGAATGGCGGACTCATGGCGGACTCATCTGGCTGTCCCATTTCTTTCACAACAATTTGGAGCCCTTGCAGCCTCTGACCCTCAAGCACTTACGTCATTAAAGTCAATGAGGGTCCAGGGCTCAGGGTTTGAGGGAGGCAATTGGGATTGGGCCTTGGAGTTGGAAAGATTCGGCTTTTGGTGACTAGTTTTTGAATTTGTGGTTAGGTATTTCAAAAAGCTGTGCAAACGTATTGGGAGCGCCCCCTAGTGGTCTGTTTACACAGACTGGTTGAAAACCAAAATAATTGATAAAAGAGATTTTACAATGGATTATGTTACTAGTGGGTGTGCTAATAAATAACATAGCCTACTGATTCTTACGAAAAACAAACATCTAGAAAGGCATCGTTTTTCAAGATGGCGTCCACGATGGAGCTGCCTATGGTTGAAAACCAATCACTAGGGGGCGAGCAAAATTAATTTGCAATGCTTTTTGAAAACCTTATGACCATACCTAACAGCATGCAAAAATTCAAAAAGCAGTTACCAAGTGCATAATTGTTATGATTTTGTTTTTGTTTTGTTATGATGCCGGGAGCAAAAATGCGTATAAACTGTATGTAATTTTTTTTTTTTACAATTATGCACTTGGTAACTGCTCTTTGAATTTTGGCATGCTGTTAGGTATGATCATAAGGTTTTCAAATAACATTGCAAACTAATTTGGGATTAGTTAGAAAACTAAACCGACCACTAGAGGGGCGATCCAAATTAGTTTGCATATGGTTTTTGAAAATCATATGCCCATACCTAACACCATGACAAAATTAAAAAAGTAGTTACGAAGTGCATAATTGTTATGATTTTTTACATATTAAATCCCAGTTCATAGGCATTTTAGCTCATTTTTGCCACCGTGGACGACATCTTGAAAACGATGCCTTTCTGGTTGTTTGTTTTTCCTAAAATCTTAGTATGTTATTTAGCACACCCAATAGTAACAGAATCCATTGAAAAATATATTTCATCAATTATTTTGGTTTACAACCATAGCTATATGTATCTAATATTTGAGTCTGTGCAAACAGCCCACTAGGGGGCGTGCCCATCGTGTTTGCACAGCTTTTTGAAAACCTTATACCCATACCTAACACCACGCCAAAATTCAAAACCTAGTCACCAAAAGCCAAATTGTGGTGATTATTTTACGAGTCCGCCCCCAGCTACTAGTAAAATCATGAGTGAAATAATAGATATGAGTAAAATGACCAGAACCAGAACGCCCCCTTTTGGTCATATTTATACACCATGTGGTACTCAAAGTGGAGTCCGGAGACGCCAAGCCCAAGGGGTCATTGGTCGCCAAAGATCTTGAAATCATTAATGTTTTAAATATATTGGTAAAACATTTTTTTACCCCCCCCCCCCCCCCACAACACACACACACACAAAGATAGTCAGAACGTGGTGCTAATGTTTTTTTATTATTTTGATATTAAAATCAAACATAATCAGACTACTGTGGTTACAAGAATTGTGGTACCAACTCCTGGTTGATACAAGACAGAGAGAAAGGATGATAAAAAAAATGAAAATAAAAACAAAATTTAATAAAATAAAATGAAAGAGGCACAAAGAACAACAGTTTTGTGGGACAGGCGGATTCGCAGGATGTTTTAATAGCTAGAGACAAAATACAGTGTCGATAGCTCTTTTAAGTTGTTACAATACAACTACTGTACTGACACGATATTAATTAATTTCTCCATGCTTATAATGCTACCACACTGCCCACTGGGCCTCATATCAGAAACAAATAAAATATTAGAAAGTGTGAAACAAAAAGAAAGTTAAAACAACAAAAAAAATATAAACCCAGCACGACATTTATTACACAACATAAATATAACAATAGTCAAGATATTGTATTTTTGAACAGGCATATATGTGAACTACAAATATAGACGTCATCGCTAAAGAGAGGATCAAGTTAGTTTCAGCAGGATACACGTTCTGCGGATTTTGCTTTTTTATGAAATATAAGAATAGTCACCGAGTCTCATAACATAGCACTTAGCAATGAAGTACAGTCTTCCTACTGAGACTGAAGAGGGGGCTGACTGAAGTAGAACACACACAGGACTAGCTACGGAAAAGATCCCATGCTTTTTTTGAGTCAAAAGAGGTTACCATACAAGAAGAGGAGAAGGGCTGTCCCCTCGTAGTCGATTAATCGATTAATCACCTATGTTTGGTCTTAATGGACCTAGGCTTTTTTGTAATGCCTTTTTTCCTATTGTCTGTTGTCAACTCTAGAACAATGGTTATCACACTTTTTATTTTATTTCAAGGTCTCCCATATAACTCAAGAGTTAACTTAATCAACATTTAAATGTTCAGGTGTCAACCTCACCAATCTGAAAAGGCTGGTCTCTGCAAGACTGTGTGCAGCTGAACACTGTTTTACAGATGTTGTTGATTAAACCAACTAATCGATTAATCGACAATTCCCTTGAATTTCATTCCACTAGAGAACGTCTTTAGTTGCGTACAGCCCAACCAGGAAGCATCACAACGAATGGCCACGTGGAGGTGGAGTGTGTAAGCCTAACGTATAGCCTACTTTGTCAGTGTCGCTCGACAAAAACAAGATATTTTCAGCGAACAATAAAGTACTAAATTAGGCTTTAGAATGGTAGGCATCTCCCACATGTCACAGGACTTGAATAGGATCCCTAAGCATCCATGGTAGCCAACTGTTCCTCAAGATAAGAAAAAAAAATAAAAAAATAAAAGAGCAAACGTTTGAAACCTGTTGTCTTTCTCACTCCATGCATTTTTGGCAAGTCTGTAAGGAGACGTAAATCATTGCGGTCCATGTTTGATGTGTTACAGTGTTTGTTATTGATATTAATAGGATTTCTGTGCCAAGGTTTTTTATTATTATTGAGGGTGGATTATTGTTGTTTATCACAATCAGTCTGCAGGAATGGGAAAGGATAATTCCCCAGCAATTAAAAAAACAAGGAAACAAATTAAGGTCTCTGCCCACCAGCCCTTGGTGGCCCCTGGCTTAAGGGCCTCGCTGACCTTGACATTTGCAAAACGTTCCCCCCAAATCCCTCTAGAGATGCTGCCATGCAGCTCACACGTCTCTTTGTGTGAGGGTGGAGGGGGAGGCGACTTAGGGAAGTGGTTCACAAACTTTTTAATTTCGAGGACACCCATAAATCTGAGTGCACAAAATGAAACCAAATGGACTAATGGTGCATTTGGTTCCATGTGTACTGTGCACTCTCAGAGTTACAGACATGTTGAGTGCGTTCGGATATAGGCCGAACACACCCTTAACTTGCCATACCACAGTGGAAGATTGATAGCTCTTTATTACGGAACTTTGTTGGCTGCACAGACATAAGTGATTATTTTCAGAACTATTTTCCTCCATTTCCATAAATATCTCTATCAATAATATCACGGAAGATCCTGTCTGTGGAATTGACACCAAATGTCTGCATCCTAGTAAAGCTGGATTCAGTTGAACAACAATATCATTTATGATATATCTACCTGCATATTAAGATACAAGGCTGAACAATAACATGTAAATAGACCATATGAAAGGAATCTACTTTAATCAAAAGGAATAGGGCAATATGATACAATTTAAGAAAGAAACAAGTCAAATAATATCTTATAGCCTCAGAGCATAAATATTCAATCATTCTATGAATGAAAAACACAAGTAGGACAGCAGCGGGCACTTCCACAAACAACATTCAGAAATCTCTCTCCCGACTAGTACAAAATAGCTTACAAAGATTAATTCAAACTCTGTTAACGATAGGAAAGTCTCAATTAGTAAAATGTACGGTCTCTATGGGTCCTACTAAACTAAAGGAAGACTAGGCTACATTCAACAGCAAAGCAGCAGCAACACCTCTCCGTGTCAGTCCACCTCAGACGACTGAGCACAGTCCTCCACAGAATATACACAATATGGCTATTGGCTAATGCAGTGTCTGGAACAGAAAGACAAACACTGCCCACGTTAGCACCACATTTGCATGAACATTGTCATTGCTTAGCAACTCGGACTCAGTGCCAACACTGACTCTTTTAAGGAAGGTCTGGCACTTACACAAAAAGTAATGTAATGAAGAACAGTGTTCTTATCATTTACACTACTAAAATCACATTGTATTTCGGCGGGGGGGAAGGACTGTGCTGACGACTCCGATATGCTGAGACGCTTTTCTGAACACCAGCCGTAACAGCCAACACAGTATCATAGCCGGGCAGAGAAGTGGGCAGAGAAAATGACTGATATTAAGGATCAGGGTTTCTCAAAACAATACAAATGTACATGATGTAGCTTACTGTACTCTGTACTGTATTTTGGTCTCTAAAATAGTGTTATAGTTCTCAATTTTGTATTTTGTTTTGTCATTGATGCATGTCACTGTTGAGAGGAAACCAGTTGTATCTCTATATTTAGTTGTCATTTTTTCTCTCTGTATGTTTAAAAACGATATAGCCACTTAAGACTAGGGTTGTCCCGATCCGATCACGTGATCGGAAATCGGGGCCAATCACGTCATTTTCAAATGATCGGAATGGGAGCAAAACAATGTGATCGGGACATCCCTATTATCAATATTATATATCCATATATCATGATATTGAACTGGATATTGTCTATCGGGAAAAATCGTTATCGGCACATACTCAAATCGGAATCGGATTGGGAGCAAAAAAACATGATCGGGACATCCCTACTTAAGACCCATCTTATACTAAAAACAATAAAACATGGAAATGTACAACCTTGCAACGTGTGCCAGGTTGAAAATAGTTACAGCTTGTAACTAATTCTCCTTTAGATCCTTTCAAACAGCTTTTTCTCTTTTTCATTTCACCAAAAACCTTCGGTTTCGGAAATGCAAGGTTTCAACCCAACAGTGACCATTTGACTGGATGGTTGCCATCCTCACACGGCCAACAGAGAAACCAACCAATGTATTTGTAGTGATGTTTTGGGAAAACCCAAGCCCTGGTTTGTTCAGGGAAACCAACCCCCTGCAGACTGTCAAGAAGATGCAGGTCCGGTTCGTATTCTCATCTGGTTGAGAAAAGCCTGATTTATACCTCACCGCACGGCAGAGTCGCGAGCCCCCCAAAAAACAGCTGACAAATGACAATACAATACTGTACGAGATCAGCTACTTTCGGCACGCGACTCAGTCATGCGGCAGAGTATAAATTAAGCATAAGGCACCTGGTTCAGCAGGCATCGTATTCAAAATAATGTTTTGTGGTTTCATTTATTTTTTTTGTTTAGTTTTTTCTTTAGGTTTTTTTTTTTTTTAAACTTGAGATTTTGTTAAAAAGTGCAAGGTGAGCAACAGTGCCGGTCAGCCAACCTGTTGCTTTTTCATAAGAAAGAAGTGTGAAAGAACGGGGTTGTGTAATATATCATTTATATTATCTATATATGGTATGTCTTGTACATCTCCTAAAACCTTCCCATGTAGCTCTTTGTGCTCATTCTTAAGCAGCAAGTACAAAATGCTTGGACTGAGAGTGAAGCTAGAAATACCAGTATACTCCAGACCCCTTGTAACACATTTATATCAAAGGCCAGAGATTTAACCAAGAATTGGTTCAAAACTTATTTCCATATTCATGTAGACCTTCTCGGGCTTCTAAAAAATAAATAAATATAGATTTTTGTTTTCTAATGCTGCATGCACATGGCATGCACAAAGTTGGCATTCCAGATGCAGTCACCTCTCTAAGTTTCGCCAACTACCTTTTTTACACAGAAAGAAAATGGGAGGGGGGGCCCTCAAGATCAATCTATACGTTGTTGTATGAGTCCACGACGCCATCATATGACAGATCATAAATTAGGCATCAATCATACAGCCTCAATCAGATGAGAGCAGCTCAGCCCAGTTGGAGCAAGATGGAAGACCTTTGGAAAAGGCTAAAAAAATAATTTAGAGTTAGCCACACAGAGAGCTGTGTGTGTGTGTTGTGCGTACTTCATCCACTGTCGTTCAATTGGTTCAATCAATCCACTTTGCTGCAGAGTAAGCATCAGCCCTCTTTTAATTCTAGGACTTTGAGCACTTTCTACTGTCATATTTAAAGCAGTGAAATCTGCACTTTTCCTAGTGTCCTAAACAGGATTTTAATCTAAACTTCTATCACTCTGTCAAGAGTGAATCCCTGTTTGGAGATATTGCACTTATGAGCGTCAGTCAGGCAGTACTACTTGTCACGCAGTAGATGTCCTAGCTGACACTGCAGTGTCTAAATTGGACAATGGAAGAGCAGGGAGACCACCTCCAATGTACATGAACCTATATTGTAGTAACATAGTCTACCAAACAGATTTGTTAAAATCTGTTTGGTAGTTGTATTCATTGAAATAAGCTCCGGATTGCAGTTTTAACTGCATTATTAAAGTATTTGTTACATAAAAGAAGACAGGGGCTCGCTTTTGTCTGTTCACGTGCCTGAAAAGACATGTCAGGCAAAGTGATGACACATTAATAATAATGTATTATAATTTTAAACACATTTGTATTGAATGACATCTACAGTACATGAACATGATCAGTCTTAATGTGAAATAAAGACACAGTACAGTACTATTACAGTACATTGCCTCTGGGAAAATGTGTCAAATTGGCCCGTTTAAAACATTTTTTATGCATATAATAAATACTAAAATTAAGTTATATAGAAATAGCTGTTCTACTGTAGCTTCGAGAAATAAGTTAAAAGTCTTCCGTCGATTGGTCCAACTGTACACTGACATGCTATCAATTAACCACTTAAAACCCTTAGAAGTTGATCGGCGTCCCCTAGGGCTCTATACTAGGCCCGCTCCTGTTTATACTCTAGTCTACACTAAATATTTGTGCCCCAAAAAATAGCCCATCTACAAGCCGACGTAGACCATAGATATGCTATTTTAGGGTCGCTCCCTCCCAGAATACGGACGCTAGGGTTCATAATGGTTAAAACACTACTGCCAGTCAGCAGAACATGACAGACTTACAGTGGTATAATGATGTTCAGAATTATAAGATCGTACAATGTTATGTATGGAAGGAACTGAAGATAGATTCGGAATCTATCTCTAACTTGGATTGTTGGATCAGCACCATGTGACGCACCCTAGTCGGACCAAAACCCGAAAATCTGAGACAAAACCCCTCTTAGAAAGGAATCAACTGTATGTGAGAATATCCACACAGAGAAAGCTGGGACCTCTAGTGACCTCTAGTAACAAATCTGTTGGCCTGTTTCATATTTGTAGATTGCACCATCTTGATTTACATTGATAATAACACGTACATAGTTTTCTTTTTTTTTTGTCTTTTTTCTTTTTTGTACAGAGGAAAGAATGGCGACATTACTTGGAATACATAAATATATGATCTTTTAGATTTTATATGTCATCACATATATTTCAGAGAGAAGAACAATGTTACCCTGAATTGCTGAAGAACTTTTACAGATTCAATTATGTTTTATTGGACAGAAGTAGCACAAACGTACACAATCTATTAGCTTAATGTTTGACTGTATAGGTCTTTCATTTATGTCAGAGGAAAAAAAAGAAGGAATCGTTTTACTGGCGCAGAATTTCACCTATTTCCTTGACTGTTAAAATGCCACAGAGTCTCCTGGCGTTTGAATGTAGTTGCACAGCTTGCGCCTATCATATTAAAAACCTGTGTCTCTCTCTTTGAACCAGCCACGTGACCGATAGTCGACAAGTCTAATGGCTCTTTTCGACCACGAAGGGCAACTCAGAACCTCCCAGGACCTGAAACGTTCCAGACCTCGCGGAGTTCTGCGATTGCTTTTTGTTTACAATTTAGGCTTAGATTTCTGTTTTCATTACGTACGTCCTAAAAAGAAACCCTAATAATAGCCAATATACAAGCTTAGAACATTGTGAGCTTTCCCCCCCTGTTAATTAAGTATAAATTAAGTTCTGGGTTACCTGGACTCAGGGTTAGTGCCACCTCCTGAGCAGGCACCCGAATGAGGTTCTGAGAACCTGATCTGAAACCGATCCAAAATTCACGATCCACTTAGTTCTTGTAGTCAAAAAGAGCCTTAATGTCTATTGTCGGTCAACTAGCAGCCCGTTGCTGGATCAACAACAGGCTATCGTTTTTCCCAACCCCATCCCCACCCACAATCCCACCCCACCCATCCCAACATATTTGTGGCAAACTTGCAGTTGAACTTGCTTCAAATATGTTTCAAATGTTTAAGTGCCTGAATAAGTACAAGCGCCTTGAGCAGTTTGATGATTATTTGAAGATAATTTTCCAGATGTCTGCTACCTCTGTCATGGCATCCGACAGTTTATTGTCATGTGGTGTGTAAGCTAGAATGTTATTTAAGAAGGCAATAAGTGTCCGGATTGACTCTCCATTTGTAATTGGCTTGCCATACAGTACAGTGATATAGTAACTTCCCCCAAGGCGGCCAGTATCAACCTCTTCTCAGCTGGGTTGGCAATGGTCGCCCCAGGCTAAAACCCTCCATGTTAAGTCACAAGTAGAAATCAGTTTAAAAATGATAACAATATAGCTCTCTGGAGAAATGTGTCTACACTGTACATCACCCTGAAGAGGAAGCCAAAGCAGAATCAGTTTTTCCATAGGAAACCTCTACTGAAGGCAAATGAGACATGATGCCTAGGAGCCGGTCATCATTAGAATCAATGTTGGGGCCTTGGAATCAAAACCTCTCTTTAAGACCACAAGCACACTGTCCATACAGTCCTAAGCCAGGTAATAAACCCATCCTGTTCATTTTGAACCCCCCTAAAGCAACCCTGAAACCCACTGCGATAGACCTCCTTACGGTACATTACCTAGCCAGGCCATTGAACCAATCTTACCAGGCAACAGACCTTTCCTAGCCAGGTAATAAGACATATCCAAGCAAGTAATAGTCAAATTACACTGCAGCATTCAAATGAGGCCTTTTTTTAGCAGCAAATGGAAGAAAAAAATGCTTTTTCTTTTTGTTTAGTTTTTTCCTTTTCTTTTTTTTTGGAACAAAGTGCGTTTGTTTTCATATACGATTCTATACACATATCTAACATTTAGAAGATAAATTTCAATATATTTACAAAAAAGCGATAACGGCTAAGAAAATAGCTATGGACGGTGGGGGGGAAGAGCGAGTCTTACCAACTTCGACTGGAGCAAGTCAAACAAAACAATCATGGACGACACGCATCATTCTAGGTTCAGAAAAAGCACCATTTCTCCCTTCTTTAGACTCAACAGACAACAGATGGAGTAATAAAATAAGTATGTAGCACTAGTTTTTCTTCCACCACACATGTGCACACACGCCACATGAAAACCACAGGCTAGGACAGCAGTTTCTCACATCGTATCTACTGTAGTTCCAATAAGTATCAGAGACACCCCGAAACAGAGCTCACATCCGTGAACAAGCAACTTCCCCATATGGGAGCCAACAGTCAACTAGCCTGCTTCCATCCATGTGAATTTCTCATTTTTATTTACTCACTAGTGTGTGTGTGTGTGTGTGTGTGTGTGTGTGTGTGTGTGTGTGTGTGTGTGACCATTTGAATTTTGGGGGCTGGCGATGGCCTAATGTATACTTTGTTGTACAACAATGTTGCTTCCACGAAAATAACAAAATAATAAAGTCTGAATTGCTGTAGGCTTTACCCTAAGAAGGCAGCAGGGGGTTTTCCGTTTAGCAGCAGCAGTCCGTTTTCCGTTTAGCCTTCTGACCGTACACCAGCCTGGCTTGACATGGGTAAGCAGCCCTGCTGCCATCTGCTGTTGAGATTGGTAAGGAACAATCTTAAAACTATACTTTTATCCTGAAATCTGATATTTTCGGAGGAGTGACGCAGTCACATGATGACATATGAACAAGCCATTATCCAGAGGACTCAAAGGTATTCGTCCAAGCAGCCATCAGCTCAGGCAAATGGTCCCTAAGACTACTGTGCAAGTCTAATGAATTGTAAACTTCAAATGGCCACACAGTTAAGCAAGAGGTACACGCAGAATCCGATGTGATTTATTTTTAAATTGGTCAATCCGTTTTTAATCTGGAATAAAACACAGGAATTGATCTGGGTTTTTTCTTTTTTTAACAACATGCCGTCGCAGACACTCGTATGGCAATTCCGGAGTAGGTGTGCAGAGAAGCGCACGTTTATCATTTTCATCGTTAGTTTCGATGTTTTTGTGCGAAAGAAATCGGACTCTGTGTACAAGGGGCTTTATAGTTCGTTGCACGGACACGGGTGCCAACACCTGCACGCAACCAAGAACAAATCGGGTGTTGACAAGTAAGTGAAAACAAAACCAATGGATTGGTGCCTAATAGCAGGTGGAAAATGCGGTCTGCCTCAGAGCAGCTGGCTAGGACCTGCCTAGCTCCATTCAAACTGCACGCTGAAGCCCTGCATCTCTCTTTCTGTCACATGCACTCCATGCTGTAGAAACTATAGCATGTTCAGAATTCAGATCTCTGCACTACACTGAGCCAGCCCAGGAGACAGGAGGGAACATCAGGACATTACACAGCATCTCTGCGTCTTTTTTCCCCCTCTCTCCCTCTCTTTTTCCCTCTCTCTCGTCACCTCCTCCACCTCTCTGTTTCCTCCTCAGAGAGTACCTGGAGGCTTATTCTATGGATTACTTCCAAACTAAAAGGAAATGTAATAGGCAGCTAACATACAAAAATAGAACAAAATTATTATTATTTTTTGTTTCGTTTTTCCATTAGGTTTTTTTCCCCCCTCTCCTCAAACGTTCTCGATTCAAAGAGACTTCAGAAATGCATCATGCTTAATAATAATCTATCAATTGTCATGAAAAAAGTGGCAATTCACCAAGATATATTATGAATGTAGCTATATACAGTACTTTTTAAAACAAAATGCAGTTAACAATATTCTATCAAACAAAATATTTCTTGTCTACATGTAGAAAGTGACACGGCTATATAACATTTTGGTTATTGTTGGTGACATTTAGACAATAAAATAAAACAGGCAAAAATGTAATAGCTTATCTAATAACGCTCTTGTGCCGTAACACAATTAGCTTGTGGAGGGAGAAATAAGTTGAGGAATGAAGCGCTCTCTAAGCAACAGACATACACTAGAGAAGCCTGCGGGCAGGCAGGCAAAAAGATTCTTTTAGTTAACAAAACAAAGAGTGAATGAATGTTCCTTTTCTGTACAGAATTGGACCCAAGCTAATTTCACAGTTCTATGAAAGTTCCCTGACCCTCCCACATCTCTTACATTCAATACGGCGTCAGGTAAGCTGTGCAAAACCTTACTTAAACTGGCTAGTCGCCATTTCGTTGCATGTGTCTTTGGTACAAAAAACAATCAAAATATACTGTGCAAATATATTTTTTATCTTTTCTAAACAAAAATATCTAAAACCCTTTCCCCTGTTCCCCCTGATCCCTAAAGACAAGAGTACCAAAAACCAACAGGTCAACTCCTATATACACACAGACTCTGTGGCATCACGCGTCGGTAGCTTCCATATTCTTATGTACATTCAGAACATCTTTAAAACAGCTGAAATACACAACAAACCGCCTCGCTACGCTTCATCATCATCTCAGGGAGTTTTGACCAATCACCTCTTCCCTGTCTCTCTCACCTCGTTCTCTCACACACATACTGTACACACACATACACAAGGCACAATGAATAGAACTCTGATCAAACACTAGTATGGACACACCAAACTTTTAGCCTGGCCATCTGTACTGTACAAAAGAAGGGCCAATGCTAGTTTCATTGGGAGACACCTCAATAAGTGCAGTGTAAAGAGGAGATGGATCATTGATAGCTTCATTCATCAACAACGTCCCCACTCCCCATGCCCTTACACGCTGGCCATTTCACCCATGTAGAAAGCTTTTGGATTGGGGGCCAGTGCACCAAAAACAATGCATTCCCTTCTGCACAAAATGTCTTCTGCTGCTGCTTCGGTTGATGTGGTCAGTTAGCCAACATCTCCTGCAGCAGACCTGTCAACCATCCTCCTGTGGAGTCAATCGGCTCTGCACCACTAGAAGCTCGACTGTCAAAAAAAAAGCCTGATTCATAGTTTGACGTACTACGCTGCCGCAGAGTGGAAAAAGCTCGCAGCCCCGTGGCGATGTCATACGACCGAACATAAATTTGTTAAAACGTTGATGTAGACAAGCAGATTTGTACAATTGTATCGCACCTCCTCCTACATCGGAGCCGCGGTGCCAGAAAGCAACACGTTACATAGGAGATGTCACGTATCATATTAGTCTACTTTTCTACTCTTTATCCTAACCCTTTGGGGTGAATTCCTGCTGCGATGCAAGGTTAACCTCAGCGTTTCAAACAATAACTCATAGGCTGACAGAGAATGGCATGACTTCTGTTTAGGCCTTCAATACCAAATACTCCCCCCTGCCATTCCAAGAGGCCTCTCAGCTTGCCGTTTACTCCTCCGCAATTTCTGTTGCCGTCCGGCAGCACGGCTCCCAAGGCCATTATAATGAAAGGCGTGTGGCGTGGGTTGATTTACCTTTTACATCGGAAGGTTGACATTTTACGTAATAGTATTTTTTGGAATGACTTCACTAGTTGCAGACTGCGTGAGACTATTCCATAGGGATGCACTCGTAATGACTCTCATTACTATAGCCTAGAGGAGAGTGTGTTTACAGAAGCAAGACCTGAACATACTTTTAACATGTTACATTACACACCTATTAACCACCACCTGCTTTAGAGACACTTTGTTTTCCCCCAACGGGACCCGCTACAGGTTGGGAGCTGGCGGCATATTGATTAGAGTGCAGGGACAAGAAAGCTGTAGGCTCTATGTCCCACGCGGAGCGCATGGCGGCACAAGCACACATACGCACGCACACACACACACTCACACACACGCAGACAGGGGCGTGGTATGGGTGGCTGTGTGACTAATAGGGTGGATGTATTCTAGGCTGGAGGGTCATGCAGATACTGGGGTCACAGTTACAGTACGTTGGTAATATTTAACCCCACTGGGATCCGCCTAGATCCTGGAGGTGGGGACTCGCAGGCCAACTAGTCCGCCGGTGGGATCGCCATGCCCTGTGGTCTCCAGGATCTGGTTGACAAAGTCTGAAGTCTGCCCGGCGACAGGTGGCGTCACTGCAATGGATTGGGTGTTGTGGTTAGTAGGGAGGTTCTGCAAACTCACTGTGATAACTTTTCTTTGAAGGCTGCACTTGAAAATCTTTGGTGAACTCATCACACGAAAAGGCCCTAAAACCCCACCGGTGATCTATGTCTGTTGCTTCCCTTTTTACCATACAGTAGGTAGGGCTTGCCAATATGGACTAGCCAATATGGACAAATTCAAATATCATAATAATTTAGAATTAGAACGGCTAGAAGTATAAAATAAGTAATTAAAACCAGGGGAGGACAGAACTCATTACAATATTCAAAGTCCCAGGTGAGATCTAGTGTCATATCACAAATTATGTTGATATAATATCTTTACATATATTGCCAAGGCCTATTCAGAAGTCTGATTTCAGTATATAAAATCATGAAAGCTGGCAGAACACTGTTCAGATGTGCCATTATAGAACTTTAGAGAACAAAATGGAGAAACATGGAAATGTTTGAAAATAATACGATTTAATAAGATTTCTCTCACCCAGTGTCTCCTGGATGAGTCTATCCAGACTGTCAGCCATGTTGCTGGGCTGTGGAGAGTCCTTCACCCGGGTTACTATCTCCTCCTTGATGGCATTGATGACAAACAGCAAGCGATCTGCACACACAAACACACACACACACACACACAAACACACACACACACACAAACACGTGTGTTGTATAGTTTAATTGATATAAATTTATTCGTGCATTAAATTTCCCCATTGACATGAATGGGAAAATGCGAAAACTCACATTCAAGTATTTTTTTCTCCGAGACCGTAAGGGCAATAAGTAAAAAAATTGGAAGGGAGGTTTATAATAATTACTAAAATTAATTAACTTGTAATTATATCGGTCGGCCTCATGGTGGCACTATAACAACCCAGTGTACTTGGCTTATAACTCTTGAACCGTAGATCGTAAAATCAAAATATTTTTTCCCTGGATTCCTTGGGTCATGACGCATATCCCCATATAGGCCACACCCATCACACACATCCGTCAGGATAGATTGTCCGCCATTTTGAATTTTCTTCAAAACACACTTATTTTCTAAACCTACAGATTTTGTCTGAATCTCACAGAAATCGGTACACATGATCTCTGGACCTATCCGATTGCGTTTTTTTATTTATTCTGAATTTTTTTATTTTCTTTGTCCGTATCGTTCGACCTTAATCGTCGTCCGAAGTTAGTGGGAGGGGCCTATTTTACAATAAATGCCACAAATCATGAACCAAACGTCCAATCCACCCCAAATTTGAATCACATGTCCTGGGGCATCAACCCAGAGCCAAAAGCAATTCCATTTTCATCCATAGGGGGCACCGCAAATGCGATAAATGTAACCGTTTGTTGCAAAAACATGATTTTTGAATTACTTACGCATGATCACAGGGGTGACATGACATTGTAATGGGCTGGCAAAATTAGTGGGAGGGGCCTATGTAAGCGATTGGCAACCACACTTTGCAATTTTTCAAAATTGCAAAGTGACTTTTCTAGTTGGTGGTACAGTACTAGTGGTGTCAAAAAATATCGATATGAATCGATAATCGATTTTAACATTAACGATGCGACTACATCGATGCACGTGTGTCTGGATCGGTCAAAATAGCGTCTGCATCGGACGTTGGTTCGATCCTAAAGCTGCGAATCGATATAATTCAACTAACTGCGGGAAAAACACAGATGTACAAGCCCAAAGCGCTGTGCATTGCGACGGGTAGATAACTTGTAGATCTGCTACTTCCAGCGCAGGACGCGCGCATGCTTATGATGACGCTCTATATGCATCAGCAGCAGCGACAACAGACGAGCACTAGCAGCATAAACCACTCGTTGTCAGACGGATTACACACGCAGATACGAGTCACGACACAACTTTATTGCACATCTGTGCTTTGCCTTTCATCCACGCTTCTATAGCCTTTTAAATCTCATTTCCCATCCACGGGCACACAAGCAAAGTGATCAGCAGCTTCCACCCGATCTGGATGGTGGTGTTGTTTCTGACGAGGGTAGCAAGTAGCAACTAGTTAGCATGGGAGCTAACATTAGTTTAACTCTGGTCCATATCGTTAGAAGGAGTCCTCCTTAATGACTCTATGGTCCATCCGTATCCCAACCCTCACACTCGATGCTGCGTTTACACGGGCAGACACAAAGCCGAATGGGAATATAATTTGGAGCAGGCCGAGCAGCTACTGTACACGTCTGTTTGCATCGACAGTATGACTGTATCGTTGCGTCTGCCCATGTTTAATGGTCAGGGTCTCACTAGTGTCCACAGCAGGCAGACCTGTCAAAACAATGCACTTCCCAAAACTCAGAGATATGCCACCACCTATAAGTTCAAACCCACCTCTAGAATGTCTTTCCCCAGCTATCTCATTCCACTTTAATTTATTTTATTCCATAGTCTTAGTTTTTCTCTTTATATAAAGTTGTTTTTATTAGTTTTCTAATGTTCCCCTTGAAAAGCGTCTTTAAGTACTCAGAGAAGCATTATATAAATAATAATATTATCACTATTATTATTACTACTTTTTTACTTTTTTTTGCCTATGCTTATGTAGTCACTATTCATTCATTGATTCACTCGTATCCAAATCCATTTGAAAAAAAAGCTCACTGATCAGGTCAAATAGGCCTATTGATATGCGATTAAAATGTGATTAATTGAGATTAATTAATCACAAATCCTCCAATTAATTAGATGTTTTTTTTAATGAAGTCCCAACCCTATTCTTTATGGATCTAGCTTCAAATTAAAAATCAAAAAAAGGTTAAATGTGTCAGATCGCACCGTATCGTATCGCCTCAAATTCCACAAAATCGAAATCGCATCGAATTCCACCGAATCGAATCGAATTCGAATCGTTCTGTGTATAAATGTATCGTCTCTGAATCGCATCGTAGCCCATTCATATCGATACGTATCGAATCGTCTTGTAAAGGAGAGATGCACACCCCTATACAGTACCATAAGATATATCGCTGCTGTTGGGCAGACCGTTCTTGTCCTATTATTTACTGAGTGTCACTGTCACAGCTTGAATTAACAGGAATGACTGACCTTGGATTCATATCAATGGTGACATTCCATTGTGTCGACCTGCTAAGTAGCCTACTGTAGGTGTCAGATATTCTGCGTGAAGCAGTCTAATGTTGTGTGACGTTTCCCCATTATGCAAGTAAATAGAATAAAATATGATATACAGTATATTGTGGGTTAATAAATAGGCCTACTTATTAAAGAGGTTATTTTAATTGGTGACCGCTCGTGAACGTGCGCATGCGCGTGCAACATATCGCCCCACTAGCTAAAAATATCTATTCTCCCAGCTGGGGACCTTGATTTCGCTGACGATCTTGCTCTCCTATCAACCAACCACAACAACAGGCAGGCTAAAACTGACAGGCTTAACAGCTTTGCCAGACAGGTCGGACTAGGTATTAACACCTCCAAAACACAAATGTTGTGTGTCAACTCCACCCCCACACAACCCATCATTGTTGATGAGGAACCACTTGAGTTTGAGGAAGATTTCACCTATCTGGGCAGCCTCATCAGTAAGGACAGCGGGGCATCAAAGGACATAAAAGCAAGGCTGGGAAAGGCTCAGGGTGCGTGTGTGTGCGCGCGCGCGCATGCGTGCGTGTGTGTGTGTGTGTGTGTGCGTGGTAACATACCGTACTCTGTGCTGAGTCCCCACAGCTTTACTTTGTTTGCCTCATACTGGGCCTTCTTTTTCAGACGACAAGCTCTGAAACACACAAGAGGATAACACAACAGAGCTGAGTTTGGTCTCAGAAAGCAGTTCCGCAAACACTCAGGGGCTCAGAACACTACAGCAGAGAATGAGACATCTGTGTCAGTGTGTGTGTGTGTGTGTGTGTGTTAGTGTGTGTGCGTATATGAGTGCGCGTGCATGTGTGCGCACGTCCAAAACCTTTCAATTATCAGGACAATATAACAATCGCATTACTGAGTCTCTTACTCCTGTGTTGCTCTCACCGTTCCGCTCATGTGCTGCAGCTGCACAGGTTGGTGTCACGTGACAAAGGAACAGACCTACAAGCTAACTACGCATCATGCTGAAGGGAACTGTGAGCTTGTAGATCTGTTATTTTTGTCACGCCTGCCTCTGATTGGCCTACCGATACTGCCCGTCTTGACTGTTCTCCGAGGTGGATATAGCTATGCTGGATAGTCTGATGCGAGGTTACTCTCCGTGGTGGGAAATAATACAAGTACGGTATGATACAAGAGAACTGTCTGTAACTTGTACGTTTTGTAGAATACGCAAACTAATATTGTTTATGCTGTTTGATTTGGGTGTGTTCTAAATAAAGTGTTTGTGTTGATTGTGTAATTTATTTGTATGTGTAAATGTGAAACATTATTGTACTGTAAAAAGGTCTCTTTTCCTTTCACCTTTATCCTTTTTAGTATAATATAATATTAGTTTACTATAATTAGATTAATACATGATAATCAACACTAACACTTTATTTAGAAGTACACACCCAAATCAAATCATCGTACAACGTACATGTGTGTTCAATCAAAGCAAACGGCATACAATATTAGTTTGCCTCTTCTACAAAAATAAAACGTACAAGTTAGTTACAAGGCTGCATTCTGTCACGCGTGCCAAGCTGTCATTGTCTTGTATTATTTCCCACCACAGAGTAACCTCGCATCTCAAGACGGCAGTGTCGGTAGGCCAATCAAACGGCAGACAGGGCGTTACTATGTCTCAGTGTCGGTAGGCCAATCAGAGGCAGGCAGGGCTTTCCAGTACTGGAAAAAGTTATTTCAAATTTCAAAACGTTTCCAGGAATTTCATGACCCTGGGAACCCTGTATTACATAATTGTCTAATCACAATTATTTGAGATAATCTTTTTTTTTTTTGCATAATCGTCAATCATTCAGTTTTAAATAAATTGTAGAAATAGCAGATCTACAAGCTCAAAACGCATTTCCAATAATAAAGTTGAACGTTATTGAATTATGCACTTTTAGTTATTTGTCATATCTGCCCTGTGCAACTTGTGTTTACGAAGCCTTAAATCCAAACAGGAATGTATTTTTTATTCATAGTAATGTAATGTTCCAATGATAAACACCAATTAAATATTTAATCGCAATTATTTGAGTGACAATTAATCATCAAGTAAAATGTAATAATTGTTATAATAATAATGGATTGCATTTTTAAAGTGCTTTTCTATGCACTACGTGCCTACTCAAAGCGCTTTACATTTTCATTCATACATTGGGAGGTGAAGCGGCGAATAGTCAGCGCCAGCGTCCTCACTTCCCACATTCACACACCAATGTGGTTGGTTGCCACCAGTGGTGTGTTCAGTGACACTTCGACATGTAGACAGGAGGAGCCGGGATTCAAACCGCCGACCATTGAACGACCTGCTCTACCTCCTGAGCCACGGTCACCCTGAAGTTACAGCCCTACACGTGTGTGCGTGCGTGTGTGTCTCAGTGTTGATTTTGACATCAAATTTTGATTTTAGTTTTAGTCATAGTCTCTTCAATAGTTTTCATTTAGTTGTAGTCGCATTTTAGTCACCTGGAATGATTTAGTGTTAGTCTAATTTTAATCGATTAAATCTACAGTTGATTTAGTCGACTAAAATGTATTTTCGCTGGCCTTGATGCCGCCGTAATGACTGATTTTACACTTGCTGAAAATAGCCAATTCACAAGGATCGTGGATTGGCTATTGCGACGCACTGTGAGCTTGTAGATCTGCTATTTTCAGCATCCAACAAAGTGTAAAATGACTTATACTGGATCTCTTGTCCACTAGTCCCTTCCTAACATTTTAGTCTAGTTTTTATTTGTTGACGAAATTGTCAATATATTTAGTCTTAGTTTTAGTCATCATAGATTTTTAGAGTTCATTCATAGAGTTTTCATTTAGTTTCCATTTAGTTTTCGTCAGTGAAAAAAGGTAGTCGACGAACATTTTTTGTCATAGTATTAGTCGACGAAATCAACACTGGTGTGTGTGTGGTACCTGGAGGCCAGCTTGTTCTTCTCCTTGCGGGAGCGAGGCCGGGCGGTGAGCGGCAGCTCGCTGACCGGGGTCAGGTCACTGATCACCTTGTTGAGCTTACGGAGCTCCGTGCCGATCTGCAGCAGCTTGCGAGGGTTGGGGGTCAAGTCCTCCACGTCCGTACGGCGAGATTTCTTCAGCATGTACTTCCCTGGGGATGGAAGACACGGCACGCAGAACTTATAGCACCGATCGTCACGTGTTATCGGCAATCTGCTGTCGGGAAGAAACCACCTACATTTTTTTGTTGGCCTTGTGACTTTATACATTGTCAATTACTTCCATGAGATTTAACGGTTTTAACAGACAGTTTGAGGGTTAAGAGGTTTTGTCCCAAGCACTTTTTACCACTTTTCATTGGTTCAATATTTTCGAAACAACATACAGACGTAAAGGGTGTTCAATAGCACTGACTTAGTGCTATGAAACAACATACAGACGTAAAGGGTGTTCAATAGCACTGACTTAGGGCTATGAAACAACATACAGACGTAAAGGGTGTTCAATAGCACTGACTTAGTGCTATGAAACAACATACAGACGTAAAGGGTGTTCAATAGCACTGACTTAGTGCTATGAAACAACATACAGATGTAAAGGGTGTTCAATAGCACTGACATAGGGCTATGAAACAACATACAGACGTAAAGGGTGTTCAATAGCACTGACTTAGTGCTATGAAACAACATACAGACGTAAAGGGTGTTCAATAGCACTGACTTAGGGCTATGAAACAACATACAGATGTAAAGGGTGTTCAATAGCACTGACTTAGGGCTATGAAACAACATACAGACGTAAAGGGTGTTCAATAGCACTGACTTAGTGCTATAAAAAATTATCAAAAACTTCAAGATGTATTTAGGTGGTTTCCCCCCGACAGCAAAGATATAATACATAAGCTAACAAAACTGTTGAAATTGAACAAGATCTGGACATTTTGGGCATGTCATTGCATTATTTGTATCATGATGCGACGCGCACGCCTGTGTGTGTGTGTGTGTGTGTGTGCGTATACCATGGAGGGGTCCATTCTTCTGGAAGAGATTACTGGGCAGGGTGTGCTTGTCCCACTCGGAGGGTTTGAGCATGCGTTCCTGTTTGGAGGGGGTGAGCTGTTCACTGTATTCCCAGAAATAACGCCTCTTCCCTCTCTTGGAGACCCCTGCTGTGAGACCTTTAATGTCCTCCATCAGCTCCATGTCACAACCTGGCAAACAGAGAGAGAGAGGAATCCTTACTTTAAGGTCATTGCGGTCTGCGGGCCAGTTGAAACTTGAGGTCCCAAAGACATAAAAAAAAGACCTGAGGTGACCAAGCCTTTTCCGTCGCAGCTCCCACTTTATGGAATGCGCTCCTCTCCCAAATCAAACTGGCCCCCACCGTCGAGACCTTTAAATCTCGCCTAAAGACCCACATTTATAGCCTGGGTTTTAATTCTGTTTGAATTTTTGTGGTCTTTGTTTTTGTTTCACTGTCTGCTGACGCTGCTGCGTCCTGTACTTTTCAGTGATGTGTCTTGTTTATCTTGTTTCTAATTTTACTAAGTTTTTCTTTTTTCCCTCACTCTGTTTTAGCTTTACAGTGTATTTAGCTTTTGATTCTTTGTGCAGCACTTTGTAAACCTTGAGTTGTAAAATGTGCAATATGAATGGAATGGATTGGATTGGACATTTCTGTGCTGTGATGAGATAAAGATGATTAGCAATGTGATGCTAGCAATGTAATCGATTAGTTTGATGAACTTTTGGACCTGTAAAGATGAGCTTCCATTACAAAGTGCAGTTCATCCCATATTAACACTATTGTTGCCAGGTAATTTTTCAGAATAAAGGCGCTAGAGTGCCAAGCAGATGGACAGATTTTACTCTGAAAAGCCTGTCTTCCGTTACCTCACAAAACCGGAAGTCATAATCTTCCGTTCTTACCTCACGCTGGTACACCTAAAGTCTCTCTAGAAGCGTTTATATTCCAAACGAGATGCATGCTGAAGTCAGAATATGAAGACCTTTTGGTCAAAACCATGGAGAGCGAGAGAGAGATTTAGAGTTACGAGCCATTCTAATGGCGCCGTGAACAAGGAAGTGAACGGCAGTGCGCATGCGAGAAACACAAGGAAGGACGGCTATACATGTCCAAGGCACCCCGTGCATTTGATTCCCAGGACATGTAAACACGACATCCTTAGCATAAAAAGTGTTCAAATTGCCTAAAGAGGGTGGGTAGACAGTGGACCGTGCACATCACAAAGGTCACAAAAGTAACATCCGCACCAAACTTGGCACAGACACAGCTCTTAGAAATGTATTAGGGACTTTATATTATGCTTAGGCAACGAATAACTAATGTATGTGAACACTGTAACCATGTCCTTCATAAACCAAATTAATTATCATAACATAACTCAAGCACTACTTGTGGCCCACTGGTATTATGTGTTGTGTACTTCAGACCCAGAGGGCCTGTGCCTTGTGCCTGCATTCCTTATTTCTGAATGTTAAGAGCAATTCTGAAGCAATTCTGAATCAACCTTTTGCATGAGCCTGCAAACAATAACACCGTTTGAACTGACCACGATTGATTCTATACAGTTATAAACTTGTTGTTGTCTAAGTTACCTAACAAACTACAACAGACAAAACTGCATGTTAATGTGTTCTTCTGCGGATCAAATTCTGGGAATTTGAACTATTTAGCACCGATGCAAAACAACAAATCTAAGATGAAAACTATCAAAAGACAGCAAAGTCTTGAAATACATTCATTACAGGCATCTAGTGTTGCAACATTTGAGCAGATTTGCAGAATTTTAATGAGCATGTCGGATCTGAAGACAATGTTATGTGTGATTTAGTGATCGTTTTGGTAGTGTCTATTACTTTCCCCTCCAGAATGCACTGTAGGCGGCGAAGGAGATTCCTCAGCTCTCTAAACTAAAATAATTTGGTCAGAGACTCGCTATGGTTGGAAAAGACATGAGGTCTAGGCAGAATTCCCTGTGTTGACAGACCATACAGGGAGAGCCATTAGGTCCAATAATAGCGGACAGAGTAAATATGGGGTTGGATTTCTACTGTTGGCAAGAGTTGAAGGAGAGAGGGATGAAGAGTGCTTCTGTCATTGGGAATTGTGTTTAATCACAGGAACTCTAGCATGCATCCCTATTCTGGGCATGCCATAATAGGCAAAATAGCATTCATCAAAATAGGTGAACATTCAGTGAACATAGTGTATCTACAATCTCACAGCGCATTTCGCAGCGCCATGCTGTGAGCCTTGTAGATAGGCTATTTGTGCTATTGACATACTGTACAACAGAGTATACAGTATAGGGTTTAAATGGAGGCATACTGCTCCTAGTTGTACCTCTGAAATAAATTTTGTACACTTTGTGGTTGTGGGTATTCTATAGTCAAACTCTTTCAAAGTTATGATTAGAAAGAGACCGAAAGACAAGAGGGACAGAGGAATGAGACTTTGAGAAAAACAAAAGAAGACGGAGACAGAAAGATAGAAACAAACAATGATTTAGACGTAGAGGTAGATAATGACAGATGGTCACCATGGCAACTCATAGGTCACATGCATTGTGGGTACCTTGCTCCGAGAAGGTGTCGCTCATATCGTCATCCTTGTCAGCTTCGTAATCGTCCTCCTCCTCCTCCTCTTTCTCCTCTTCCTCCTCGTTCTCGGACAGCTCATGTTCACTGCCGAAGCCCTCGTCGTGATCTTCGTCATCCAGCTCCAGGTCTTCTGCATCTGCCTCCTCTTCCTCCTCCTCCTCCTCCCCATCTTCCTCATCTTCCTCCTCCTCATCCTCCTCATCCTCCTCCTCCTCCTCCTCGGCCTCCAGTGGGCTGTGGGTTCTGCCAGCCTGCCTGGCTCGAGTCAGGAACAGCGAATAGTTGTGCTCCTCCTCTTTGCTCTTCTCGCTGCCCTCCACCACCAGGACCCCGCTAGCCCCCGGGAGGCTGACCCCGACACTCACCAGGCCAGCGTTAGCCCCCTCCACCGCGGCGTGGCTAGCCGCCACCAGCTGAGGCATGGCCAACCGGCCCACAGGCGCGTCTCTTCTCTCTGCCCCCTCCGCCCCTGCCCTCCTCTCGTAGCCGGCTGAGCTACAGGCCGCGGTACCGGGAGTTACCACGAGGGTGCCGCCAGAGGTGGAGGCCACGTGGTCCTGGGAGAGCGGCAGAGGGGAGCCAGGGTCCTCGGCCTCTGGCTGGGTGGGCGTGTTGCTCAGTGCTCTGTGGCCGGCGCTCACACGCACCTTGGCCTTCCGCACAAAGTCAGAGCCATGAGAAGAGGGGGCTGCCATTTTGTGTCCCAGCAATCTGGCTTTGGGTTTAGTCTGGGCGTGGTCCTGCTGGTTGGGGCTCGGCTGGTTATGAGCCTTAGCCATCGTGTCAGTGCTGGAGGGGACGGGCCAGGTGGCCTTCTGGGAGCCCTCGGGGAAGTCAGCGAGAGGGCTGCGAGAGGGGAGGGAGGTGGACGGTGGTGGTGGGACTGGGGAAGGCCTGGTGGGGCCGGGCCCCAGACCGAAGCCTGGCAGTCTCTTAGGAGGCTGGGACTGGGGGAGGGGCGGGGGCAGCTCAGTAGGGTGGTAAAGTGTCTCGCACACAGGCTGCGAGTCCTCACTGTTGAGTTGGGCTAAGGTCGGGGTTCGGGCGATCACCTCCTCGTCCTGGTAGGGACTGGAGAAGTCATCCATTCCAAGAAAGTCCACCTCTTTGGTGCCCCAGATGTCACAGCTGGTCAGTCGCGTGTATCTGTCAAGCATGGAGAGATAAATGTGTTATATCAAATTGTACAAAACTGACGCTATAGGCTACTATCCAACAGTAAAACCAGAGTTCAGCAGTTAGTTCGGATGGATAGGACTCTTCCTCACTTAATTCAACGTAGTAGATGACACTTCCCTGATAGGCATCAGATTCATCATCAATGGATCATATATCGTAATAAGAACTAGGCGTCAGCATATTCCTCAGTGAGTTCAGGAACTCTTTCTGTGTGAAATGGACTAGTCGTGAAAGCTTGTTTGATGGATTATGTTAATGTACAGTATGATCCGCTGACATCCACATAATTTGTAGTGTTGCCATCCATTCCTCAACAACTGGGAGTCCATATAATGGAGAGTGGATATTTTCACCAGCAAACAACCTAGAGGTGGACATATTTAAATATTTGCAAATAACAAGTTCTCGTCCCACCTCACCTTGCTCACTACTACAGCCTGTTTCATCTCATGACAATGAAGATATCATTGTCAGCAGGTGCACTGCACTGCACTGAGATTGTCTGCTGTGCATGCTTGATGTCAAAACCACTGCCACCACTTGTCACGTGACAGAAGCACCAGACCAAGACATGATGCACACATCAATTCTTGGACATTTATTAAAGACAAAAGGCTAACTCTGGAGAGCTGCTCACAGAAATGCCTGACTTCCCTTTTCCAGGGAAGAAACCACCCAAGCTCCCGATGCAGGACATGCTTAACACAGTTAACAGCAACTCATCATATATTACATTAGAGAAGGGTGGCGAGTTGGCGACCGAAGAGTTGGCTCGTCAAGTCTGTAGACGGGCGCCGGGGCGGCGACGGAGGTCGCCAGCTCGCCAAATGACCCCCTCCCCCTGGGATCGTGCCTGCTTCCGTTTCTGGAACCCACCATTAGTCACTCCTTCTGTCTAAAAAGCTATGTCTCTTCAGAAGCGTTAATATTGTAACCTTGACACAGCATAACCTCAGAAATGATCCCAGAACGTCTGCGTTGTGTTCTATCACCGCAGATGCTGCCTACGTTCCGAGAAAACAGCCTTTTAAAACGGACCAGAAAAATAAACTGGACTCCTGTGTTTCCTTCTTCTGTTTGGCTACGGCCATGACATGACATGACATGACATGACACGCACGTGGACGTCGAATTTATTGAACCAAACAACATTAATGAAAAATAAGTGTGAATGCGAAAGTTATCATCGGACGACAAGCTTAAAAAGTGCACGAGACACTAGGACTAATTTTGTCATGCGTTTTCTGGTTCAGTTTCAAAACTACTGCAGTGCAAAAACATGGGAAGTTAGCAAGCAACACAGGTTGCTGTGGCTAATCTATAATGGGCGTAGGTGTCCCCAGAAAACATATGCATGTAGTAGATAGGAACGCAGTGTACCTGGTCAGGTCCTCCCAGTAGGAATCCCACTGTTCAAAGGCAGTGCCACCATAGGCCGTCTCGCAGTCTCCCAGTCCCATCACACCGTCCCAGCCGTCCGCGTCTTTGCCTACATCCATCACACCCACCATGCTGTCTCCGTGGGGACTCTGCCGATGGGACATGTCTCTGTCCTGCAGGGGGGAGACGCACACATGCACGCGACACACACACACACGCTTTAACTTTTAACTTAACTAAAACGTAAAGTTAAGAAAGTTAAGTGTGTTCGGGAATCGAACCCGGGTCTCCCACGTGGAAAGCCAACATCTTAACCACCAAGCCAAAGGGATGTCCCTATGGCTCGGGGGAGATATTAGACTTTTGAGGCCATCAGGCTGAGGCTGTGAGCCACTCTGCTACTCGCACATGCGTTCACTTACCAGTTCGTACATGAAGTCTGGGTCAGAGCTACTGGCCAGCAGATCAGTGCTGGTCAGGGCCTGGTCAGCAAACGTGTAGTTCTGAAAGGCATCCCCGAACGTAGGCTCCATCCCGCTGATGCTGGGCTGAAACACAACACACACACACACACACACATTGGACAATCGCTTTTTGGGGTGGGATTTAGCAACGGGCTAATTAAGGAACAAACCACAGCTAGGGTTTACCTAGCGTCCCATATTCTGGGGGATGCCTTGGGCAGTTTTCAGCAAAAACATTTGGTGTAGATGAAAGCAAAGGAGTAAACCAACTATAGTTCCCCTCAGTGTTCACCCCAAACAGTTTGAGTTGTGGGGGAACTTTTATTGTCACATCACAGTACGTGAGTAAGTAAGGTGGGTGAAATTCTTAGTTGTGCAGGCTCATCATTGCAGTTAAAACGTTAGAGATGGGAGAGCATAAAGTGCATAATATGACCCATCTGCATGATACAATATGAGTGCATAATAAATAGGTAATGAATGTACGTGTATAGATATAAAAAGGGGTCCCTATTAAAACACAAATTCAGTTCAGACTATGTAGCACCACCCGACTTAGCTCAGACACAATAATGTTTGTATGTTTGCTGATTGTCTGTGTGTTCAAATAAATAAATATACTTTGTAAAAAAGTAATGTGTGCAGTCTGTGGGTCTGCAGTACCTGAGGCATCGCCGGACACAGCTGGGAGTTCCAGCGGATGGAACCTGTGGGTCTTCTCTCCAGTCCCAGTGGTCTGCGGCTGCTGGAGCCTGGCAGAGAGACCCCGGTCAGCAGAGTGCTGAGTGTGGGCCGGGGGGGGCCTGTGGGGTCTGCGCGGCTGGACACTAGTGCTTTAAACCTGTGTGTGTGGGGTCTGCTCTGCTCCGCTGTGTTGGCGTGCTGTGTCTTCTCTACGCTTCAGGGCTGGGGACACAAAAGAAAGGGAAACGTCAGTTCAAAAGGTACATTAATTTTCCCCTCGCAGTGCGTTTGTATTGAGGTTGTGCTCATTACATCGCATATTTAACCTGTCACGCACCTAGTGTACATGCTTAATTCTTTCTCTACGAAGTACGAACATATTCGTACCCCCAGCTATGGGACATTATCAGCCTCGTACGAACATGTTCGTACCTTAGAGTATATATTAATAGAGACGGCACCGGGAGGAAACCCTGAGGCTAAATGGACATAGTGGCCGAATTTGGTATTGCAGCTCGAGCCAGCGCTGGGCCGTTGACTATCATTGCGCACGTTCATGTTATTGTGCCCATGACATGTGAACGCTATGTTTCATACGTGAACACGCGCAAATGGCGCAATGATAGTGAACGGCCAACGCGTTCATGTTATTGGGGCAATCCATCCCAGAATGCACTCGGTTCCTACCCAGAAGGAGTGAAATCGCCTCATGCGCTTTTGAGCAACTTAATGCAAGTGGATGGGAGGAGAAATCCGGTGACGTCTCTATAAATATTAGCTCTGGTCCATAACCTTGTACTCAATCTACTGCTTCGATTCTGCCCTGCAGTATAAGGCTATGGGACTCGAAATCAGACCAGCCTCCAGCCTTAAATAAAAATAACGTTTTTGCTACTCACCAAAACAAAGGCGGGTTGTGTCATTAGATAGCCTACTTTCCTTAGTGGACGCACTCTGAGCCCCCCACCACACGTATAAACGGTACTTCTTGTTTTTTTTAAGGGACAGACAGTAGGCTGACAGGAAACGGGAGAGAGATGGGGGAAGACATGCAGTAAAGGCCGTGTCGGGCTCGGGAGTCGAACCCGCGGCTCACTGCGACTGGATTACCAGTCGGGTGCCCAGACGGTTACGCCACCGCCTGGGCTAAACGGTACTTTTTGGCCAGAAAGGGATTTTTTTTCACCGGAGGCAGTTCTCTGGGCAATATCGATAGAGGGCGCATTGGAGTAACTAAAAGTATTTTTTTTCCGGTGGAAACAAAAAAAAGTACAGTTTATACGTGTGGTGGGGTGCTCAGAGTGTGTCCACTAAGGAAAGTAGGCTTTCTAATGACACAACCCGCCTTTGTTTAGGTGAGTAGCAAAAACGTTATTTTTATTTACGCTAAAGAGGAGAGGCTGGTCTGATTTCGATTTGAGATTTAAAACTGAAAGTCCCATAGCCTTATACTGCAGGGCAGAATCGAAGCAGTAGAAGGTTATGGACCAGAGCTACGTATATAAATATATACTCTAAGGTTCGTACCCCCTTGTATATTCAGTGTTTATTGTTTATTGAATGGATCCCCATTAGCTGACGCCAGGGCGACAGCTAATCTTCCTGGGGTCCAGTGTATATAATGGTTGAGCCCCACAGCAGCGTTTAACATTGATACAGTTGCTATGCAACGCCTCCGTCACCACCAGCTATGGGATGTTACAACTGCTCTCCGTTTACCTCAGTTCAAAGCAGGATTGTCATACCTCCATAAGTGGGAATCTACGAGAGCTGTCCTTGGTGGATCTTCAGCCATACAAAGTTCGGACGTCATTTGTGACTTTGTACCGCTAATGATAGCAAATGTTTACAGTGAGTGTGTGCAGGGGACTACAGCCGGGAGGTAACAGATCCTGTTACAGCTAGCAGCAAAAAAGAGTTAATACAAAAGAGGCACGTGTCTTTTTGTTGACATGGCAGATCAAGTGCAAGACATCAGTCAGTGAGCCACCAGCACTGGTAGACCGCTGCGTGTAGAGGTGACCTTTATTTAGATGGCAAAAGCAGATCATCTGCGCAATACACTGCTGTTGTACGTAGGGTGTGTACTTGCTAGTACAACAAGCCGTTCCTCATTTAAGATCTGTAACGTGATCAATCAATTCTTGTGGGGGAAACATGGTCTCAGAGTGAAATCCAGAGTCTCATCGCATCAACATGTGAATAACTAAAATGGCCTCTGGAGTCTGGACATTTAATAGAGAAGAAAGGTGAGGCTTTGGGGACAGTGGGGAACTCTCCGAATTTGGGGTTTAGCTACCCTTGTAGTTGCCCAAGTCAAACACAAGTTCAAGCACTTTCAACACATTTCTAACAAGGTTTGGTTTTATTTTACAATAAAGCTAGAGGCGGGATCAAGGCATACACAGTCCTGCCTTGATCCCGCCTCTAGCTGCCGCTGATTGGCCAGGCAGTTTGGTAGCCGGAGCATCGAGTCTGCCTGAGAGTTCCCAGATGGGAGCAGGAGGGGGGAACCCAGTGTACTCTCTGCTGCCCCATCTGGCGGAGTCAGGTTAACCAAATTCACCCAAAAGGCCAAAATATTGTACAGCTCTTTTCTGAATTTGCTGAATGAATCTTACACAACTTAAACCCCAACATCCATCCATATTGTGGTGAAAGCTTTTGCCAAAAATAGCAGATCATCAAGCATGCGACGTGTTGCAACACGTTGTGAGCTTGTCGATCTGCTATTTTCTGCGAAAGCTTTCTCTACAATAACAGAAAAGAGTCGAGGCCATCATACTTGCGGTGTGATGTCCTTAAGCAAATGCGCAACCCCCGGGCCTACAAAACCAAGAGCAACGCCAACCCAACTTCTAGACCCATCAGTGAACAGGGTGATAGCCCAGAGTAGAGTTAAAGGGGAGATGTCAGTCAGTAAAAACAGAGAGATGTGTCAGGGTGACCGGTGAGTTGCTACTCACCGAGTCGTGAGTGACGTAAGGTTTTAGTTTTCTAACTTTAGAAAACTACACCACGGTGAGTTGCCTTTCACCTAAAACTGGAGTATGAATGGGCCTTCATTGTTCCATCATTTTCTCTCTCTCCTTGTCTAAATTAGAGCAGCCAGTTGCCTGTGTGGACATAATGTCTGGCTGCCACAAACACACAGCGCTGCTATGCTGCCTTTGCATAACAAATTATAAAGGGTCTGTGGGAAGGCATGCATGACCCCTGAGCGTGGACACACACACACACACACACACACACACACACACACACACACACACACACACACACACACACACACACACACCTTCTGCTAGGGACATAAGCTGAGGTCATATCCTGTTGCGGTGGGCCTATGTGTTGAGTGAGTCAAATTAACTCAGCATCACCTGTGTGCTCCGTTACCACATCTCTCAGAGAAACAGTGCAACACTTACACTGAACTGTAAACATATAAACACAACAACACACACACACTAACTAAAAGAACGCATATGAGCCGTCCGATAGCATTCCAAAGTGCTCACTGAGAATTCTACGTTAGTTTCTACTGTACCACATGGGCTCTAATGCCTGAGAGCGAGTCCCCGGTTTGATTCCTGTCTGGCTGGACCATTTGCTACTTGTCAGCCCCCCCCCTCCCCTCCCCGCCTCCTAAAAGAAATTAATTATTATTGTAGCCTTCATTTGGTGAGACAGGATCATGGTCCATCTACAAGCAAATGCTCAACAGTGTAGGTGATTCTTGCAGTGTGACTGGTGCTACAACCTATGCCACAAGAAAGGGAAGCTCATCAATATTTTCTTACCAGAAATGAATTTGCTACCGTCGCCGGAAAGTATTACTACTACAATCTGTACATGTGTTCACTGTTCAAGCAGCGTATATCTATTGATTTCTACGTCCGAGCATAGACATGGTAACGTCCCGCCTGCCTCTGATTGGCCTACCGACACTGCCCTGGCATCTTGCCCCAATGGTCTCGCCAGACTGTCCTCCGAGACGTGAGGTAACTCCGTGGTGGGAAATAAGAGAATGACAGCTTGGCACGTGCGACAGTAACTTGTAACTTTTACAAGAGGCAAACTAATATTGTTTATGCCGTTTGCTTTGATTGAATGATTGATTGAACACTTATTTGTATGATTTGATTTGGGTGTGTTCTAAATCAAAGTGTTAGTGTTGATTATCGTGTATTAATCTAAATATGGTAAACTACTATTATACTAAAAAAAGATAAAGATCAAGGGAAAAGAGACCTTTTTACAATAATACACATGTAAAATAAATGGCATACACAATATATTAGTTTGCCTCTTCTACAAAAGTTACTGTTGCACATGCAAAGCTGTCATTCTCTTGTATTATACCGTACTTGTATTATTTATTTATTTCCCACCACGGAGTAACCTCACGGCAGACTATCCAGCATATACTGTAGCTATCCACCTCGGCGGAAAGTCTGGTAAGGCCGGCAGTGTCGGTAGGCCAATCAGAGGCAGGCGGGGCGTTACCATGTCTATGCTCGGACGTAGAATAGATATACGCGTTCAAGCACAGGCGTATCTACGGGTATCTCTTATTATATCTGTTAATATCTCAATATATATCTTAATATATCTGTTACTATAGTCTGTGCAGATAGTTTCATGAAATGGCTAGGGAATTGCCAATCCATGAACATTGACAGCCGACGCAGGTTAATAACTCAGTTCATCTCGCCTATACTGACAAGGTGGATAATAACTGAAAACATGAAAACACGACAATATGTATGATACCACATTGGTAGAGGAATTCATGCATATTTTCTCAATCTATATTTAATAATACTTTTTAATATCTGCTACCTTTGAAGTTGTACATTTCCATGCATGGATCCATCCATCCATGCATATTGTCGTGATCTAATTATCAACGATCAGTCAGCAGCAATTATTGCAATACAAATTCTAGTTCATATTGCCCACCCCAACACACAAAGACACACAGACAGTCACACAAACACAGCTGATGAGTGAGAAGGCATTTGGTCACAGCCTCTGACAGATTGTGATGTGATCAATCATTAAAAAAACCTGTGTACTTCCTTCCTAAGCAGCTGTGTCAGGTTTCAAAATGCGGAAAAACGAGTGCATGAATGCAACAGTATCAACAACACTCGTCTAAGCTGTTTTTCCATCTCTGTAGACAATCTGAAAATTGTTCATTTCTCATTTGACATTCTTCAGCATATTGGAAAAAAGGCAACACTGAAGTGAAGGTTCAGGTTCAGGACATTTGGGGATTCTGAACATTTGCTTCTCTACAAAGTGACTTGAAGCCAAGTCCATTTGTACGGAAAACTCCCATCCCCTCAGCTCTGAGTACAGGCTGCTTCCTTCTGGCCTTTGCCTAAAGGTTACAGGGGCCAAAAGTAACAGGTATAAATTCTCCTTCGTGCCTGTGTTTATCCAGACTTTAAATGCTGATAGGGGGAGGAGGTAACTTTGTCGCTGTTATGAAACAACCCCATTGCTACACTGATACCTTGAACTGCCATCCTGTTTTTATTTTCTATGTGTACCTTGTTCTTCTTTTTACTGTTATGCCTTGCTGTACACCAAATCGCCCTTCGGGGACAAACAAATAAATGAACCTGAACCAGAACCTGAACCTGACTTAATAACACAATATTTTACCCATTTGTTTTTCATCTGTGACCCTGAGTGTCACATAAACAGATTTTGAGTTACAGCCCACCAGCTGAGAAACAATATTTTACAATACATGAATAAACAAAAGGAAAGAATAGTCCTAAGAAATAAGAATGTTAGAATAATTTCAGATAAAACAAAGCATTGCTTTTTGTAGCTAACATCGAAAGCCAATGTTAGCCAATTGGGATGGAATATGAAATATCAGACAGATCCGTCTTGAACACATGACTATAGAGATACTGTGTAACGATTTGCGGGATTCTTGGACAGAATCTGGAGGAGTAATATAAAAAAATGTGTTTTACAAAAGTCGGCCTCCTGGTGGCGCTATAACTGGCCAATTTGTGGCAGAGGTTCATCGTTGGCATCCAGGGAGTGTGTGTGCGAAATTTGGCATCGACCGGGTTAACGGTGCCGGAGATTAGCTGTACACAGACGGACGGACACACGCACGCACACACGGACGGACGGACGGAGTGCATCTGGATTGGACCTGGGTCACACTGACTGCACAATGACACTAAAAGATCACATGCTCTGCTTCCCAAAATTGGAGACAAACAGCCAATAGGACAAGTGCCGAAATAACAGAAATAGCATAATTAACAGACCTGCAATTTAGGGCTGTTTACCAAAGAATCACAAGGCATCCTTGGGAGATCTCTTTAGGACACAGGCCTGTGTGCATGCCGTGCGTGCACGTGTACGACTATGTGCGTGTGTGTGTGTGTGTGTGTGTGTGTGTGTGTGTGACATGACTGTCTACTGGAGGGATAAATCAATAGAATAAGCTGTGCAATGTAACAAGATGAATGTTGCTTGCTATGGTTAATTTCTTCAAGATGTATTTTTCACTATTAGGTGATTAGGTTAGCAACTTTCACTCTGGCATCTTTATTAGGATGGCCACTCATGGAGGTATTTTGGAGTGTCGCATACATTATTGCTTAATGAAATCTAGACAGTTTACAGTGTTCATTCAATCAATTATTTTAGATAAATAACATATGCACACCAAACTTCAAACATGAAAGCTGTGTGTGATTTGAAGCAACATTAGAAGTAAATTTAACAAATTTACGCAATGGATGAGGTAGATGATGGGCAAATGAAAACTCCCATTAAAAAAAACGAAAAAAAAAAAAACTTTTGTATCATATAAGGATTAGGAAAAACACAGGCTGTATGTAGGTTGAAACAATAGTTCTACAAACAATCAGAATTGAAAAGTGAAACTTTGTCTCCCTGCAATTAATGTGAAACATGAAGACGGAGGAAACCAGTGGAGTTCTGTACTTCTGATTGACCATGTTGTGAACATAATTGTACCATAAGAAACCAGATATCCAGTGTGTAATGAAATAGTGAAAATAATTCTTGAAGGTTTTGTTTGATGCAGGATAACAAAACAAATTTCATTTACAAATAATCTGAACATCAATTTAGTTTGTCTTTAAGTAGTATTTTCAGTCGAGTTGATGCCACTATGGAATAATCTCACCATCAGATTTGGCCTATACAGTCCCAAAGGTATATTATTGTTGTTGTATGGTTATTGGTTACCTCTGTTACCTCTCTAACTTACTAAAGCTTAACTTTTGTAAAAATCTGGAGGCTCTTCAAATATCAAACACGGACTAAAGAAAAACAGCTGCTCCGACTCTTAACTCTGCATAAATCTGGCTTACTGCATTTCCCAGCATCATATGTGGCCAGGACTTAAGTGGTTAAGTCACAGGGAATAAGAGGAGAGAGAGAGAGAGAAGAGTGGATTCCGTACAAATGTGGCTACAGGCTGGAAAAGGAAGGAAAGCATCACCAGATCAGACAATGCTGTTAAACTGTTTACTCCACCTTCACTTAATATTTGTGAGTGGTGCAACCACTCCTACATCCAGCAATGTCCGTGTACCTGTGTGTGTACCTGTATAAGTGAGCATGAGTATGTTACTTATTTATACCAGTAGGGGGCACCAGAGTGGTGCAACCACTCCTACAACCAGCAATGATCCTGTTGTCATGAGCACGAGTGTGGTGTGCGCATGCGTGAAATTGGAACGATACAGAGAAGAAATTGGACGATACAAATTGGAACGATACAGAGAACCAATAGACGGGAGTTGCACCACTCGGTTCACACTGGTGTGATTTTTTAATATGCAATGTGGCCCTCTGGAATGAGTGTGGAAATATAGTGGCCCTCTCCATCGTCAAAGTTGCCCACCCCTGATATAGATCACCATCTTATGCAGGTGAATTTGGTGGATATCTATCACTGTGTCGTGTAGGTCAAAATATAATTTTGAGTGGTGCAGCCACTTCAAGGAACAGCAATGTCCCTATGTCCATCCCTATGTCTGTATGTCCCTATGTTTAGGGGCAAGAGTGGCGCTGTTGTGATAGAAACAGAGAGAGAGATAGTGTTGCACAGTTGCCTGCTAATTACAATGTGGAGCGTGCATGAGAGAGAGAGAGAGAGAGAGAGAGAGAGAGAGTTGTCTGCTAATTCCCCTACACAGTCAGTAACTCTGTCATTTCTCGACCGGTTCGAACGCGGGGCGGCTCGCCGTAACCGGGCCGGCACCCTGGACGTGTTCCTGTGGGTCTGGAAGTTCCAGGGACCCACCGGGGACCCCCACACAGAGTTGCACCACTCAGTTCACACGGTTATCCTGCATTTAGAACCTCAGACACAAAATTGCCCTGTTGCTAAAAACTGAAAATAAAATCACAAAACTGATATATTTGGTATGTATTATACCTATAGTAATAACGACTCTTAACGAGTTCATATAAATACTAAATTTTATTATTTTTTATACGCGTATTTTGTACATAGCCATTAGCCAGTCAATGTAATAGCATCCTGTAAGCGCATTTATCTTATGCTAGTTTTAAACGGTGCGTTGTGGAATCACAAAATCTAGAAAAGGAAGGTTGACTGAGGAGAAAACTCAACATAAAGAAGTCCAGGTGGCGCGAGTCACGCGATACAGGTATAGTATCAGAGACAGTCCGACAGTTCATACAGGACAGATCAAACTAGAAAGGTATGCTCAGTGCAAATCTCCCTTTCTCTCTCAGATTGTAAAACATAGTCACATAGTGTTTTGATGGTCGGTGTATGGTCTACAGTACACAGTTACCCACCAGGAAGTGCCAATAGATTGTATAGAGTGAATGATCCAAGTCAGTAAACATGGATGTAATACAATTTGGAAACTATGGATAAAGTCAATCACATTTAATCGTCTGGTCCGTTATTCACCTTTTTCATATGGTCTTTGCGTTTGTGTGTGCATAAGTTCCTCTTTCTCTTGCTGTGTTGCCAGTTTTGCAAGATAAACAAGTGACCAGGTCTATGAAAACAACCACAAATGAAAATAGCTGATCTACAAGCTCACAGCGACACATTGTGAGGTTGTACATCTGTTATTTAAGATAAGATAATATATATCTTTATTGTCACTGTATGAGACATACAACGAAATTCTGTTTAGTGCAGCACAACATATAACAGTATCAAAAGAGGACGCAAAGACAACGGAAAAAACACTGAGGGGGCTAAAACTTCATGGCATAAAACTGTTAGTCCGTCATCATAGTCCAGTCCAGTCAAGTCATCTCAATCCATTAATAAATATTAAATATTCTAATGCACTGTTAAAATGATAAAATAAGGGGACCACACAATCATAAAATTCATATGCAAATTCATCAACAGTAGGAGGGGACCATGGGGGAATATATTATATACTATATACTATTGCACTTGCCCATATGCTATTGCATATATACTATATCATATTGCGTTTGCCCATAGTCTATATTGCACTTGCCAGATAGGACAGTCATATGCAAGTGTGTGTGCGTGTATGCGAACCAAGCAGTGTTTTCACTGTGAACGTGTGTGTGCACGTGTGTGCGTGCGTATATGTGAACTGAGCAGTGTTTTCACAGCCTTTGGGAAAAAGCTGTTGGACAGCCGGTTGGTTCTGGCCTTAATGACCTTCAGCCTTCCGGATGGAAGGGTCTCGAACAGGTGATGTCCGGGGTGTGAGGTGTCCTTGGATATCTTTATTTATTATTTAAAAACACATTGAGAACAAATCGAAATATTTTGAATATATTTTTAACATTTTAATAAAAGGCACAAAATATGTTCAGATGGAACTAATCTGGGGTTCCTTGATGTGAAGAAATGTGGAAGCAAGCGCAAATAAGCAACTACTGTACACTTTAGAATCAAGCCCAAAAAAAACAGCAACCAGCAACTACCAATAATTTGTGACAGAAAAAAACAAGTCAAATGTTGCTTATAATAAGCAGACATGGCAACTCGGCCTGAAGGAAGCAAAACACACACACAAGGAGCCCCAGTACCTTGGCGGGGAAAGACGTGGATAGTGGCCTACTTGAGTCCACTGGTTGCATCATTGGTTGCATAACCTTACAAGTCACATCTTTATATTCCCTCCCATGAACACCACCCGTGTGGTCGCTCAGCCAAGCTTGGCAGGATGCACTTTAACTGTGCAAGTGCACAACACGCATGCACATGTGTCGTAGGTGCGTTCAGGACCGGTAGTTAAACAAATAGCACTACAGTCTGAGTCTTGCATCACTACACTCAACACATGGCATTGTTTTGGGCTTGTGGGTGTGTACTGTGTATGAAAAGGAGTGTCTGCAACCAGAGTGACAAGCTGTATGAAGAAGACAAATCTTTGGACAGTGACCATTAGCATCATGTTCATCACTAGGCCAAACAACATTACAACGTTATAACATAAAGACCAATTCATAGCCCAAACAAAGCATCACAGAAGACCTCTGCTTAAGTTCAACTGTCCATGCAAAGCTCAATGTTTCTCATAACATGTTATGTTACATGCATTCACAACGTACTGTACTGCATGGCTCAAGAGTAAAGTGTCACCGTCATGCTCTATCGCAGTGAAAATCTGTGTCAGCTGTTGGCAAATGTTATGAGGTTTTGTTTGTGTGATTTTATTTTGCAATTTCTGAGAACAAGGTACGTACTAGCAGTCTTGATCAACTCCACCAGTTAGGACAAAAGTACTTGCACAAGCACAATATTGATGTGATTAAGAGATGAGCTGGAAAATTACATTATATGTTATCAATGCAACTTGAGGAGTGGGAAATGGGTAATGCAGTGTGGAGCCTTCTAGCTTGAGGTGGATGGACCGGAGGATTGCTATAGTAGATCCCTCATCCCATATGCCAGATGGACACTTTGTGCCCGATTGGCTCCACTCCACAGCCTTGCAGACACATGGCATGAGTCATTAGTAATGACTCATTACTTTGTTGTTGACCAATTTGAAGTAATCAAAAGATCTCTTGGCAGCATGCACAAGTGTTTGTGCGTGTGCGTGCATGCGTGCGTTTGTGTGTGTATGTGTGTGTATGACTGTGTGTGGGAGGAGGGCAGTGTGCAATGGGCAGGTATGGTAAGCCATCACAATTAACATAAATTTTTAAATAGCTACGAATACATTATTCCAAAATGTATTTTTCCGTGAAATAAAAAAATGAAATGAAAGAAAATCTTTGTAATCTTTTAATACGTTTTATAATAAATGTACCCAAATGACTTGATTTCCTGCCAGCCTACCTACCTGGTTAGTTCTGCATATTTGCAACTCTACAGTCCGGTCACCCTAGGTGGTTGGGAACTTCTGGACTGGTTCAAATCAGGCAGTGTGATATCTTAAGTTATGAGTCTTGAAAGAGTTGCTTTAAAATGATTAAAATGACTGGTGAGAGCTCAATAGGCCTAATTGTACAAGTTTTCTAATGCTATAAATAGATAATAAATATTTTTTTTAATGTCAGGCTTTGGGGGTGCGTCATCTGATATAGAATGGGGGTGCATGGTCTAGTGCTCTAGGCACTAGGATGAAAGAAACGAGGAGGAGTGTGCTTTCAATTTGGCAGCATCAGTCAGACTCAGTTCGGTTAGGGTAGGTCTGTGATTTGAATTGCCAGTGCACTCACGGATATCTGTGGTTACAATGCCCATACTGATTAGCACAGTTTGCAACTAGGAAAATTGGAGTGAGAGTGCTAAATAGAATGCAGTAATAGTCTTGACCTTTGGTGATTAGCATAATAGCCAAAGTTGTAATCTCAATGAATACAGGATATTATTAATTTAATAATTAAATTGTGCACTACTATCTAACGTCAGCTTGGCAGTGTTCACTTACCACCGAATAGTCGAACATTGATGCCCTCAGTTGACTAAGAAATTATTTTGAAAACACAGGACATGATGTTAAAGATCCAAAGTGCCTAGGGACTCTAGTCTGCACAACAGAGTCCCTAGGCTTGAGCCAGGCTTGCACTTGACCGCAGTCAGGGACAGCCCTAATGTCCGTCTATGTTCTGCACTGCTGCACTTAGGGAAAATATTTGAGATCATGATTGAGATTGCTAGTGAAATGTCAGTGCTGAGACAGATCAGGTACAGATACAGTAAGTGACTGGTACACAACTATTTATGGTATTCTTCCAAGTGGTTAAACATCCATGTCCAACATGTTTTGTGTTATCTGTCACAGGAAGTGTATTTTGAATCCAAACAGACTTGATGACATGTGCAAGGTTTTTTTAAAGGACAATGTCAGCACCTGGCAAAGAACAGTGTCACATGTGCAAAACAATGACCTGAATTTAATAAACATCTTATAACATCATGATCGTATGTAATGGTCACTGGTGTTTTCTTGTTTCTAAGTGTATACTGCAGGTTGTGAGCTCATGCATTTAACTCTTGTCTTTGTCAAATGTTAAGTGCCAATCTCAGGACTAGTAGGTGCTACATGTGCCACCCTCTTGACCTGTCTGCCAACCACAGGAATGCCTGCTTTAGTGGCAGGTGTGGTTGAGAATGTGGTGGTGGCTCAATTCATATGTGAAGCATAGGCTTTGTTCTGAACGCATCAGTGGTGTATATATACACTAGCAAACATTTCCTGTTAACACACAGACAGTACACCCCACTTTAATAAACAAATACATTGTTGTGAAACCAGAATAGAATCTCTAGACAAATAATAATGAATGTTAGACTAAACCAGTGATTTTGCCCAGACTTACCAAATACTAAGCATTAATATGTAATTATGTATCTTTCTTAATATAACAATTTCATGCCAACAATGCACATTTTTGCCCATAGTTATGTCATGTAGAAGTGTCTTTGCAGATATATGTGGCAAGGCAAGTACCCCAGTGGAAAAAAATTCAGTGGAATTAACCACACAGATTCAAAAGGCTGTTTCAGAGAATACCGGAGAACTTGACAGTTTACCATCTCGCCGCTGCGAAAAGTGGAGAGCACTCGCCACGAATAAAAAAAAAAGTTAACACATGTCGCCGGAACTGTGGAGACATGGCCGGCGAGATGTCCACACTTTTCGTGGCGAGTCGGAAAACCGGCGAGTTCTCCGGATACCATTTCAAAGGCCTTTCTGAAATAGCATTAGTGAACTGTAGAAATGCTGAAATGAATGAACATGCTCTGCAAAAATATATATTAGGGATGCACCGAAAATTCGGCCACCGAAAATATTCGGCCGAAAATGGTTAAAAATGTATTTTCGGCCTATTCGGTTTCGGCTCAAATAGGCCGAAAATATATCACTGAATAGTCAAAACACCGGGTCGGTATAAACACAACACGCGATTGTCTTAGACTTGAACGTAACCAGAGCGCTCCGCATCTACCCCTCTCTCTCTCCCAACTTCAGTCTCCCACACACACACACACACACACACACACTCACACACACACACAGAGCGTCAAGTTGCTCTGTGCTGTGGCTGCGATGCGCTCCGCGAAATCTGCGAGCTCATCAACAGGTCCCAAAACATGGTATTTGTGAGCACCGCCACTGTCTATTCTTTTGTCGTATGACAAAAAATGCTCCCCAATGTCTGAATCTGTGAGCTTGCAGGCTGGCTATGACGAACACTAGCAGTGAGCTGCTCATTAGCTCCTCAAATTTGTTCCACCTGTGTGTAATCTCAGCAACGCATTGAAGTGGGCATATGGCAAAAGCAGAAGCAGAACGTCCGTGAACGTTTTGCATAACAATGATCAGTTGTTCAGTGCTGTTTAACTTTGGCAATATGTGATACTAGAGCCTAGAGAACATGCTAATATGGCTGCTAAATAAGAACGGTTTCCCCTATCAGCTAGCATGCTATTGTGTGTGTGTGTGTGTGTGTGTGTGTGTGTGTGTGTGTGTGTGTGTGTGTGTGTGTGCGTGCGTGCCCACACACTGTGTAGGACAGTGGTTCTCATAGTGGGAGTTCCAGCTAAATTATAGATAGTTAAGAAGTAAACCAAGTGGGGGTCTGTAACAGAGTGCAAAAATGGAACCAAATACACTCTCAAAATTTACATTGATTGTTTACAATAGAAATAAAAATAAATTGGGGTCCCAGAGATAGAAATGGGAAGAAAGACAGTCAGCTATACACAGTCAACATTACAGATTACAGTATCATTACAAGTACAAGGAATGGAAATGAAATCAAATTGTATTAAAAAGGGGGTAAAATATTAATTTTGAAGGAGTATTCATTTTTATTGTCTTTATTGTTAGTTACAACATGCCTACAATAACTTGAAGCATTTTTTTAAAGGTAATTGCAAAAAAGGTGCCATAATCCGATTAATCGTTTAAATAATCGCCCGATGAATTGATTATGAAAATCCATAATCATGTCTTTTGCCATAATCAGGTAGCTTTACAACAAAGCTGTATTCGGCTATTCGGTCAACTGTTTCCTATATACGGTTTCGGCCAAGAATTTCCCTTTCGGTGCATCCCTAATATATATATATATATATCTCAGGGAAAGTCCCATTTCTGCACCACTGTATTCTAGCTCAGCTTTTGAAAAAAAAAACTTAATTTGGGACACAATTAAATGACCAGCAGCTGCCTGAATACACACACACACACACACACACACACACACACACACACACACACACACACACACACACACACACACACACACACACACACACACACACACACACACACACACACACACACACACACACACACACACACACACACACACACACACACACACACACACACACACACACACACACACACACACACACACACACACACACACACACACACACACACAGAGCAAAGAACAAAACAAAACAAAACCTCAACCTAGATTTCATGTGCCAACACCCACGTAATCTCGTCTCCGCATTGGTTCATAGGAACTAGTGCCCCGCCTCCAGCTACGCACGATTGGCTAGGCCAGTCTGTCAATCGACGAGCCTCGCTCCATAACAAACATGGCCCGTTTCAATGTAGGTTGAGACGGACGGAAGATAAACAATCTGAAGGCCCGTGTCCGTGGCCTACATATTTTTTTCACTTTAATACCACAATCCACGGCCCAATAACAAACATCAAGGTGGCGATCAATCACTACCAGCAATAATAAAGCAATAATAGCCACGTGAGAAATGGGGACATAGTGTTCAATATTGACGATCAGTGCATGTTCTCATAAACAAACTACTAGTACTAGCTGCAGGCAGCACATGCTCATAATAATACAAACTTGGAAATCAAACTAAACCAAACGTTAAGATATTTGCAACGACCTTGTTATCGACAACAGTATGGCTATAGCATTTATTTTCTACTTAGTTTCCACATGTCTGCGACGATCACCATGTTAAGAAGGTTCTTATGAAGGGGGGCGTGTACCAAATGAACCCATTGCACTCTCTTTCTCTCTCTCTGTTCCCACCATGACCCAATAAAAAGCTTCATCTAAATTGCACCATTTCATCATAATAATCACTTCAATGTTTGCATAATTCACACACTCAACAACACCAGGGATTGCGGGTTTTTTTTGGACGAAGAATAACAACAACATGGAGCCTGCATTGTGTTGTGTTATTACACAAGACGATGTAGTGAGTTCTTATGTAAGCTTCCAAAAGCCCCCGGTCTGATTATTCCCTTTTGGGCCAAACAAACCTAAACCAACCGAGACAGGACTTTTCTTTTTGACAGGGCTTGTTGTGTTGGTGAACCAGATCAACAACGCTACTATAGCAACGTTATAAACGAGGCTCATCGTCCTAAAAACAGCCGTGGTGTTTTGTTTTGCGGCGGGCCCCCAGACTGGGGTGTTTGAATGCGGAACTGGTCCGTGCCTTTCCTCCAGGCTCAAGCCAGCCTGCCAGGCAGGCACTAGGCACCAGGCACTTATCACACAGTATGGCCTCCAGAACAGTCCATCCAGACCCGTCGGCTGTCCCCCGCCCCCCTTCAAACACACACACAGACACACACACAGACACACACACAAGACACACACACGCCAAAAGAACCAACCCCCCACCCCCCGTCCATCCCAGCTCCAACAACACAACAACCCAAACATCCGCTGCAAAAGTTGTCGGTGTCCAAACGAGCACGACCACCCCTACTCACTTTCACCGTCGGCCCACACTGTCGCTGGGTTGTCACATAGGCTCCATATGTTGTGGAGAATAGAGACATTCAATGGAGTCCACGCTGCAGCTGAGCTTTCCTTTCCTTTCCTCGGGTTTGTTTTGTTTTTCTTCTTCCTGACGGGTTCCTGGAAAGCGCGTGACTGCTGCCCCCCCCCGCTCACGTGACCCACCCTCGGCCAATGGCGACGCTCAGAGAGATATCTGTGTTTTTATCACTCTCTCTTTCTATTTCTCTCTCTTTATCTCTCTATCATTTCACTGCCATTTAATTTGTTGTTAAATAAATTGTTGCTACCTTTCAGTGACATTTCGCTTTCGGTTGCGACTTGTAGCTTTGTTTTCAAAGACCATCGGCTTTCTGTAATTTGTAACAAAAACATTGAGGGTGTGTGTAGGCTACATGGTTGTCCACAATCTCCACATGGAGGGCAATGTCTGCCCCAAACAAACAAACACAATTAGATAGATAGATAGATAGATAGATAGATAGATAGATAGATAGATAGATAGATAGATAGATAGATAGATAGATAGATAGATAGATAGATAGATAGATAGATAGATAGATAGATAGATAGATAGATAGATAGATAGATAGATAGATAGATAGATAGATAGATAGATAGATAGATAGATAGATAGATAGATAGATAGACATTTAGTAAATTGTGGGTTTTTATTTATTTGGTTATTATTAATACTTAAGGTGGTTGCACACTGGACGCGTTTGCCCAAAACACTTACAACCTTACCTTTAAGAACCTTTCAACCAAAGTTATTCAGAACCATTTCATAGTCACAACTGTGTATAGAGTATAGTAATTTAAATACTTTGTCTAGAAGGATTACAGTACACAATTTTTTTTCTTGCAGTCATTTCCATTGGGTTCATATCCAATTCATCAACATTCTGCAAGAATGTTTTTAACAAATAGAACTGCACTCTGTCGAGTGCATACTTGCTTGTTGCACACTAGTATCTAGTAGGCCATAAATGGCCAACTAGTGCGCAAGCAGAGTGCGCAAGTACTTTCGACCGCTGTAAACTGTGAAATCTCAGTATCTCTGTGAAGGAACGTTTGAAATGTCTAATTATTAGGTGTAACTATTTGCTACCTACCTACTTTATGCATGTAAACACCTAGTATTATTAAGTATGGTTCAAGTTTCTATCTATATAAGAAATACAGTTTTATCAATTTAGAAATATTCTGGATCCCTTTTTAGTTTTTCAAAGAAAAATAAATCATTGATATGTGATGGAAAAAAAGGTATATAAACTGAATTAAAATATGTTATCACGTATACAGTATAATTATTTTATTATTTATTGTAAATTGTCAATTGTTTTAAATGTATTTCATCTTGGACTATAGCGATATTAATACTAAATCATGATCAGAGTAATATGTGTCTATAACTTCAATTTCTGTAATAATACTTTCACATTTGTTAAAATATACATGATCTAAAATACTTCCGTAATCTGTAGTTGGATTTGTATTTAATTGTTTAAAGCCTAATCTTGACATGAAGGCCTTTATACTTCTACCTTTCTCACTATATTGGTCTTCATTGAAAGAAGTCGGAGATGATAGATACTTTACCATATTTTCGAGAAATGTGTTTAATTTTGAAAGGTCTGTTTTAGGTGATCTGTACGTAAGAATGATATATAGATCTTTATCTTTTACATGTATGCATACGTGTTCTACTCTTTCTAATATCCTGATTTCATTTTGAATTATTTTAATGGAAATATCTTCTTTTATAGCAATTACACTCTGGCATTGGGTCCTTTAATCCACATATTTCTTACGTCATCATTGAGAGCTAGTTATCATACTATAATTCTAACAATGTCTGTCTGTCTGTCTGTCTGTGTGTCACTTTTCACACAGGCATTGACCATATGAATATGGAGGGCGTAACGAAGCCCTTTTTTTGATTTGACACATTAATGATTATTAATGAATTTATTAGTGAATTAAAAACGCACCGGGCGCAGTACCCCCCACGGCCACAAGGGGAAAATATCTCACAACGGGTAAGGGCTAGTACATATAATATGTAATTTGTAAGTTGATTAGCGGTATACTGTGGTTACTTTGCGCCAAAAACTGTCCCAGCCAACCCGCCACTTTTGTTGCGTATGCAAATAAAACAGCAAATTGTGCCTGATTTGCTGGGACCAGATTACATACATGACCATATTTCTTACGTCATCATTGAGAGCTAGTCATACATATAGTATTATGTAATTTGTAAGTTGATTAGCGGTATACTGTGGTTACTTTGCGCCAAAAACCGTCCCAGCCAACCCGCCACTTTTGATGCGTATGCAAATAAAACAGCAAATTGTGCCTGATTTGCTGGGACCAGGTTACATACATGTATACACAGGAACATTACCTTTAATCCTCCCAACACTAAAACATATCGTCATTACGTCACAATCGAAGACCAATTACACTGGCATTGGGTCCTTTAATCCACATATTTCTTACGTCATCATTGAGAGCTAGTTATACATATACACACCATGTACTCTGGTCCCAGCAAATCAGGCACAATTTGCTATTTTATTTTACAAATTACATATATATAGTATATGTATGACTAGCTCTCAATGATGACGTAAGAAATATGGTCACGTATGTAATCTGGTCCCAGCTATTCAGGCACAATTTGCTGTTTTATTTGCATACGCATCAAAAGTGGCGGGTTGGCTGGGACGGTGCATACGGACCCGGCGAAACTATTACTTGCGCGCTCTGCTTGCGCAAGTAAATAGGCTATGACCTATAGTCTGTTTTATTTTGTATTTCATTACATCCAGAATTATGTTTTCATTAACTTTTGGTACGTGTTGCATAATGCAGTCTCTGCAAAACATATGGCATTTGTCAGTATAAGTGACAAATAATTGAAATAAATGCCTCTTGAAACTCTGATCATATTTATTCACAATTGAAAACTGATAAATGACAATTAGCATGAAAAGAAAATGTTTTTTAAGAAAATAAAATAGTTTACACAGTGGTTCTATGGCAGTGATTCTCAGGACTGTACCCAAGTTCCCTCAGCCCTATGTTCCATCAACCAAGTGTAATACTTGAAATAGTATAATAAGTGTAGTAGTGTAATAGTGTAATAAGTGCAGTAGTGTAATAAGTGTAGTAGTGTAATAAGTAATAGTTTGTAATAGTGTAATAAGTCTAATTGTGTAAAGTGTAATAGTGTAATATTTAAATAGTTTAAGGTTACAGTTAAAAAGAGATAAAAAATAGTTTAAAGAGAAATGTATTTATATAATCAGGGACCCAGGGACACATCAGGGGCCCTGCCAGGGACCCCTCGGTGCCACAGGCATATAGTTGCTCCAATCCACACCAAACTTGGTGATAACAGTGTTATTGTTATGCAGGGATATACCATCTACCATCACAGTAGCCACAGCAGGGCCTCAGGGGCCCCACGTTTTGAAAAACTGTACATCATTTTTGAGGGGCGCTAGCCCCTCCTATATAGTTCAATGATTGCTTTAAACGCCACTGACAATGAAGGGACAATTTACCTCATATTGTCTCTTTATTGTTAATGGCATTTAATGTTTGTGTTGGCACCGTTTGTTTTACATCACATCACCTAATCAACATGAGTTATATGTGTATATGTGTGATACACATACATACATACATACCCCTCACACACATACATACATACACATATATATACACACACACACACATATATATACACACACATTATATATCCCCACCGAAAGATAGAGAAATGACAGAGTTACCGTGTGGGGGTCCCCGCAACATCCAGACCCCAGGAACGCGGCCAGGGGGCCGGCCTGGTTCCTGCAAGCCACACCACGTCCGAAACGGTCGAGAAATTACAGCTTTCCGTGCTCGGATGGACAGACAATGGCGCACACATATAGCTAGCTACGTAATGAGTGGAGTCACCGCTAAAAAAAAGGAAAGAAAATCTTAATCTGGGGACCCCCCCAAATGAATATGGCAGAGAGAGAGAGTTGATCACGACTACACATATCACTAAAGTTGCCTTTATATGCATAAACATGAGGGAACATATAGGCATTGTGACAGGCATGACCCCTGATTCTCAACCTTTTTTGTTTGATAGGCATTAGACCACAGACCCCCATACATTTTAAATCACTGGACCCCACATATAATTTGATGACTTCATGGATAATCCAACACTCTCCTTTTCAGACTCATGAAATGAAGGAAACTGACCCCCTGTTTTGTATATTGTGCACATTATATTGCAAGACAAGGTGAAGCATGACTGATATCACATTATATATATGGACAGGGATGACCCTGCCGCCCGCCACACCCAGGTACGGCCGTCCATTCGTAGGGCAGGAGTAGATAGTAACATGTAATAGCAAAGCTTTATTTATCTCTTATTACAGTGCAAATTGCAATACTGCCACCATTAATTTTGGTGGCCAGTTATACTGGTGTGATGTGTGCTACTGTGCTGGCCTAAAGTGGCCCGTTGGCTGACACTGCGCCTTGCATGGGGAACTGGGGAATGCCCTGCAGATCGATTCCATTGGCTGTTAGTGCGTCATAGACGGCTCACCAGCAGTGACCAAGTGAACAAAACATCACAAGACTCAGAGGTAGTCTCTGACTCAAGATGCAAACATTCACCCTTCTGACAGAGTACAGAGGGTGGCTATGCAAATACATGCATTTAAATAAAATAAGTAAGTACGTAGAAGTTCGTCTGCAGTTCACGCAGGGTGGGTGCATGGTGCAGAGTTGGTCGGATAAGCGCATTTTTAGCGGATTTCAAGGCAAAACACCACCAACATAGCCACAGCAAAGAAGGCCATCCTTACCTGATTGTGGGCTCTAGAACAGGTGTTCTCATCTAAACTTTGATGTAAACTCTTAATTTCCATATTCCAGCCATTCAGTTGAAAAAAAGATAACAAAATAAAATCTGGGGAACCCACAAAATAATTTGAGTGTGGCGTCCGGGCCTAAATAAATAAAAAAATTGGGCAGCTTAGTGTTTTAGGCGTTCTTCTCAAAACACCCTGTTCAATATGTTAATGGTACCATAGTGTGATTTATGTTGACACATCATCACTTACACTACAGTATATGGATGGCATACTTCGGTCCTTGAGCTGTCAACAAAGATACTCTCCAAACGGCAGTGGCTCAGGGGCCTTTCCCTGTCCGATTTGACTGTGTGTCTGTCAACAGAGAAAACTATTCCTGTCTTTGCATATATACCTGTCGGGAGGGTGCCGATTAGAACAACATATATGTAATTGTGAATGGGGTGAATATCGTTTACAGCAACATATCATATGGCTACAATAACACATACAGTTGGAATGTAGAGTACATATCCGTTTCCGTCTCCAAATACCATAGTCAGACCTCATCCAATGCATTGCTGATGAAGATTTGATGACGAACATTTTTAAATGACGACAATAACAGAGATTATTTCAGGGGGTCCGAAGGCTTTGAGGCAATATAGATTCAATCATCTCCCTTGACAGTAAAACCTTACTGTGAGCAGACCAGAAACTTTGGGTGTGATTCATTTATGCTGATCTTAACCTTCAGAAGGACATAACTAATATATTCAAGACTGCTTTATATCATCTAGGAATGCATCTAAATTTAGATGCTTCCCGTCAACGGTCAGATAAAAAAAAGCTGGCTCATGCTTTTATTTCTATCATACCAGAGTTAGTATCCTGAATACAGACCAAACAAGATGCCTTATCATCAGATAAAAGTTCCTATACCTAGGATAGAATACATTCTAAATCATATTATGGTGCCTTTAGTCATTATGGGCTCTCTGGAATTCTCCACTACTTTAAAACAGGAAACAAGAGCTTATTTTGAAAGCAGACTAAAAACATACATCTTTTTATAATATTTTAGTTAGGTTTAAAAGTGTGTGATTATCTTACTCCTTTTTTGTACTGTTGTTTTATTGTAATACATTCTTATGTTATATGTTTTTGAGCGGTGAAGCCGCTCCAATGCACAGCTTTGTGTGTATGTCCGTGACTTCATGTTGTTGACATCCTCAGACGTCATCATTGTGATGAAAGACTCACTTCACACGAGTGTGATTTTTTTATATTGTTGCAGCATTTGCATGTCATGTTATATAATGCAATACCTCCATATTTTCCATGTTCCTATATGACTATGTTTTACCATGATTGATCTTTGCCTATTTTGTATTTTAATTTGAAGCATACCGAGTCTACATCTGTCTTATGAAATGTGCTATATAAATGAATTAGATTTGATATAACCGTTTATCCTGCCTGAACATTTCTGTCTACCTCAAAGAGAACAGTGCTCTTAGGGTTTGGAGGTCAGAGTAATGATGTCAAAGGCTATTATTTTATTCTGTGCTGCAGATGTACAGTACATGACAAAAGTGTCACCAACAGAGTTTTAAACACATTCTGGGCACTGATGAAGGCTGGATAGCCGAAACGTTTGTCCATTTGTTTCAAATATGAAATAAACTATTTGAACTGCAGTCTTGGTGTGTGTGCGACCCACTACCCTTTATTTTGATATGTTTTGAATGGGTGGCGCACCTATAGTCAGAGCGTGGTGGTCATATGAAGATTAAAACACATTATGGGGACATCCTGGAAGAAATGTGTGGTATGCTATCATGCTAGTCCACAAGGCATTGCCATAATTACAATTGTCTTGGTTTCTTGGCATTAGGAAGAGAAAGAGAAAGCATTATTTCAGTTGTTGACACAGCAGAGTAAGATTAGGATTAAAATTAAATAATTTTATCTCAGAGAGCTTACAAATGGAACCAAATGGACCCGATCCAATTGAACGCTCTCAGAGTTACATTCAACCTAATGGAGGACACACCGGCATTCCGAAGCCCGCTATTCCGACGCAACGCCATTCCAACTTGCCCGCATGTCCCTTCTCCGCTCCCTCCATTGGCTCCTGGTCGCGGCCCGCACAGAGTACAAAACTCTGATGCTGGCCTTCAAAGCAACCAAAGGTATGGCACTCCCATATCTTGAAAGTCTGATCGAACCCTACAAAGCCTCCCGCTCACTCAGATCAGCCAAGGCAGGCAGGGAGGCTAGAAGTTAGCTTACATATGATTCTTATAGCCTATTTTTATTTATTGGATGTATTACCATGTTTTGTTCGTGCTTACTTTAAATCGCTCTGGATTAAGAGTGTCTGTTAAATGCCTAAATTGTAAATTGTCCCTAACCCTAAATTCCTAACCTCTTGCGGAAGCCACGTAGTCGGAATGGTGGTGGGTCGGAATGCCACTCTGTCCTTCCTAACTATCAATAATTTAGCTCAAAGATACAGACCCTCAATGGTCCATTTGGCTCCTAACTATGGAGCCCCCATGGCGGGTACCTGGACCCCACATTGAGTGACCGGTATAGGTTAAAAGGGTCCCAAGACAGTCTAGGCTCAGACACGTACGCGGTCATAGTTCGGTCTTGATCTTGTGCATCAGGTCTTTCTGGTCCACCATGTCCGTCTGTCTGGTCCAGCGGTGGTAGGCCAGCAGGGCAATGTTCTTGGCGGCTACCGAGCTCATCTCCATGGCGCTGCCGGCCCACTCGATCCCGTTGAGGTAGTAGAGGTTGGGGTGGAGCTCCACCGGCGGCAGGCCCGCCTGCCCGCTGCCGTAGCTGGGATAGGCCTGCCACTCGGTCACCTGCACCGAGTAGTAGGACCTGGGGGAAGGAAGGACACCAGTTCAGAGTATTGTCATCATGTTACCTGCATACATGTTCAATGTCGAGGTACACAACCAGTCCACCAGAGCCAGTATAGCAGATGTGGTGCCTCCTGCTTTTAAAAGTAAAGTGGGTGAAGGATCATTTACTAGTGGAGCAACCACGAAACCAGTGTTAAACTGACCACCAATCTGAGGTAATTTAAACAGCAGACAAAAACATGGCTATTGGAAAAGGTTCATGTTAAAAGGTTAGATAAGGGAGCACTTATGTACTATGAATGTACTGTATATGTCAGGGGTTCTCAACATTTTTGGCTGGGGACCCCCGAAAATGGTATGGCCATGTCTCACGACTGAACTGAATGAAGTTCAGCTGTTGGACTGCTGACAAAAATGGAAGGGTTCATTCGCTTCCATTTGTACCTCTCACAGTAAAGGCGGTTCCTTGAAATTAAAAACATGTGAGAACCACTGACAGAGAGCTACAGAGAGCTACTACGTGGGTGGAGCTTCATTTCCATCCACCAGCTGTTTAAAAACCAGGAAGAGACACCTGCCGCTCGTGGCATTTGGCATCTTCGTGAATCTACTGTCTCTGTGATGCGTCGAGACCATAGGTTGAGACGTTATAGCCCGGCCTAAGTTATTCCTGATTGGTTTGTATACGTGGTGCGGCTGGTTCCTTTCATTGGGTTGGTTAACTTGCCAGTAAATCAGAGGCAGAATAGGGCAGGCTCACCGTGTCCCTGTCAAAATGTTATAATGTAGTACTATTGAGACTATTGAGAGCGGAAAATATGTGTGTGAAAGGGCTAGTGTGGCATGGTGTATGTGTGGTAAAAGGTTCAATTGCATGACTCACTCTCAAAGGGTGAGTCATGCAGCCTTTGATCGGCTATTTTCAAATGGCCAAAAGGGCTGAAGAAGTGGTTAATATATGTTTTGCAATAATAACACAACTCTACAAAGTAACTAGTAACTAAAGTTTTCAAATAAATGTAGTGGCAATATTTGCCTCTAGACGTAGTGGAGTACTGGAAATTGGAAATACAAGGATAGGCATTAAAAAGCTACCAGCTTCCGCCTATACCTTTTCATTCATGTCAAATGAGTTTAATACATGATTCTTCTTGTAATGTTCCAACGGCATAAGATCGAAATTCATTCAAAGTAGAAATAACATTTTTTTTTACTTAAGTACATTACTTAAGTAAATGTACTTACTTTCCACCACTGGACAGTGTCTTGACTTGGCTCTTGACCACGGGTTGACTGAGAGAGCCACTGACCTGAACAGGGTCTTGAGTTGGCTCTCGTCAGCACCTACGCCACGAGTAGGGCAACACACCGAGGGGGGCAACAAAATGTGCCAAAAAGTGCCAAGCCAAGCCCAGGCCCCAAGCACCTTGGCCGGTAGTCCAAGTCTGACAGTGTGCCGCGGGTTCAACTCCAAATCCCGACGGCCTTTACTGCATGTCACCCCCCAATCTCTCTCACCCATTTCCTGTCAGCCTACTGTCTGTCCCTCTATAAAAAATAAAATAAAATAAAGGCGAAAGCCACAAAAAACATTTAAAAAGCCCATAATAAGTAGCCAATTTGCATGAGGAAACGGCACTCTTGTCGGGAGGGGGGGGGGGGGCAGCACAAATATATGCAGAGTAGGGCAACCAAATGGTCAGCGACGTCATGGCTCTTGTCCAGGGCTTGACTGAAAGCTCTACTGACCTGAACAGGGTCTTGAGTTGGCTCTTGTCCAGGGGCCGCGGCGAGAACACCTTGTAGACACCGGCCTCCTGCGGCTGCTTGCGCCGGAAGCCCGCCGAGACGTTGACGGGACACACGCTGGCCGCGCTGTTGAAGAACAGGCGGTCAGCGTCGGTGGTCAGAACGCTGGCGAAGGGGAAGAGGCGGGGGTCCGGGAAGCCGAAGAACGAGGTGTTGAGGTAGCCGTGCACCACTGTGGCCACCGTGCGCTGGTAGTCGCCCGGCAGTGGATCGAGCGGCAGCGAGAAGCCGTGGAAGTGAACCCCGGAGCCCACGCTGGCCTGGAGGGGCGTGGCCAACACCACGATGTCATACATCTCCGTCCCTTCCACCCCCGCCGGCACCGTGGTGAAGCCCAGCTGGTACTGGACTGCATCCCCTGTAGGAGGAAATATCATCAGTGACGTGGTGAAGCCCAGCTGGTACTGGACTGCATCCCCTGTAGGAGGAAATATCATCAGTGACGTGGTGAAGCCCAGCTGGTACTGGACTGCATCCCCTGTAGGAGGAAATATCATCAGTGACGTGGTGAAGCCCAGCTGGTACTGGACTGCATCCCCTGTAGGAGGAAATATCATCAGTGGTTCACAAAGTGGGCTCTGAAAACAATGTTTGGACATTTTTCAATCATTTAGCATTTTAAATGCAACACAGATCTTCTCTTCTTGGGGTCCCTGGCACACTAGATATCGCTGCTGTCGGGAAGAAACCACCTAATTCCAAAATGTTCATTTTTTAGAAAGTTAGGAACACTGTATATTTTGAAAACAAAGCAATACAAAGCAAGGCCTCATCAAAGTTGCTGTTGCGACTTTATATATTGCCAATTATGTGCATGAGAGGGGGAGATGTGGTGGAGTTAGTTGCTTAAGCAGACAGTTTGAGGGTCCAATGGAGTTGAGGTTTTGTCCGAAGCGCTTTTTAATACTTTTCATTGGTTCAATATTTCCAAAACAACACACAGACGTAAAGGGTGTTCACTAGTACTGATTTATGCAAAAAAAATTGAGTTAGGTGGTTTCGTCCCGACAGCAACGATTTCCGATGGGGGTCCGCAGCCAAATACCTATCAATTGGGGGGGGGGGGGGGGGGGTCCAACAGTTTGTCGACAACAGTTTGAGAAACGCTGGCCTACCGGAGCGGACGGGGGAGATGGTGTGGACACGGGCCTGCACCAGGTTGGCATTAGCTTGCTTTAGCAGACCAGAGCAGACCAGCTTGTTGCCTCCTTCCACTGCCCACAGGTTGGCCTGGGCACCGGCCAGAGACACAGCACCTGGAATGGACATGTGCACAACGGAATATAATGGTTGGTCTGGGCGCCGGCCAGAGACAGCACCTGGAATAGACATGTGCACAACGGAATATATGCACAGAGAGACAGACAGGACTAGTTTTAAATACATTGAAGGCTGTTTATTCAATTACATTTATCCATATTTAACATGAACCCAAACATCCCTCTTGAGGGAATGTCATAACAGGCAAAGATTCAGCGAAAATAGGCAAACATTGGTGTTTTTGTTTTTGTAATAATCGAAATATAGAAAGTAACGTTGTTCACTTGTCTGCAAGATGTAGTGGAGTAGAAGTATTAAGTATTTGAAAATGGACATGTTTTTTATTATTTATTATTTTTATTTAAAATTTTATCCCACGATTTTGTAACCCAGTTTTCTTTTTCACCCAATGCCAATTATCTAATGTAATCCTGGGCGCTACACTTCCTCTGCCAACCTGGGGGGGCAGCAGACTGACCTCATGCTTCCTTCTATGCATGAGGAGTCCAAGCTGCTTCTTTTCACCTGACAGTGAAAAGGGGAAGCAGGGGGAATTTCCCCGGCCGGACGTAGCGCGTGGAAGGGACACGTTCCACGAATGGACATGGTTAATGTACTTGGTTAATAATAATAATAACTAGGAAAACAATCGCTGCAAACAGAGATAAGGCAGGACCAAGCAGGAAGGCTTAAATAATATGCACAAAAAGCCATAGAAACATGGAAGACTGAACTTGAGAAAAAGAAGACCATGGAATTGTGACAGGGACGGTTTTTTATAGTGGGGGGGCAGGGTTCTTGAATACTCAAACACTGAGTTGGCGGTGCCCGGATTTGAACCCATGACCTTGTGTTCCAAAGGCAAGAGCTCTACCTACCGAGCTAACTGGACACAATCAGTTCTTCCATTGTTAACAGCAAAATCATTCAGTGTTTTTGTAGCAAGTTGCACAAGGATAACTAATGATAAAGGTGGGTATAAAGATAAATTAATTGACTGCATATAAAACAGAAAATGTACCAGATTCGGATGAGGAGCTCAATGAGTGAGTGAAATTGTATTGTAACTACCATGACTAAATCAGCTAAAAGTAACTTTATCAATGATAAAGCAGAGGAAAACAAAAACAATCATCGTTAGCTCTGGAAGCCACTAAAAAATAAACTAGGCTGCGGTCAGAAACTAAAAACATCAAATCGAATGACACTCTCATCACTGACAAGCTTGATGTGGCCAACTACTTGAACATCTTCTTTACAAACATAGCAACAACTCTGGTTAACAAACTGCCCTCCCACTCTGGGCTCTTTGGTGTAGAGCACATTCAAACCTTCTATTATTATTCATTATGATTTAAAAAATGAGAGAGAGGGGAAAAATACATAAAAAAATACATAAAAAAAAAGAAAAATGAATGATACCCTGCTATTTTGGTATCTCTTATAACGTTTGTTTTATGGAAAAGGGAAGCGGGAAAAAAAAAGAGGGGAAACGTATATTTTGTGATGTCCTGTTATCTTGGTTCTACATGGCTGTGTGAAATCCCATACAAAATAAACTTGTTATTTGTTGGTAGACTTAACTATCTTAAAATGATCCCCATTTACGAGGCTTAAGAGAAAGAGCCAAACTGGTACTGTAGCAGGGGAGGTCGGACGGCCAGCCCAATAGCTATAGCGCGATCCGTGCATATAGTAGCCTACATGTATGCTCTCTGCTTTACCGTGCCCAACCCCCCCCCCCCCCTTCTCCCCCGTTGGATCTCTTTCTCTGCTCCTCTTTCCCCCAGTTAGTAGGCTACATTATGTGTATCTTCACGTTACCATTTAAATGCTTTACCAATCCCACCACTAAACTAGCCGTGCAGGCCCACTCAGCACCTGTCTAAATGGACGAATTAGATCTATAACAATCCACATTCATTAATTTGTTGCTCACCCTACTTTTTTATAACACACTGAACTACTGAAGGACTTCTGTTTGGCTGAAGACTTCAGCCAAACACACGGTCTAGATGGTTAAATACTATGCCATAATGTGTCACATTCCCTTTCATTTTCTTAGTTTGTTTTTAGCTATATATTTTATATTATATTATTATTTATTTATTTTGGGGGGGGTTTTTTACCCTTCACCCTGCGTTTACACTTATGTACCACAAGAGGTCAGCATGTCTCCTTGTCTGTTTAATACTTGTTACCTCCTTTTTGAACTCACTTCTATACTAAAGTGGGTGACATGAACCCCCCTCGTTTTACTTTTCTTTCACTATTACTATTACAACGACTCCTGATCAGTGACGTAGTATGTAGGTAGTGTGTATGTATATATATATATATATATATATATATGTGTATATGTATGTATATATGTATATATCATGCAAGATTGTCATTACTATCAACAAAACGATTTAGTTTTAAGTAATATGATTATTATTTTTATTCCCTCTGCTACCTACTATGATTATCACTACTACTATTGTTGCTAATATTATTATTATTATTTATTTACTTTTTGTATTAGTATTATACTTATTATATTTATATTTAATTATTTATCTGCACCAAGATGTACAGAAGTAGCCCACGATGATCACACTGAGTTATCTTAGTCTCCAAACTGAAGCTTTGTGGTTTAGTTACTCGACACTATACCTAAATTCAACCTGGGAGCCTCTCTGCAAAATGCGAGCTAGGTTTTCTTTCTGTAAGCATGCACCGGTTTTCCAGCAGTATATTAACCTGCAGTCTTCATCATTGGGCAATGAAGACATTGGGTTGGGGGGTCCAGGGGAGGGCAGTATATTTCATTTTCATGTGTATGTTTAAATATAATTTTACTGTCTACTGTATTTGTCTAGTTCTTGTATGTTCTACCTACTCCTTTCAATTACCTCCTGCATACCTCCTTGGGACATCAATTGTTATTTATCTTTCAATCATCAATTTCAACGTCCCAAGGAGGTATGCAGTAGGCTATATTATAATGTCTGTATCTTATTTTTTGTCTGTCACGTTCCTTTATTATCTTTTAGTTTTTTATTTATTTTCTATTTTGTTCATTCGTTGTTCTTTTTTGTTTACCTTGCTTACTTTACTATTTGTTTTCTCCTTACTGTGTTGTATTTACATTTATTTTGGTCCTTGTGTTCTGCCTCCCCTGTGACCCATGGGAGGGTGGGAGGGTGAACGGGAGGGTGGGCTGAGCAACCGTGACCACTTTTGGTCACTCTGCCCAGCCCAAGGGGGAAAAAAAAGGGCGGGAATGTCACCAACAACAATGACTATGTGAAACTAACTTTGTACACCTCCCTGAATAAATAAATAAATATAAATAATTCCATTAAAAAAAAAAGAAAAAAAAAAAAAAAAAAAAGAAGATGGATGGATGGACGGACCATGCGCAAGCATGTCGCTAAAAAGTTTAACACAAAAAGTCCCAGGCGGAATTACATTAGGGGGGTGCAATCAAATACCTCCTTTTAAATATTTATATAAAAAATATCAAAATAATACAATTGTTGATTATGACTCATGATGATGACACCTGCCCAGTGCCCAGTACTTCTCGGGGCCCAGTTCTACTGTAGGTGTGCCGCAGCACGTGCTCAGGGTTGACCGTGACGTCACGACTACCTAGTTGTTACGTCATCTACCTAGTCGTTACGTCATTCTCACCCTTTATAAGGCATCTTGCCAGAACCACTCAGTCGGATTATATACTTCAATCAAGTCTGTATGAGGATATAAACCTAAGCCTTAAAACTAAGCTTATCTTTAACTTGTCCATCTTTAAATCTTTAGTCAAGACTTTACTCTGCAAATAGTTACATCTGGTCAGCACTTCCGCTCTTGTGAGTGACCACAGAACATTCTCAACCCTTACACGTGCACTCACTGCCATGTAGATTTAGCTCATATGCAGCAGCAGCCAGCAGGCTAGTGGCGTTGGAGTTGGAGTGAGATGTCTACAAATCGTGTCCGAAACGTCTACTCGAAACGTGTACGCGTTGGAACTTGTGACACTTCTGACTTTCCGTAGACGCGGAAGTGTTGTTTCACAACGAGCTTCGGCTTGAACCGGCGTGACTTTGAACCACTCGTGTCGTGGGTGAATGTGTTGGATACATAGACTGTAGGTTGGCTGTTGTGTCGACAGACTCCATACACCGGTCACCGCCGATATGAGGATACTGAAAGCAGGACTAACTTTAGGAAAAACACACCTTCTCGCACCAGGAACCGTCACTCTCAAAAAGGTGCTCATCAATAGCTGTCGGACATGCTCCTCCTCTGGCATCTTCCCCAACGAAAGGATCCGCAACATTGGCATCTCTGCCCACATTAGCCTCGATACCCAGGCTTTCATTTCGTCTGCGCGAAAGATGAAAGCCTGGAAAAAGCCGTGGGCTGAACCAGTCTAAAAGTGGGAGTCAACCCTTCCGGGTGGGCGTCGCTCTAAATGATGTGACGTAGCGCTGCACTAGGGGGGAGAGGAGGGGCCGGGGGTGACGGACAGATCGATGAGATCCAATCAGGGTGCGCGCATTTCTGAGGCGCGACCCGCCCCTCTAGACCAGAAATGTCTCTGCTTAGGTCAGGCTATGCCCACATTGACTCTGGGAAGACCACCTTGACTGAACGTGTACTCTATTACACTGGCAGGATAGCTGAGATTCACGAAGTGAAGGGGAAAGATGGTGTGGGGGCCACCATGGACTCCATGGAACTGGAGAGACAGAGAGGCATCACCATCCAGTCTGCTGCCACATACACTGTGTATAAAAACAATAACATCAACATAATTGACACACCAGGCCATGTTGACTTCACTATTGAGGTTGAGCGAGCTCTGCGTGTGCTGGACGGGGCAGTGCTGGTTTTGTGTGCAGTGGGAGGTGTCCAGTGTCAAACCATGACTCAAGCCCTTCCTCACATTCATCAACAAACTGGACCGCATGGGTGCTAACCCTGCCAGAGCACTGCAGCAATTCAGAACCAAACTGAAACAGAACGCAGCCTTCGTGAACATTCCCATTGGGCTAGAGGGGAAAATGAGTGGTATCATTGACCTTATACAGGAGCAAAGCATATATTTTGAAGGACCTTTTGGTCAGAATATCCGGTATGATGAGATTCCAGCTGAATTTCGATCTGAGGCTGCAGACCGGCGGCAGGAGCTGATAGAGTGTGTTGCAAATGCTGATGAAATCTTAGGGGAGATGTTCTTGGAGGAAAAGATTCCCACCATTGATGACATAAAGGCCGCAATCCACAGAGCCACAGTGCAGCGATTGTTCAGCCCAGTGCTGGTGGGCACAGCACTGAAGAATAAAGGGGTCCAACCTCTCTTGGATGCTGTACTGGACTACTTGCCCAACCCCAGAGGTCCCAAACTATGCCATCTTGAATAATGAGGATTCCAGTGAAACCTCTAAGATTGTCTTGGACCCTGCGAGAGACGACTTGCACCCTTTTGTTGGTCTGGCCTTCAAATTGGAGGCAGGGAGGTTTGGTCAGCTGACATACGTGCGGGTGTACCAAGGCTGTCTGAAAAAGTCTGAGTACATCTACAACACACGCACAGGCAAGAGAGTGCGAGTATCAAAGCTAGTGCGTCTCCATGCTGACCAGTTGCAGGATGTTGATCAGGTGTATGCAGGAGATATTTGTGCTCTGTTTGGGATCGACTGTGCAAGTGGTGACACTTTCACATCCAAGAACAATACCAACCTCTCTATGGAATCCATTCACATACCAGAAGCTGTCATTTCAATGTCTATGAAACCTGGAAATAAGAATGACTCGGATAAATTCTCCAAAGGCATCAACCACTTCACAAGAGAAGACCCAACATTCAGAGTTCATTTTGACACAGAGAGCAAAGAAACCATCATCTCAGGCATGGGAGAGCTGCATCTAGAGATCTACTCTCAGAGGATGGAAAGGGAATACAACTGCCCCTGTGTGATGGGAAAGCCCAAGGTAGCTTTCAGAGAAACTGTCACCAGCACTGTACCGTTTGACTTCACCCATAAGAAGCAGTCTGGTGGTTCTGGCCAATATGGTAAAGTGATTGGATTTCTAGAGCCCCTGGAGCCAGAACACTACACCAAGGTGGAGTTTGAGGACCAGACTGTTGGCACCAATATCCCCAAGCAGTTTGTGCCAGCTGTTGAGAAGGGATTCAAAGACACTTGCGAGAAAGGACCTCTGAGTGGACACAAGATCTCAGGCCTCAAGTTTGTGTTGGAGGATGGAGCGAGTCACATGGTTGACTCCAATGAGCTCTCCTTCATCCGTGCAGGGGAGGGCGCGTTAAAGCAAGCCATGGAAAAGGCAAACGCCATCATAATAGAACCGATCATGTCTGTAGAAATTGTAGCGCCCCAGGAGTTTCAGGGAACAGTAATTGCCGGTGCTAACCGGCGCCATGGTGTTATCACAGGACAGGATGGGGCAGAAGGATACTTTACATTATATGCAGATATTCCTCTGAATTACATGTTTGGTTACGCCACTGAGCTGCGCTCTTGTACAGAAGGAAAGGGAGAGTACACCATGGACTATAGCAGATATCAGCCTTGCCTCCCATCCACACAAGAGGATCTCATCCATAAATACCTGGAGTCTACAGGACAGTTACCTGCCAAGAAGAACGAAGAAAGAAAGAAGTTTAAGAACTGAAAACTGTAACCCAACAATATACTGGACTATGACATGAGCAACTCCCACCCTAAGCATCCAAACAATCTGAAGTTAACGCTTTCTGTGCCATGTTTTTTCACCTCCCAATAATCATGGTCCATACGCGTCAAAAAAAAAAAAAAAACTTCTACAGAAACCTAGGTGTTTGTAAAGACGATTTAAAACTAGTTATGGTGACAACTGATGAGGTACTTAAGAAATTGAGTGCCCTCCAACCCCACAAGGCCACTGGCCATGACAATATTCCCTCCAATTTTAAATTGCGACTCCTCCACCATTTTCGCTTTCCTATAGATATTGTACCCTTCTATCTTTACTAAATAACTGCTTATTGTTGGACCTAGACGTGTTCCTGAAATTGCCAAGATGTGTAAATTATGTTCCAAAATAATTTGTGAAATGTCCTGTACTTTGTTTCTTAAACTGCAAATATTCAAGTGAGCTATTTTTTCCCTTTTTTGGCAATGTGAAATTACTTTGCACGGTTCTGCCAGAACTGCTATTTTTGCAAAGATGATTCACAACTAAAAACGACTAAAGAAAATCTACTTTATTAGGAAAAACACTAAGAAAAGACTGAGACTGTGGAATAATAGTGACTCTCCACTGACCTACAAACGCAGGGATGCTGACATTCTGACCGTAGTTGACCCTCATGATAGGCGCGATCACCTCGTCTATGAAGCGCTGTGACACGCCCAGCTCCAGCAGCGAATCAGAGAGCGGACGCCGGGTCATGTTGATGAAGCCACTCCCACCCAGCGAAGCCAGCAGCTCCTCCACCGAGCTGAAAGCGTGACCATGAGCCTGGTACTTATAAATCCTACCACGCACACACACACACACACACACACTATATTATTATAAAATCGATTGCAGAAGAACAAAGGAGGTAGAGAAAGAGGGTAATATGGAGAGGCAGAGACGGACGCACGCACGCACACGTGCGCACGCACACACACACACACACACACACACACGTAACTACTAGCCCTATAGCACACCTCATGAACTTCTCCATGATCTCCTCCACCCACATCTGCAGGCGGATGAAGCTGATGCCGTAGCGCCACCACAGACGGAACAGGTCCAGCAGGTACCAGTCCGTCTCCTCCAGGATCACCTCCTCGCCGTTGAACACCGCCGTCCTACCCGCCACACTGCGCCGGTACTTCAGACCTGATGACATCATGGATTAAAGCTAAATTCATTCTCACGACTGAAAGCCACCAGCTCATAATGTGTGATCCGCCCCTCCCGCCCCTAGCAATGTTTCATAAACAATTAACACAATTTGTAAAGTTAGGTGTTCAAATGCTCCAATCTTTGGGTTAGAAAACATGCTGGCTTCTATGAAATCCAAATGACTGAAAAGAACTTTTCTTGGTCTTGACTTGGACTCTCTTTAGGTGGACTCGACTACAACACTACTAATATTGCAATGTCGAATAAAAAAAAACATTATGTAGCGCTAGTATCTTGAACTCAATTCCAACAACTACTAACAGACCCTGGCCTGTACTCAAATGAGTGTTTTGTGTGTGTGTAATGTATGAACAAACCAAGCTGTTTGACAAAGTCCTGCATGTGGAGGTTGAGGGAGTGGATGATGGAGCCTCCGGACTCATATTGCTGGTGATTGACTGTCACCGTGGCCAGTCGACCACCGACCTGGCCCTTCTCGTACACGTCCACTTGGACTTCAGGGCCAAAGTGCTGGCGCAGGAAATGTGCTGTAGCACTGCCGCCTATCCCCGCCCCAACCACCGCTGCACCACAGAGACACGAGAGAGAGAAGAGAGAGAGAGAGAGAGAGAGAGAGAGAGAGAGAGAAAATATATATTGTCGCTGTCGGGCAGAAACATCCATATTTTAAGAGTTTTCTTCGTACATTAACGTCCTACTTGATCATACTATGGCGTCACACAAAAGTATCAAAATAGCAGATCCAAGAGCTCGAAACGCGACACGTTTTGAGTTTGAGCTTGTAGATCCGCTACTTTTGCATTTGAATCGTGAAAAATAACAGTTTTGGATATATGGAGTTATATTAGGATATTAGGAGTTATATTAGGAGTGGGGTCCGAGTAGGGGTCAGAGTGGGGTCTGGGGATCCCGAGGGGTCCTTAAAGGGCTTACGAGGGGTCCCCAGCTAAATTACAGGTAGATTGGAACTAAACTGACCTTAAAAGGTCTGTAATATAAATAACAATTATATTTATTATTATTATTATATAATAATAAATAATATTATTATATTATATATATAACAATTATTATTTTATTTATAACAATATAAAATAACAATTTATTTGTACAATCAGTTATGGGGGTCCATGGCCTAGATTTTCATATCAAACTCGGGTTACTTGAATTACTATAATTTTGAGAATGACTATAATGTCCAAATAGAATGGGTGGCAGTGGCTCGTGTCGAAGAAGCAAGACACTGAAACCCTAATTGCTCCTGATGTGCTGGTTGGTGCCTTGCATGGTTTCCGCCACCATTGGTGTAAGAATGTGTGCGTGAATGAGTGAACTATCTATGCACTATCTATGCACTATGCACTATCTATGTAAAGCTCCTTGGATAAAGGCGCTATATAAATGCACCATTTACCATAGAGAGAATCTAATCTTTGACGACCCCCTCTAAAATGAGATGATGCATCTCAGTACTATACAGTACAGTACAGTACAGTGACCCCCTGGCGACCCCCACATGGAAACTCTGTAATTTCTCAACCGTTTTGGACGCGGGTGGCTCGCCGGAACCGGCCTAGCCCACTGGGTGCGTTCCTGGGGGTCTGGATGTTCCGGCCTCTGGGGACCCCCCGGCCGATTCTAAAAGCTGACCTAAGTTTTCTGAAAAACTTCAATTATTTGTAATTTTGGATACTAGTGTACATACTGTACAGACAGTACAGAACCCCAAAAGGGGTTCCAGAATTGTATGGTTAGAGGGTCTGTAGGCTACTCGTCTGTAGGTGCTCTTTGAGAGCGGTTTTGAAGGAAAGTGATTCACATTTCTTAATGGCTGTTGGTAGGGCGTTCCACATTATAGTTGCATAGGAGAGAAATAAATGTAATCCCTTGTTTATTTCCACTTGCCTATTTTTGACGGCGGAGATCCGTCCGGGTGAGATGATCCCGGGTCATCATCAGCACCCAGCACCGTCGTCCCCATCATCAGGACCAGAAGCACCAGGAGGAGCATCGGAGACAGACAGAGCAGCATGGCCGACAACAGAGAACACACACCCCGGCCCGGACACGATATTTGGGTCTGTAGGCGGCGTGTCCAAAATCGGACCACAACGTGCTGCTGCTGCAAGGGCGGCGATCACTGCATTGTCATCATTTTATACCGTCTAATGCTGTTTAGCCTGTTTTGTTACAATTAGTTCTATCGTAGCAATTCACCTCTCAAACTATGATGTTCCTGTATTATTTATTATTGGGCGCAGGATCTCAAATTAAAATGCATTTTTAAAAGACGGCGATGTAGTTTATGATCATTATAACTCTAGGTATGATGTAGTCATGTATGCAGATGCGATTGCAGTGCAGTCATCCTGTAGATTACAACATCCGGCAACATTGTGAATCATGTGACCTTATCCTTCAACCAATCGCATCAGTTCTGTTGTGTATTTATTTTCATTGCCTTTTTGAGCCTTTATTAAAAAAGCACTTTTAAGTTAAAACGTGAATAACTTTGCAACATAATTAAAAGAAGCCACTATATCATGAAGTGCAGAGACACAAGACATCAAGGCAAGCAATCATCTGGACTAGGTCTTTAAATAAAAGCACATCTAAAGAGGATATAGTGATTATTACTGATTCATCGTTTCAGAATCAGATTCAAGGAGACCTAACGGCAATGACAGACATGGTCCCGCCTCCATTCAGAACCAGCAGGTTCCTTCCTGATATGTAGTTATGTAGCAGAACGTTTCGTGAAGATTCTTGTAAACCATGTGTTTTCTGTTCTATGGACCCTAGAGGACACAAAAAATCGGTTTACTTTTTTTTAACAATATTTTATCACCATGGCAATATATGGCAATGTGTAGCAATATTTTGTGTCTGTCTGTATTTCTGTCGACATCATATCTCCAATTCCAAATCTACCAGGCCGATTTACACCAAATTTGGTCCAGGAGTGTATGATATGCTGTAGAAGACTAACAAATATCACCACGATCGGCCCATAGGTGGCGCTATAGCAACAAATTAAAAAGGAAAAGTCATGACTATTCACAAACTACTTGTCCAATTTCAATGAAAATTACTGGGTTCATGCACCAAGGGCTTCTGCACAAGCCATGCAAATGTGATCATAATACACCCATAGATGGCGCTCCAGTAACCCATTTAAGAAGTAAATGCATGAGCTTCAAAAATTACCAGAATGAATTTCATGAAATTCATTGCTAGGCAAACAAAGGATGAAGACACTGCTTTTAAAAGTGCACAAAGCAATATTTATTTATATAATCAACAATAACTTAAAGCTTCACCATGCTTGGGTGTGTTAATCTGTGAAATCAGTAGCGTAGGTGAGCGGATGTGTGGTAATGTAGTGTGGGGTGTTGAATGGTGCAAACCAAAGACTACATGTAGCTGCCATCAGGTGGGTGTGGCCAACGGGGTCATACCTATGTTCCCTCAGCCCTATGTTCCCTCAGCCCCGAGGTGCGCTGCGGGTCGGGAGAGGGTTGCGGTTAGGTTTAGGTGTCTGCCCCGGGGGAGGTTAGGGTTAGGGTGAGGGAGGAGGTAGGTTGTCGTAGGCTGAGGGAACATAGAGCTGAGGGAACATAGGTACGGTCCCTGGCCAACAATCAGCCATTTATAGAGAGCACACTAGCAATTCTGGCCAGGTGCTCCCAATGGATTGGCACCCCAATTTTGCAACCTGCAGGCATTGTGAAGACAGAGACAGTAGGCAGCACAGACTCTGGCAGGCCAAGCTACAAGGGGCTGTGACAGGCGATATAACTTGATCCTTTCAGTGGAACAACAGCACCTAGTGTACAACACATGCCACATGGTGATGGACACTTCACAGCAAGACAATGTGGTAAGAAAAATGTTCAAAGATACAAAACTTGCTCCTATAAGTAAATCAGCTTGAAAGCAACAAACTCCTTGTTTGTTCGCTTGCTTCTCGTTGCCAAGTCCTCAAGAGAACTGGACCTGCAGAACACACGTACAGCTTAATGAAGTCTGATGGTTCTCTGTTGCAGACTACAGCCAAGTCTGCCCTCATCCATGAATTGGAAGGAGTGGTTTCAGAGATGGAATCTAATGAAGAATCCATAGACATGCAGAGTAGCCCATCTGCAGAAGTGTTGACCAGTATCTTGATTGACGGCATGGCTGTCGTGCAGGAGATGGTTGTTCGGAAAGGTGAAATAAAATGTTGCAGAGATCTTGCAGAATGTTTCACTCGGAGTGTTGACATAAAGGCGCAAGGCTACACAGATCTATACTTGCTATTTGACAACTATACAGTGACAAACTCCATGAAGGACAGAACAAGACATCTCCGTACAGCAGGAAGAGCACAAGAAAAGGGGTATAAAATAGAGGATAACACACCAGTCAAATACTTCAAGGCTTTCCTCGGAAGCAAGGAAACCAAGGCCAACCTCGTCCTCTACCTTGCACAAAAAGCTGTTGATCTTTGCAAGCTACCAATCACAACACACACACACACAAGGGTGTCATGTCCACAAACACAAAAATGGTGAACATCACAAGTACACAAGAAGAGGCGGATACGTTACTGGTTATGTATGCCGCAGCAGTGAGTCGTTTAGGTAAAACGCCACATATATACTCATGTGACACTGATGTTTTGGTACTTGCCCTTCGAAGGGTACCAGACCTTCAACCAGAGAGTGCAATTATCATGGGCACAGGAGATCAAAGACGGACGATAAAACTCAGACCAATCTACACGGCCATTGGCCCCAAACGAGCAGCCGCATTGCCAGGATTCCACACGCTCACTGGTTGCGATACCACTGGTCACATCCGAGGAAAAGGTAAATCTTCCTGCTTCAAATCGTTCATGAAGACTGGTGATGATGTTCTCCATGCACTTGCTGAACTTGGTGTTGGCCCTCATCCATCCTTGGAGGTGTTAGCCGGGTGTGAAAAGTTTGTGTGTCAGCTCTTCAAACCTGGGTATGAATCAGCTGAAGTACTTCGGTGGCACATGTTTAAACAGCTCAAGGGCAATCAGGGTGTTGAAAAGATATGTCCAACGCAAGGGTCCATCGTCGAACACATTCTGCGAGCACATTGGCAAGCCAATGTATGGGCACAAGACATCGTTGCTGAGCCACAGGTTTTAGATCCACTTTCTTTAGGATGGAAGCAACAAGATGATGGAAGGTGTGTCCCTGTAGTCTCAAAGGTTCCACCTGCACCAGAGGCCGTTGTTGAACTCGTCAAGTGCATGTGTTGCCAGCAAGCGTAGCGGCCGCTGTTCTTGCAAACTTAATAACCTTCCATGCACAGAGCTCTGCAAATGTGAGGCTGCTGAGGGTTCATGTGATAATCATACAAAGAATGATGCTGAGAGTGATGACGATGATACTTACAGTGATTATTTGTACAGTTGAGCATGTCACGTTCGTAAATAAACCCTTTGATTTGAAATAAAACTGTCCGTTACTGATTATTCAAGGTTTTTGTGGAAAATTGGTCAGGTAGCTTATGCACCTTGTGAAATTGCATATTGAATCTGTTGTTGTAGCGCCACCTATTGGTGGATTGTGGTCAAACTTTCTGGGCTTGTGCTTCAGCCCATGGTACAACAACCTAGCCAATGTCATTGAAATTGGACAAGTATTTTGTGAATAATCATGAATCTTCGTTTTGAATTTGGTGCTGTAGCGCCACCTATGGGCCGATCGTGGTGACATTTTTATGGGGTCTTCCAGAGCACAAAATACACTCCTGGACCACATTTGCTAGAATGGGGTTGGTAGGTTTAAGTATGTAGGACTAGTAGCATGCCAAAGTTTGTGCTATTGCCATAGATAATGCCATAGCCCAATGCATTGGGCGTTTAACTTAAATAACTAAGAAACTACAAAACATTTAAAAGTTCCAGCATGTGTCTCCACAGTAAGCTGAATAATAAAAAGTGTGAATGGAGTTTCTAGGTGAAAGTGTTTTTTTACTCTCCTCCTGCCTGGGGCCCCCTCGCCTACTCTCCTCCTGCCTGGGGCCCCCTCGCCTACTCTCCTCCTGCCTGGGGCCCCCTCGCCTACTCTCCTTCTGCCTGACCTCCCCTCGCCTACTCTCCTCCTGCCTGGGGCCCCCTCGCTTACTCTCCTTCTGCCTGACCTCCCCTCGCCTACTCTCCTCCTGCCTGGGGCCCCCTCTCCTCCTGCCTAGGGCCCCCTCGCCTACTCTCCTCCTACCTGGGGCCCCCTCGCCTACTCTCCTTCTGCCTGGGGCCCCCTCGCCTACTCTCCTTCTGCCTGACCTCCCCTCGCCTACTCTCCTCCTGCCTGGGGTCCCCTCTCCTCCTGCCTAGGGCCCCCTCGCCTACTCTCCTCCTGCCTGGGGGCCCCTCACCTACTCTCCTCCTGCCTGACCCCCCCTCGCCTACTCTCCTCCTGCCTGACCCCCCCTCGCCTACTCTCCTCCTACCTGGGGCCACCTCGCCTACTCTCCACCTGCCTGGGGTCCCCTCACCTACTCTCCTCCTGCCTGACCCCCCTCGCCTACTCTCCTCCTGTCATCCCACTAAGTATTCTATGGATATTATCTGATTTATCCACCGGGCCACTTAACGACACACAGTCATACCTACTCAGCATCCTACTAGGAGTATGTGGCCGGCATACTTCTACTAGGATATGGATATGGACAGTGTCGGTGATCTATGGATATCAATTATCCACTGTCTGTGATTTGAACCGGCACACTTCTACTAGGTATACTACGGATAACATTTGACTTACCCGTTGGGCCACTGAGGCACACAATCATGGGGAATTTCTGTGCTGCTTTAAAGTTGTCCTTCTGAAAGTCAGTGTGCAAAGCAAAGTGTCACAGAGCCACATGACTAATGTGGGATTTGAACCCTGGACCTGTGGATCACAAGCACAGCCACTCATCACACTGAGCTAACTGCTTGTTACTGTGCTACTTGATGTTAGTGTGGAATGCAAAGTGTCACAGTAAAGACTGGGGTGGGATTGGCCCCTTTATTTTTTGTTTGAACTTGAGTGGGGTTTGAACCCATCATCTCCCGATCATGTGGCAGCTTTCTAACACACTGAGCCACTGGTTCCAGACAATACACTGCTTTTTTGCTTGTTTTGTTCTTCTGTAAATCGGTCTTGAAAGTAAATACTTGAGTGTGGTTTGAACTCACCATCTCCCGATCATGTGACAGCTTCTAACACACTGAGCCACTGGCTCCAGACAATTCACACTGCTTTTTTGTTTATTTTATTCTTCTGAAATTGGATTGAAAGTAAAGACTTGAGTGGGGTTTGAACTCACCATCTCCCAAACATGTGGCCAGTGTTCTAACACACTGAGCAACTGGTTCCAGACAATTCGAATCCCTTGGAATCCACATGAAAGAAATGCATTCTGAGAAGGAAGACATGGCAGTGTATATCCACGGATATCCCAAGCCGTGCATATCCACGGCTTCCCAAGCCGTGCATGCCTATTCCCACTATACTATCCACACTTTTCCTGGGCTGTGTGCTCCAGTTCCTGTTGATTTGATCCAATGAAAGCCAATGAAACTGGTCAGATGACCAATGATGTCCAATGAAATCAACAGGAACTGGAGCACACACAGCCCAGGAAAAGTGTGGATAGGCTCAGGAAGAAATGCCACTCAGTTTTCAAATCAGCCTCATGGTGGCACTACAACAGGCCAATTAAGTTGCGTCTCTCTCACTCACACTCACACACACACACACACACACACACACACACACACACACACACACACACACACACACACACACACACACACACACACACACACACACACACACACACACAAACATTTAAATTACTCCTAAACATTTTGCCAAACATCACACACTCTCCTATCCTCCTGGTGGAGACCTGTGCCCAGAAGGGCACTTTTTCTAGTTAAGAGAAGTTTGCAATATTGTATTAACAATATTGCAAATATATGGTTCTGAATAACTAAATGTAACTAAATAAACAAATGAAGACTTTTAGCAAAAGGGAAAACTGTTATATTATTGATAAGTGAATCTGTTGATAAGTGAATCTGTTCAAGTTTAAGCTTTTAACATTCAAATATCATGTGGTTCAACTTACCCCTTACATGGGGCAAATTCAGCCATGTCATATTTTCATGGCCCTTTGTCATAGATGCTTACTCATCATTTCAATTGATAGAAGACATCCTGAAATATGGGTAGATCATTATTTATTGCCATCTAATTTTGCCTTGCTTCCAGGACAACTTAAGCTAAAAGTGGTTCATCTTACCCCGTTCTCCCCTAAATATAAAGGCAACCAGTGTAGTTAAAATAGCAATGTTCTCTTCTCTTGATGTACACATTTCCAACTTTCTTTAATTTTGACCGTTATTCGAGTGACAAATGAACCACCTCTTGAATCCTCTATACAATTTGTTGCCCGTTTTGTTTTTGCTTATCTAAGTTATCTGTGCTAAACGGCTTGACTTCTTTTTTATCATGTGTTTGACCTTCAATTGCTTCTCAGACCCAAAACTAAAGATGAACTAATCGTTGGATAAGATTGTGTCCACAATTCCATGCTGTATTGATGTTGGTACCACCATTTGATGACATTTAACCTGAGTGCATGCCTTTTGTCCGACGGAGCATTGGTCCGAACGACAACCTACCTCCTCCCTCACCCTAACCCTAACCTCCCCCGGGGCAGACACCTAAACCTAACCGCAACCCTCTCCCGACCCGCAGCGCACCTCGGAGCATTGCTCCTCCCATTTAACCTCTGACACAAAACTAAAGATCAACTAATCGTTGGATAAGATTGTGTCCACAATTCCATGCTGTATTGATGTTGGTACCATTAGGAGACAACAGGAAAACATTGATCAAATTAACTATTCCACATTCTCTAATTGTTTAGACTTCTTGTAAATTAACTGATGCAGATGTTTAACAATAATTGAACTCTTGAGTTAAAGATCCTAAAGGTCTAATCCTATCCATCATTTAGCTGGGGACCACCTGGAACCCCCTCAAGGACCACAGGTTGAAAACCACGGATATAAACCCTATAGGCCTACTATGTTGACAGTCCGCCAGGGGTCTAGTCGATCTACAATTCACAATCTGCAATTTGACAAATATTCACTCTAGATTAAATATGGTTAATGTGCAATGTCCCTTTAAAATAAAATCATTAAAAGAAATGTAGCATTAGACACCTGAGGCCTCCCTTTTGTAAATTAAGACATGCAGTTGTGTTTCTGACACCACCTTGTGGTGGATTAAAGTCATGACAAAATACTGTGTAGAATGGAAATTCACTTTTCGTAAACACAAACACCCCAGGACGAGAATTAGAAAAAACAGTGTTAGTCGCCTTTATTTTTTATTCAACAGAGAAACTGCTGCAACATCAGAGTAACCCGATGGACAGCAACAAACATTCACACTGAGCCGCTGAAACGATGACTGGCACAGTGGAGCAGTAAGGCCTAAAATGACGCCACACACAAGCACGCACACCTGCGCGCGCACACATTTCATGTCATTTACATCAGCTATATTACACCTCATTGGCTGCACGTGACAGCCTCATCCATAATCCCCCTCTTCTCCAATTCGGTCAGTCGGAGGGGGGTGGGGGAGGTCACCTCGAGTCGTGATATAACCTTCAGGTCCATCATAGACGTATAGGGCTACAATGTGACGTAACACAGAGACTAAAACAGTGCATCTCTCTGGTACGTCTCTAAGTTAACACAAACCCCCCCACCAAGTGGCAATAACACTGCTCTCTGGAAGGCCGGCGTTGTGGCCTACATGGGTGGGCGGGGGGGGGGGGGGTTATCGTGGTTTGGATGGGGGTTGGGGGGTGTCATGCTTTTGGCCGAAGCATACGGAGGAGGACGATTATGGTGACAGCTGCAAGGTGGAGTGAACAGGTCACTTAGTGGAGCGGCGGGTGGGCTCCGAGGCGGTGGGGGGAGGCGGCGGGCCGCGGCGGTCCAGGTCTTCGATATAAAACATGATGAGCTTCCGGCGCTCCTCAGGAACACACTCCAGGACCAGGTAGCGTTTGTCATTCTGGAGAACCTTCTCTACGTCTTTGAGGTGCTGCTCCGACTCCTGGATCAGCTTCCTTGACCTGGAAGGACACCGAAGGCAAGACAGCACTTTTCAAAACACAAAAGCAATTCAGACTGGCTTTACAACCGGGATTTCTCAGGGCAGGGGTCCTGGCCTGGTCCTTTTTCATAAATACAGCATCGTAGCATGAATATAAATGTGAAATTGACTTGCGTCCCCACAGTTGTGTGCTGTGTGTGTGTGTGTGTGTACAAACCTGTAAGTGATGAACTTTGTCTCCTTGAGCAGGGTTCTGAAGTCAGCTTTGGCTGTGATGTACTTGTCTTTAATGTAGTCTTCAAACTCCCGCTGTCTCTTCTAAACGGACAGAAAACCAAATGTGTTAAATGCCTGCTATGGGCCAGAGAGACTCAAAACCTGCTGTAACATCAAAACAAGATCAGGGCTTAGTTTGTGGAGACTGCTCCAGTCAAAATCATCTTCTCCAGTTATTTGTCATAGATGAGCAGTCGCCAATAATGGCTACTAAACTTAGATGTCTCCTGTGTATTGCAGTACAAATACATAATTTACAAGCTTACTTGCCTCCTTCAGTGATGTATTTTGAGGTCAGTGGAAGAACTACAAACTGAGATTGGCAAGGCTGCATTTGATTTCTACTCTCTTCACCAAACGGGGGCAGGGGGTCACCTAAACTCAGTCAGCCATCGTAGCGAGGAAGAGAGGCATTTTGAACAGCTAAAATGGTTTCCCAGACCATCTGCACAGAGGACATCATGATTTCACATTTTGCAACATTATGACATAGTACAACAACCCCACTGTACTACACAGCAGAAGACACAAGATCAAAAAGAGGTAGTCGCTGACTTGGTCAAGCTAGCAACTCGAGCCTAGAGTTGACTGGAGGTGTTTGTGTTCCAATTAACAAAATATAAAAAGACAAATCATCAATGTGCTACAATTTGTTCCACCCTGGACATTATTTGTTGCATTCTATTTCTGTGTGTGGTTTTAACCTGGTCTATAGTGTCATGACTCATGAGACAACTTGTCGTGACTCACGAGCAGGTAGAGCATGATTCAAGCCGGTTGGTTGCTAACCTGGACAGTGCGTCAGCCACATCATAATGCACACGGTTCTATCCTGACCTGTGTCTCTGCTGTCCGTCCCCCTCTCTTAATATCATAACTAAATGAAACATTACTCAAAATACCCAGCCCTCCGTAATGCTAGTTCATGAATGTACATTTTGAAACTTGACCAAGTGAAAACAGGCACCAACGGTGCGGTGACAGCTATGACCTTATGGAGTCTGCGGTCTGTCTCTCTTCAAGTTCGATACGTACCCGATCACTAGATGAGAACTTGATGCAGCGAGGATCCTCCTTGATGATCTTCTTCACCTCTTTCCATGTGGTGGTCAGCGTGATCTGGAAACAAGCACAGCTTATCAATTAAACCATTACATGAGCAATGAGACTGCTGGACATCTTTCTCTGGTTATGTTAGGACTGCATCTATCATCTACTTATTCCATCAGTGACTTTTTCAATGTGTTTAATACAAACAGTTTATATAAACAAATCGACTAACCACTTCAGCATTATTTTATACTTTAAAAACAGTGGCATGCTGAAATTGTGAAAATAGCTCACAATGTGCCGCATTGCAACATGTGAGCTTGTTCACAATTTATTTAAGTAAAAATAAATAAAATAATGTTCACCTATAATGACATACCCCAAAACAGCATTGAATATTAATTGATTAAACTATTGATTATCGATCATGTTAACAAAAGTTATTAAATAAAAAAATACCTTTTTTTCTTTTTCTTGAGTTGCTTCAATGTGTTTATTCACCATGATGGTCTCATCTAGTAGCTGTCTGAAGTGTTCTTTCTTCTTCTTGGCCAGGGCCTCTACGTGTTCGTTGAACAGCTTTTCCTTCTCCTCCCTCTCCAGCAGGGAAGCAGACTCCCAGCGGTGGTCTTTGCGCAGGTTGCGGCGTGTGTCCGACCACGTCGCGTCTGAAGAACGCACCTAAAACGTTACACAAAAGCACATAGTGAACACAATGTACCAAGTTATAGGACGCAACACACAGAAAATAGATACACAAAAACGTTGTCAGTAAGCCGAAAAACTAAATGACGTCTGGCGTTCTATATAAATTCTAAAGGCAGTAATTCTAGAAGATGGGTCCAGGGACTCTCAGGGTTCCAAATGGACCAGGTCTCACGGGTTCAAACTAAAAGAAAAGCTCATGACTGAAAATATTTGCATGACCAAGTCCTAAATGTGCGATTTGTGAGCCCCACACTAGAACTGTTTCCTAAACAATAAACACATGTAAAATGATTTAATGTTTTATATTGTCCCCACTGTCAACCAGTTTAAAGAAATCACAGATTGAGGCTATAACCTTTGCTTTCATATGACATATACGACCGAGACTATTACAGATTTTATAGAAGATGCATCAGATCATATTGCATGTTTTTATCTCCAAAAGACATGAAATCAGTTGTGGCGACTGAGAACTTTAATCCATGAGGTGTTTAACTGAAGGTTGTGCTGTCCATGAAGCGAAAAAGTTTCAGAAGCACTGGGTTAAGCCCTTTTAGCAGCTGGTTCAGGATGGGGGCTGTTTGACCAGGCTGGTGTCAGTTGTTGTTATGGACAAAAGATATAATATGACAGGGCAAACCCAGCAAGGGTAAATAAAATATAATAACCTTCTCCTGGACGCTGGCAACATGGAAAGCTTTGCTCTCCATGTTGCTTTATAACAAATGTCAGAGCTAATAACATTTGTTACATCATACTATAATTCTAACAATGTCTGTCTGTCTGTGTGTCAGAAACAACGCCGTAGCTCATCAATGCCTGCACCAATCACTCCCACTTTTCACACAGGCATTGACCATATGAATATGGAGGGCGTAACGAAGCCCTTTTTTCGATTTGACACATTAATGATTATTAATGAATTTATTAGTCAATTACAAACGCACCCGGGCGCAGTACCCCCCGCGGCCACAGGGCGGCAAAACTCCTCTCCCCGGAAATCAGGTGTCACCAGTGTCACAAGTGAATTACATTTTGTGACGGTCACTGATTAATACTGGGACACAGTTTTCCGTGCAACATCTGTTTCGACACCACACTGTCCGCACGTGCGTGTTCGCAACGCACGTGTGTGTGTGTACTTTCGCCACGCGTGTGTGTGTGCGTGTCTCGCTACCTTCGCAACGCACGTGTGTGTGTGTGTGTCTCGCTACTTTCGCAACGCACGTGTGTGTACTTTCGCCACGCGCGCGTGTGTGTGTGTGTGTTTCGCTACTGCTTTTACAATAGTAATGGGGGTCTCATGTAACTCAGAGACAGCATATACAATTGACCCATTTACACTCTCACATTTAACAGACATACAAATGCCATTCAATGGGGGGCTCCACAGGCATCTTCACCTTTCAAATGTCTCCACGTATATTTGTTACATCTGTGTGTATACAAATATATTATACAAGTTAAAATTAAGAGCAATTAAATATATTTATGGGGGGAAATTGTCCATACAACGGGTAAGGACTAGTTATAACAAAAGTCAGAGCTGGTATGCAGCTATATTACGCTGGTTCTCAAACGTTTTAATTTAGAGAACCACCTAACTGAGTGTTCAAATGCTGTAAGGGTTCATTTGGAACCCGCTATAAGAATCGATAAAGGGAACCGTTAAGGAATCGGCCGGTTAAAAGGGAAATGGTTAACGGTACGCAATTGTTAAACTGTTAAACTAAGCAACACCTTCCATCAAGAGCGTAGGAACAAGACAGAGGCAGGGGGAATCTCACCATGTCAGACATGAGTGCTCTAAAATGCTGAATGGCCTCCTCTCGTTTGTGCTGCTCCCGCTCTCTGTCAATCTCCTTGGTTTGCTCCGACCGAGCTTTCTGCACCTCCCGCTCTCTCTCTCGGAGGCTGGCCTCCACACGGGCCTGGCGCTCCAGCTCTCGCTCCTTGTCAATGTCCACGGTCTGTGGAGGGGAAAATACAAACACAATCGGATGTGCCAATTTGCACATGTTCAGTTCAATCTGTAATCACAACAATCTATGTAAGTGGTTAAGGACACAATAAAAATACACAGCTGCCATTAACAATTGAAAAGGAGGATTCTGTATTTTTCTCCTCATTCAACCATGGAATGACTTTCCCAATGTAACATTTTAATATTTGTTGCCAGACCTCAATTTATTGTAACAGAAGAGGTCAACCAAATTGCAAAGAGGGCCAAACTGAAAACAAACGACATGTTTGCAAGACAGGATGAATGAACAATGACAGCTGCTTTCGACAGTAACACTTGCCTAACAGTCGTTCTCGATGCTGGGTCCAATTGCAGGTCTTTAACTCTCAAGTCGAGTGCACAAATGGAACCAAAATAGACCCTTGTTGCTCCATTTGTACACTAATTTAGTTCAATTTAGAGGATTTTTTTACAGTATAGGTCCCATAGATGAAATATTGTAAAAAACTGGGTGTAAGACCATGGCCTAATGCATATCAAACTGATGGTCCTTATAGAGTTCAAAAGGTTCCCCTGGAACAACATATTTTCAGACAGGGGGATCCAGTGTGAACCACTGACACAGAAACAAGAAGAAAATGATGATAAATCATGATTTAGGAGACATTTGTAGAATCTGGTCTCGGCTCTGAAGACCAGAACAGTATACACACCGTGGCGCGGACAAACCCGGGCGGCGGTAGATTGAAGCTACCTTGGCCTGCTTCTCCATGTACTGCTTGAAGAGCTCCTCCCTGAGGGCAGAGCTGTCCACGGCCTTGTAGCGAGGGTCCGTCTCCATCCTCTCCTTTACTTTGCTCCAGCGCGGATTGCCCTCCATGTGCTGCTGAGCCAGCAAATCAAAGAAGTCCAACTTCACCTGGAGAGACACACAGGTTTGTATTACTATGCTTGTGTGAGGATGGCGATTTCATGAATGCCATTACAAAATAAATACAAATAAATACAGATCTATAAGCTCACAACGCACGTTTCACAGCTATTTTACGGTGCATGACACTGGCACACTACCAAGTATATATAATGTTTAACTCCAATTCTGAATTCCCGATCCCTATGCCCAACGCATCTCACCTTTTTCAACCATCAAAAAGACCAGGAAATCTTCTCATATTCTACCATACTAGGGGACATTAGACACACACACACACACACTCTATAAAATTAGTCCCGTCTATAACTACTTCTAGGCGGGAGAGAGACATGTGAATGCAGGGTGTGTTTTAAGATCCAGAACGACGCTATCAGCCATTACTTGATTGTTTTGAATAGCCACATTATCGGCAGTAATGTGACCGATGTGGCCCAATTTTATAATTAAGCCATATTCAAAAATCTTTTGCCCAAAATAGGGATGCCAGGTTTAGGTTTAAAGCAGGTAATAAAATATGCTTATTGACATAATACCGGTCAAAACATTGGTAATCGGCGGGCTAGGACTCACCCAACATAGGGATGGAACCCAATAATCTGGTATTGGTCCATGCATAATATTACCTTTTCTCCTCTGGACTTTGAATCCTCCTTCTCCCTCTTCCTGACGGCAGTGATGAACTCAGTGAAGATGGCCTCTCGGTCCTTCATCTTCTCTATGGTCTTGAAGCGTGGGTCTCTGCCATGCTTCACCGCAAACTCACTGAACGTCGTCCTGCACACATGGAAGATTACATATTCATTTCTTCAGCGTGTGAGAGCTGTTCATGTGGGTGCTGGTGCGGTGTAGCAGGTAATTGCAGACATATTGGTATACGGTAGTTCACAATGACAGTTTGATTAAATAGACAATAAAGGATGGAAAAATAAGCTGTATCGCACCATCCTAAATATCAGACCGACTGACCACTTTTTGATCCTCATCTGAGAATAGTTTAAACAATTTAAACTGAGAGATTTGAACATGAAGAATATAGTTATACAGCTATTAAAACAACTAAAACAAATAGATTAAGACCTTACTGCAAGTGTGTGAATACTGACATTTTACGCTTATCTGTACAGTTAGAGCTATGCATGCATCTTGTTTTTACAGATACAGTAATTCCAAAATAGTTTACCTGGGGTTCAGTTTGGCGTCCTCCATCATCCTCCTGAACTCGTCTTTGGCCTGCATCAATTTGTTCTTCTTTTCCTTCCTCTCCTCTTCAGCTCGTGTCTTCACGTACGAATCAAACACCTGCGGACACACACAGTTCACAAATAAGGCCATATGTGGCAAAATGATTCAAATGCATTTGACTTGGGCAGGTATACGAAATTATAGGCTTGTCTGTTCCATTTCATTTCTTCTTAATGTTTTGTGTTTCATCTCTATTATAACATTTTATGATTATGTTTTGTGGTAACCAAATATGCAAATTTTTAAATGACCACAAATGACATTGGTAGAAAAGAAAAGTAACACAAATGAAACGAGTGAACGCAGACTGGGAGAAAGTAATACCCGATCTTGTATTTGCAGAGTTTAACTCAGGCTTAACAGTGAGGCAAAGAGATGTAGTGCACCTGTTTCCTCTCCTTTGGACTGAGTAGAAGGTAGCGAGGGTCAAACACAATCTTATGCAGCTCTTTGTCCCAGGTGGAGAAGGCAGACACCTATATGGACACACACACACACACACACACACACACACACACACACACACACACACACACACACACACACACACACACACACACACACACACACACACACACACACACACACACACACACACACACACACACACACACACACACACACACACACACGACAACAGTCATACGTTTAACCCACAATTTGGACAAACCATAAACGCTGTGAGACCATATCATGGAAGGTTTGAGGTAAACATTGCTTGGCACTCAGTATCAAGGGTTGGATTGGGAGTACCGCAAGTCCCTGTGGCATACTTGCAGAAAGTCCAGGGCGTGTACTGTCTATGGGCCACAGTGTGCAGCAAGGCTTATAATACAAGGCCGCAAATGGACGACATGCAAACCTGACTAACATCAGTGTGATTGAGCAAGTCAAGTCTGTTACCCCTCTCTCCAGCAGCATGTCTTTGAACTGGGTCATCCTGGCCTCTAGGGGCACTATGGCCCTCTCTCTGGCAGCTCTCAGCTCTGCCTCCATAGCCGCTTCCTTTTCAGAGTCGGCCTCTTTGGCCTCATCCTTCCTATAGAGACATTACGGAGTTAAAACGTTCACTGTGAAAGAATATATATTCAAAGATTTGAGACATTTTCAGCTAGTTTAAAATACTGGTTAACCCATTCTGACCTGAGATCAGATTCATACGAGGTTTCCACTGGACACACACTGGTCTGATTAACCAATTCTGACCTGAGATCAGATTTAAAAAATGTCAGTCGTTCTTTGATTTTTCAAAAATAGCAGACCTACAAGCTTGTAGATCTGCTATTTCTCAATAGCTAAAGCATAACATGGTGCCAACACCAAAATGGGTGCCCGGTCAGAATGGGTTAAAAGCTAAGGTGACACAGATGTGTCCTCCGGTATAAATTGGTTAATCGCACATGTCAGCACATCTGGGTGTTGGGCTGAAATGGACGTCTGTGGTTAATCTAAGGAGTCAATCCACAACAATCATAAACGCAGACTTACTTCCTTTTCTTGGCCTTGATTGGCTCGTCGTCATTCTCCTCAGCAGTGACTGGCATCTCTGGCTCGTCCTTATTGAGGCCTGGAGACAGACAGACAGAGACGGGACAGGACAGACAGAGGACAGACAGATAGGCCCGAGAGAGAGACACACACAGAGCATGAGTTGGAAAACAATGTTTTCACCAAGATCACTCAATCTCTCCCTATTTTGGTAATGTTTTTAAAAAGAACGAAAAGAGCTGATCTACAAGCTAAACAAAATGGGAAAAGAAAATACAAATAATGGTGGACATGGCAATTTAAAAAGGACACAACATGAACATGTCGCATTCCGGCGATTATGCAAAATCGGTTGTCTCAAAGATTGCAATCAGGCGATCATTTTATAATTGTGACAGGCCATTTTGTACATCGACTATTTTCTCTATTCACCATACAATTAAATATGTAGGGCTTATTAATATACGATATGTTTTCATGGCCCTACCAGTCTTCTTGCCATCGTCCAGGCCTCTCTTGTGCGGTGGCTCCTGGATGTTCTTGTCAACGTCGGCTCGGCCCACCAGTTCTTCAGGACGGTCCCACATGGACAACCGAGTGGTCGGGTTGTAGAAGAACACGCGGTCGTCACCCGTCCACACCACACACCTTGGACACAACACACACACACGTTGTAGATACGTACAAAATAATGCTGATCAAAAGCTGTCACTTTTCAGGATTCAAATTCAAAAGTAGCAACTCGATACTTTTGTGTGACACTATAGTATGATCAAGTGGGGCATTAATTTACGAAAAAACACAGAAAGTTAGAATAAGGTAGTCCGGCCTCTAAAGAGTTCCTTCTGAAACGGAATCTGTGTAAATGGTTCCTACAGAAACTGAATCCATGTCCTGACTCCTGACAATGACAAATTGACAATGCTAAAGCAGAAAAGAATAAATATTACACCCACATGAAGTATCCTCTAGTCTAAACTGTAGTTACTGTGGGCAGGGTTTGAATGACAACCTTTGCAACCAAAACAAATAATTAAAACATGAATAATAATAAATCCCCAAAATATATTATTGGAATCTTTGATTTTATGACTCATCCATAATTACAATTAATTGTATCTATTTCATGAAAGATTCTACTTTTTTTTTTTTAATGGCTTGATAACTGGTAATTTTTAGGTTAAATAAGTTCATGTCCGCGGAATATTAACTAAGCCGCAGAATCAAAGATTGTTGTCCGCTGAATTTGGAGTGTTCACCGCGGAATCAAGACTTTTTTTTTTACCAAGGAGTGCCTGGGATGGGGTTGGTAGCTACAGGCTTGGCTTTCTGAGCAGCCTTCTCTTCTTCAGTCATCTCTTCCTCTTTAGGCTCCTGCAGACAGACAGGGTGGAAAGGAGAAATCCATTATTCGTGCAAAAATAAAATAATTTTGCGACATCGTTTTATTTTATTTTTAAAGAAAAGAAAAAAAGAAAAAACTGAAATAGCGTCCATCCATACCTCCTTCTCATTGGCGATTTCCAGTTTCTTCTCTTCCTCCTCCATCTCCATGGCCTCTGCTTCCTCCTCGGCCAGACGCTCAGCCTTAGCCTTCTCTGCTTCTTTCTCTGCACACCCACACACCCCATTTATACAACTGGAAAAACGCCCGATTTCTACAACTGGTCTATATCGGTAGTTCTCAAAATGTGTCGCTTCCAAGACCCCCAAAATGATATTTGGCCGCGGACCTCCATCTTAAAATATTTTGTTCCAGCCAGGGACCCGCAGAAGCAAAGTCTATAAAAAAAATCTATACATTCAAAGATTTGCACAACCTTTCACGAGGTTTCAAAAATAGCAGCTCTAGCTAAAATAAGGCACAAAGTGACGCTCTGACTGTGAGCTTGTAGATCTGCTATTTTTTAATAGCCAACAAAAATTATCTAAAATGACAAATATAGAACCGCTACAGTAAGTAATGTGGTCGTTAATCAAACTACCTTAGTTACCAGTGGCCAAGACCTGTCTGAAATGAGTGGTGCTGTGTGTGTGCGCGCTGCGGTGGTCAATGGGTGAGTGCATGTTAGGCTGCTCAACATTGACACTTGGTGGTCAACCAACGCTATTGCCGTACAAATACAGACATACTGTACATGGGGACGGACGGACATAGCTGGTAGTTGGAGTGGCTAGCTAAAATAAAAAATAAAAAAACATAACCTTTTCACAAAAATGTAAACTTCACAAAAAATGAAAGCAAAAAATAAAAAAATAAACCCTAATGGGAAAATCAAAGTGATGATAAAGTTACCTTTTTCGAGCAAGACCTGGGGCTTCTCCCAGGTGGACTCTAAGGTGCGGTTATTGTAGTAGTACGTCTTGCCGTCGGCCGTCTTGTACTCGGACCACTCTGGGAGATGCAGAGACCCGGCCAGGGCAGCGGGGGCCGCGGCTAGCGCCAGCTGGGGGTGGTGCATCATGGGAACGAGGGGCGGGGCCATGCCAGGGAGCATCCCTGCCACCGCGTCATAGAGGGGAGAGAGTGTAAGTGGTTCACAGGTATTTGACTGGGTGGTGGAGCTGATTAAGCACTACTTGTTGAGGTCGCTGTCGGGTGGAAACCTTGCATGTCCCAAAACCATTACTTTTCAGCAAATGGGGAAAAAGAACCCGTGTTCCTTTGGATAATAGTGTTATTATTTAGTCACAATGACTTGTTAATACTTTTCATTGATTCAAAATTTCTAATAGCTGATCTACAAGTTCACAATGCATCGCAATGTGAAGTTGTGAACCGTTGAGAGCTTGTAGGTAGCTATTTTTGCTACTTTCGTTTGACACTGACTCTTGCACGACGAATTAGGGCATTAACTTACGGAGAAAAGAACTTTAAACATATAGAGATACAAGGTTTCTGCCCAATTTCACTTGTAAGTCGATCTGGATAAGAGTTAAATGTTAAAATGCTTAAATTATAAATTGACAAAGGATCCAAGTAAACAGTGTACAGCAACTTCCTGACTAACTAATAATGGTACAAGTACGGGATTTCTTTCTCGTGGCACAAGAAACCCTAAAAACCCAACAAATACAGTCATGCATGTGCAGAAGTGAAATGTGCAGTTCCACCCGGTTTACATTATCCTTGACAACATGCTGTATGCTCAACATGATAATGGGTCCTGGGGTCTATACGGCCAACACTGGTACAGTATAATGAGTATATCTATACTGTAAATCGCCACTGTCAGCCAGAAACAGCCTATAGCCAATGCCATATTTAACATTTTGTGTATTTTTGTAAACGAATGGCCTACTATAATAGCTTCATGCAAAAGTAGCAGATCAACAAGCTTGAAACGCAAATTTGAATCCTGAAAGTGGACAGTTTGAGGTTTCCACCCGACATAGTAAATACCTCCTGTTGTACCAAAAGTATTTATTTACTTTAATTAATTAATAAATTTTACCTAAATGACTCCTAACCGAGGCCAAAACTGTTTTGTGGACCGTCACACCCGGTAATGGATCAGCTTACTTAGGAGGATGTCCGGTTAAATTAGAAAACAAGAAACGACAACAACAAAGGATTGGGTATAGACCGATTCCGTAGCGGTTTCATGGTCGCAGCCTACGTATTTCCTGTAGGCGGACTCGACGTAGCTGCAGGGATAAAACCCTCACCAGGCGCACCTCTTCCACTACAGTGAACGGCAGAGTGACTGATGTTAGTTTGCCTCAAACTTTACTCCTTTACCTGCTTTTTTACTAACACTAACATTACAAAGATGCCCAGAACATCGAGATGAACCTGTGTAGTTTATGGCTGCTCCAACAGTAGTGGCAACATAAAAAATAAAATAAAACGGAATGTCTAATATCCACCGCGGTGGCTGAGACCAGAGCCATTGAGTAATGGTTGAGACGAAGCAGGGAAAGATACACATCGCCAGTCTTACCCAATACCAAATCTTTCTGTTTTATGAACACAAGGCTGCTGTATTTTATACCTCATACTAAGCATTTAAAGTATGAGGTATAAAGTACACTGGCGTTATGTATCTTTCACTGCTTCGTCTCAACCATTACTCAATGGCTCTGGTCTCAGGCACTGCGGTGGATATTAGACATTCCGTTTTATTTTATTTTTTATGTTGCCACTACTGTTGGAGCAGCCATAAACTACACAGGTTCATCTCGATGTTCTGGGCATCTTTGTAATGTTAGTGTTAGTAAAAAAGCAGGTAAAGGAGTAAAGTTTGAGGCAAACTAACATCAGTCACTCTGCCGTTCACTGTAGTGGAAGAGGTGCGCCTGGTGAGGGTTTTATCCCCACAGCTACGTCGAGTCCGCCTACAGGAAATACGTAGGCTGCGACCATGAGACCAGCTACGGAATCGGTCTATAGGTCAGGAGCGTCTGAAATGCTCCTGTGAGCACCACTGGGCAGAGCGATGAGCCTGTTAGTCTAGTACTTTGTCAAGGCTGTTCTGCTCCCCCAGGATGCTTTATATTCACTTAGTTGACTGAGGGTTTATTAGAGTTCATGTTGTGGCTGGGAGAGGTGAGATAACTGAATGTGGAAGTCTAAAATGTTAAGCAGAGGTAAAACCAATAACATTAAAATGGACGACAAAAAACAAGTACAACCACTTGACAGCCTGACATACCATTAACCATACACTCACACAACCATGCCACAAAACTAGACGAGCACAACCACATGACCAGATGACATGTAGCCCTCAATGTTAATATGAATTACTACAAAGCCCATATAAAACACGCCTCCGCCTGCATACTTATTCACCGATTCATGGTATTTTATTTGGCGTGAACCGAGTTGTAACATGAATCGGTGAATAATCACTGATCTACAAACCGACTACAAGTACCCAAGCAAGACCAGTCATTGTTATTTTACCTAGGACTGAATGAAATATGCCACTTAGAGGTTCAAGAGACTGCTGTGGACAACCTTTATGACCATTGTTAAAATAATTTACAATTGTCAAATTGCTTTCCAATGACATCACATGAGATCAACAGGCATTATTTTTCCCCCAGTTGTTTAACATTTACAAGGGAAATGAGGGAACATAGGCAGCATGCCACTTTTCTCCAAAACGCCTTTTAGCCTTATTGAGCTTGTGTAATTTCATAGTATCAAAATAGTACCTCAAATCTGTGCATAACTATCCTTGTGCCTTCAAATTATCAAGTGAGCTGAAGCCCCATTTACTGATAACAGTGCTGCATCCCTACGGATGAAATCACCACTTAAATGTATTAAAAACCCACCGTGTTGCGTTTAGACCCGTCACAATTATTACATAATCACTTGATAGTTAGTGATCATTTGAGAGAACAGAGTTTCGTCGAGAATCGTCAAGAAATATTCATACATTCTGTGTTCAATATTAGCCGACAAGATCACAACGCGCCATTATGCGACACGTGTGCTTTTCAATAATAAATAGCCATGTCCACTTCTTTTCTTCTTCTTTTTTTACACATTTTGAAAGTAGGCCTGTTTTGTTCATAGTACATCATGTTATTGACAATCATTCTTTGTATATATAATTTACTTTTCAGGATTCAAATTCAATTAAATCTACAAGCTCAATACGCATCGCTTTGAGCCACGTTTCAAGCTTTCAGATCTGCTACTTTTGAGTCATGCCGTAGTATGAAGTAGGGCGTTCATTTAGGAAAAATATGGAACCCGACAGCGACCATATCTGCCCTGTGAAATGCAATTTGAATTTACGCATGTTCCAATGTTCAATGCAACAAAAAAAACACAAATATAATAGTCAATCGACAATTTGTCAACTTTCATGATGGCGACAGCCCTAGTAGTTGTGTTGTGGGTGCTGGAATTCCACTACTGAACACGGCACACGGTTCACGTTCACAGAACTCTTCACTGTACACACGGTTATGAATCATGTAGACACCATTCACTACCATGCCGTACTAGCTGTCAGCGGTGCGCGGCTGTGGGCTTTACCGTTAGCGCTGGGGCCTGCCTTTACAAAGGGTGCGCCTACTATGTGCATCATTGCTACACCTGCAAGAACAACGGACAAGCAAGCATTGGGTTGGACACAACAGGAAAACTATAAGCATCGGCTGCCAGAGTTAAGAACGTATATATATTATGCACATGTGATATTTAGAACTATGACTGACACACACACACACACACACTTTGACAAGGGAACTTCACCACTCCATTATTAGCAGGCATGTTTGACTGAAACATTTTTTTCTGTGTTAAAAATTAACACCATGAGCACTAATAGTAGATTCAAAAGTACAGTTTGTCTATAGGCCAATGTGTGTTATTACAACTATGACATGAAAGGTTAAGCTTTTCTTGATTGCAGAGACATTTTAACAGTGGATGATGTTAAAATGAACAAACACAACTACTATTTATTCAGCGATTTACATTTCTTTCAAACATTGTGGGGAGCAGAAAAAAGGAGCCACGTGTCAGAAAACAAGGGACGGGAGTGATAGACGGGGGGTCAATGTGTTTGGAGACGTGGGGTTTTACCTGGCAGAGGGATGTGCATGCCAGGCAGAGGCACTCTGAAAGGAGGCACCATGACGGGCGGGAAGGCTTGCTGGCCCAGGCTGTGCGTCATCATGGTCTGCACTGCCGTGACGGACGGCGGCACCGTGGAGACGGTCACCATGGCCACAGGCGACATGGACATGCTGGACGTCACTGTGGTGGTGGTGGTTTGGTTCTGGTCCGCTGCCACGGAGGCTGCATGATGGGAGCAGGGAGAGGAAGCATGTTCAGCATAGGTTTTCTTGTTTGTGTGTCGTAGAATTATCCCAGGAAATAATAAAACTTCTTGATTACTCGATTCATTTTAGTAGTAAATTATGTAATAACCCCTAAGAAAATGATAGATAGTTGCAGCCATCAGATATAAAACATGATTGCTAACCTGCGGTGGAAACGGGAGAGGGCGAGTCTGGACTGGAGGTGTGGGTGCGTGAGGGAGTGGGTGAGGGGGCCTGGGTGGGGACGGCTGCTGCTGTAGTTGCCACCGTACTGGCTGTAGTGTTGTTGACACCGCTTGAAGCGGCAGTCACCGCCGGCCCGCCGGCACCAGAGGTGGCCGCAGCAGTCCCGGCTCCTGCGGCGCCCGCTCCCGCCACAAGTAACGGGTTGAGCTCAGACTGCTGGATGATCTTGGCCACGTCTGGTTTACTCCACGACGACTCTCTGGTCCGAGCATTGTAGTAATATGTCTGAGATGGCATGAATGGTAGGAGGAGAATATTGTTATAGGTGTGAGGCAGGTTAATTCAACTAAAATATATTGAAACATAATCCTAGCAGATCAATCAATTGGGTAATTCTTTCTGGGTAATTCCCCACAGGTAGTGTGTGTGTGTGTGTGTGTGTGTGTGTGTGTGTGTGTGTGTGTGTGTGTGTGTGTGTGTGTGTGTATAACATATCGCATTTGATGACAGTCTCACCTTTCCCTCGGGAGTCTTGTTCTCCACCCAGATCTCCTCAGCGAGTGCTGCTGGGGCTCCCACTGCGGGAACGGGGGGCATCCCAGGAGGGAACAACATCCCTGGAGGGGGGGGCATGTTCCCCATGGGCGGGGGGAGGAATGGAGGTCTCTGCAGCAACACAAACAAGCCAACGTTGACACTTCAAAATTGAAGCAACTACAGTTGCAAGTTTTGAAGATTTGATTTAGAAAAAGTGATACTTTTGTATTTTGTTGTTGTAATGCTCATAGATGAAACTACGCCAGAACTACAGGTGTGACTTTACGTTACTATACCTGCATTATTATGGTATTGGTAGGCTGGTGTGTCTGTGATAGCTCATCTCTTGAAAATCTTATACTTTCTTGGAATTTTGCAGTCTTTATGTTAATCTTCTTCTTAATGACTGTGATCAGAGGCTGACAAGATAATAGTTTTTCAGTGGATTCTTGCCAGTCTAGGCAAAACTTTGGGGAAAGTATCGACCATACCATGGCATTTAAAACAATGCTATAATCTACAGTAGTTTATCCAGCCCTAATTGACGAGATTCTTTAGTTTTCTATCAAACCACAACAGCCCATTTAAAAATGTTTATCATTGGTGGCTGCATATTGCAAAATGGGACATTGAAAAAAAACTATACGTTCTTAGGGGTTTTTTCAGTGAAATTCAAACAATTTCCAGCACTTTAATAACATTCCATGCATTCATCACACCTGTGCAAATACAACTGTTATTTAAAGCTAATGGTCGTCTCTCCACGGCCCAAATGAGAACTAACAACATAACTACCAACTACAATAAAGTAGTGTGCCAACTACTTCAAATGACAACCTAAAAAAAGGAAAAGCAACAGCCATTTCCAATTCCAAACACTGCAGGTGTGTTAGTTATATAGTTTTTTATATTCATCAAAATAAGTCCAGGTTTGGGGTTCACTGGCAGCTGATGGGACAGTGTGTGGACTACTGTGGTTGCAACGTCTCTGGTTTCATTCCAGACGGAGCCTTGTCTCTACCCTCAGCCTCCCGTCTCTCTACACTCTCCTATATAAATAAAACAATAACTGCCTAATGGAAAATATACCCCCGGTCAGCACTGGCCATGTAGAATGAGTGACTCAGCTGCTTCGCACTCTTATTTAACAGGGTGGGTTGTTCCTAAATAATAGCAAAGGACCTTGTGTAGGCCTAAAAGCGGATGGCAGGCCAGCACTGGGGCTTTATGGGCGAGGACTTAAAAGGTTGTGTCCTGACTGTCTGTCCCTCTTCCATCTGTTCACTGAGACTGCGGCATCTCCAGAGGAAATCTACACTGATTCACATCTTAAGCTATGGCTCAGATCAGCCAGCTGGAAGTACCCTCACTAAAAACGCCGGGACAACGCTCCACACGTCCCAAACTCTTCTCCCTTCTGGCTCCAAAACTGTGGAATGCACTTCCCATTGCAGTCAGAACTGCAGCATCACTCCCAATCTTCCGCCGTAGTCTGAAAACCCACCTTTTTAGACTCCATCATGGCCCATAGCACTTACCCTGCCCCCTTAGATAGCATTTCTGTAGACTTAGATAGCATCTGACACAGACTTATAGCATGTTATGTAGACGGCACTATAATTGCATTGTATATAGTCATAGCATGCCAGAGTACATATGTATAGCATAGTAGTATATATATATATATAGTTTATATGTATAGTCTCATAATATAGATATTCCACTGTTACTTTCTTAGCTTACGCATGTTTTATGATAAATGCTTTTGTGATGAATTCCCATGCTTTTGTTCTTGATTATTGTAAATCGCTCTGGATTAAGAGTGTCTGCTAAATGCCTAAATTGTAAATTGTATGGTTCACCTTCATTCTTCACCATTTGGATGATATAAATCAATTTTCTAAGAATAACGGCAATGAATATAACATGGTGTATGTCATTCACTTGGCCATATTGCATATTATTATTACAAGTAAGACGCGCAAACGCGGGAAGCGAACGCAGCTCGTAAATTGCAATAACAACAATTAGAATAAATTACGTACTTTTTTTCCTTTTTAGTTAGTAATTTTTTAGAGTTTTCTACTGTGTGTGTGTTTGTGTGTGTGTGTGTGTGTGTGTGTGTGTGTGTGTGTGTGTGTGTGTGTGTGCTACAGCTGCGCCCTCTGGTGGGGGGTGTCACAGCGGGACAGACAGACACACAGACATGATCTGTAGGGTCTCATAGTTAGTGCTCATTGCATTCGCAATCATTGCATTCGCAATCACATCACATTATCACAAACGTTGTACTTCAATGGCTAGATGGCTACAACGGTAGCTTTGCGGTAGTCAAAACTAAAGGCGAGTGACAGCGAGACGAGATTAACACAACATGTCGACCGTATCAATGCAGAGACCTACTTGGCATTATTAAATCCATTATTGCCCTGGAGGGAGAACGTTTACAGCCGCCACCGCTTCCTCCCCCCCCCCCTTACCGACATCCCTACTGTAAACAAACGATGTACAACAATGACACGTACAGGTCCATTTGCATAGCCTTGGTTCCAGCCTGAATCGCTTCGTTCCGTGAATTTGTTTTGTCACTCGCTACTCAGTCTGGCCTGCAGGCAGCAGACTCTCATTTCATAATGTCACCTGTTGCGTAGCCTCAGGAACCCAGACGTTTTTATTTCCAGGGAGAAAAGAAAGTCTGGGTCCGAGTCCACTTCAATTCGGCATAGAGTAGCACAAACATCGCTCACTCTCTGCTGATTTCTGATCGTCTACACCTTTGTTAAATTGACACACGCACACATGTACACACACACACACACACTCCTGCTCTAAATAATTAGTCTCATGTCGCTCAGCTGCGCATAGTTTGCCATAAAAAGCATAGGTGAGTTCCAGACTACCTGTTACGTAGCCACGTTGTTGCTGATACGTCATCAGCCAGCGCCACTCTGTCCATGCTTCTCTCACTGGAGACTCGAGAGTAAAAACTACAGTATAAAGTAAACACTAATTTGATTCAGTTGTCCACTATGTCAGATTCAGTAGTACAAAAAAAATGGTGGCATAAGAACGAAAACATTTAGTCCCTTGTTTGTGCCGAATCTGGGATGAACATGGTTTGTTGAACTCCGTCTGGTGGGTGTGAACTTTGTTGACATTAAGGTATTGAGGAAAGATAATTTTACATTGTATATTTGGGTCCCACTGAGATACACATACAAAAATCATATCAAATGTGGGGTCTGCATGGTGCATATAATTGTCTCAAATAAAAATAAAATGTTAGGAACCACTGATTTACTTTAGTAAACATCTGTATATAATAAAAGCAAGGAGACATCGTCACTCACTATTCGACTCACCTGTAGGTGCGGGGGTCCGAGGGGCGGCGGCAAGCCACCCGGCGGGGGAATGGGCGGCATGCTGGGGTCGAAGGGCGGGCGTCCGAACGGGGGTCGCCCCGGCGGGGGTCCCCGCATCATGCCGAACGGCGGGGGCGGCGGCCGGAGGAGCGGCGGGGGTCCTCGGAGCTGCACGGGGGTCTGGGTGGGCGCAGGGCCGCGAAAGCGCACCGGCTGCTGCTGCGCCATTCTGCTGCCACAGCAACACCAAAAACAATATCACACATACTGTCTACAATATCACACATACTGTCTAGACGACGAGACGCTCTCCGCCTCAAATATTAAACATGACAGTATTATATTTGGTCTTACGACGCTATATCGCCAATCTACAAACTCACAACAGCTTTCATTCATTCATTCCCATCATTGTGTGGTTGGTTAAACTCGCCATCTACTGGCTGAGTTTGAGCTAGGCTAGGCTAACACTAGCAGTAGCACATATGCAGGCATCCAAATAATCAAAACACTCTTTCAAACCAGTTGCGCTTAGCATAGCATGCTAATAGGTGGCAGCTGTTCTGTTGTTGGCTATTGGAATAGCATCTGTGCATCAACACACATACACACTGGTGTCGACGTGATGAAGCAGTTGAATAATACTGGTTGTGGTTTTGTTAACAGATGCTTACCTACCGCTTGCAGGCAGCCCACCACGGTCTGCTAACCCTGGCTAAAGCTAACGTTATGGGGCTACTTCATGGGCTGGGCTAGTTAGCCTGCTAGCGTGGTGCTCACATTCTTAAGAGAACACAAATTAGCTTCCACAAATACCCCCAATTTTTTTTATTTTTGTAATGTTGACCACCTTTAATTCAACCATGCATTTTATGTCGCGGTTACCGTTCGTTTTCATGCTTCGTTTACGTTTTAATCTAACCTGTTGTCGTTGTTGAAGCTGATGCTATCGCTTTCCGTCTGGTCCGCCATTACGGGAAAATAATATAATAACGGTTCTTCCTGGAAACGCCGATTACACGTTTGTCCACGTTTCATTGGCTAGACGAAACGCCGATCACGTTTGCGAGCCAATCCAAAAGCTCGATTCTTACTTCGTAGCACGACGGTGTCGCGCGCCGAAAAAGAGCAACCTGAAGTTGTGACGAGTCACGATGCGTTTGAGCCCCCCGTTTTGAGCTCTCTTTCAGCAGGTGTTACCCTCAAACAAATTGCGACAGAAACTCTTTCAACTTTGTTTTGTTTCATAAATATGTTAGTAACAATATTTAAGTCCTATTAAGAACTCCCAGTAGGGGAACATATTGAAAAATGCTCAAATAGGTGATGGTACCCTTAACAGACATTATGTCAAACTAGGGGGGGTTTCATGATCACCACCTTAGAATTTCCCCGATTTCTTAGGACTTTTGATATGTTGTTAATTATTTATGAAACAAAAAAAGGTGAAAGAGTTTCTTTTGCAATTTGTTTGATGTTAACCCCTTAGGTTCCAGTTTCCATATCAGCTATATCCATATATATATATTCCATATCATATCATCCAAACCGGATTTGCAGGTTGCTGATCCCGGATCAGCAACTAAGTGATCCCAATTCAACTAAACAGCCCCTGGCAAAATGTTGCAGACGAGAAAGATTTTGTGTGGGTTTGTGATTGTTTTTGTTTTCATTGTTTTTTATGCTGGCAATGCGTTTTGGTGTAGAGCACATCAAAGCTTGCTACAAAAACCTGGGTGTATGCAAAGATGATGATTTAAACTGGTAATGGTAACAACTGATGAGGTGCTCAAAACACTTGAGTACCCTGCAACACAACATGGCCACTGGCCATGACAATATTCTCAAAGACTCTGTCTCCGAAATGAGTTTTCTTCAACGGATGGCTGACATCTCCCTTAGAGATAGGGTGAGAAGTTCAGTCACATGAGAGAGACTCGGAGTAGAGTCACTGCTTCATCGCCTGGAAAGGAGCCAGCTTAGGTGGTTCGGGCATCTGGTTATGATCCCTAGGGAGGTCCTCGAGGCATGTCCCACTGGGAGGAGACAGATCAAGGCGCAGTTGGAGGAAACACATCGACTCACTGACCTTGGAACGTCTCGTCACTAATGTTGCTCTGGAGAGGGAAGTCTGGAAAACTGGTGGAGCTGTTGCCCCAACGACCCAACTACGGTTAAGCGGTTGAAGATGGATGGATGATGGATCAGCCGTCTCCATTGCTCCAATCATCACCCACATAATTAACCTCTCCATCAAACAGGTACAGGTCCCTCAAGATTTCAAGCTTGCAAAAGTAACCCCCCTGCACAAGAAAGGCAGCTAATTAGACCCCGGCAACTACCGCCCTATTTCTTATAGCTCCATCTCAAAAGTAATGAAAAAAATAGTCTATGAACAGATTGGAAAGCATCTTTCAAAAAAAAAAAAAAATCAATCAATCTGAATAATGGCTAACAGACCGACATTGTCATGTTTAGAGCTAACAGGGCTGAATATGCATTTGGGATAACCTGTGACCCATACTCAAAGAAAATGGAAAAAGGAAGAAAGGGAGAAAGGAAAGGCAGAAAGGCATATCATGATTTTATTGAGCATAATCAATGTTTAAGTGAAAAAGCACCATGTGAAATGACTGACATACTGTATAAACAAAGCAATGCAAGAATAAACCATTCCGTTTCTCAGGGCCGATTCATACTCCTATTTTAGAGCCGAATAAAAGTCGGTTCGGCGCTGTAGAGCCTACAATTTGACGTGATTTGAGGTTCGGGGTCATTTGAGGTACCGTCCTAAAGTCGGCTCTTCGGTGCTACTGAAAATTTCTGACGAGCCGAAAACATTTCGGCACTACAGCGCCGAAACAGTGGTAAAATAGGAGTATGAATCGGCCCTAAATCTCCACTGAGCAGCTTTTTGTTCATTTCAAATTCTGATACATAGTAATTGTGGTGTGTCCATGAAGCTATATAAATTACTGTCTCTTCATACATCTCTTGATTGCTTTCCAAAAAGTTCCTGATACTAAACAATTTTGCGGTCATTATTGTTAACAAGAAAAATCTGTCCTCTTATGTCTCTAGCCTTGCCTATCGGCAGAAGTTTCTTCAAACATTTGACAAATGAGGCAGGAGCACATTAGAAATGTATACAAAAATAATTACACATAAGAAATACAAATAATACACATTATTCTATTGCACTGTCAACCATGTACAAGGACATCAGGGAGGTTGTTAGCCATTCAGTTAATGAATGGCGTCCATCGTTGATCTCTACCTCCTTAAGGGATTGATATACTTCGTTGCATGGCAATGTCATGCACCGACAATAGCTGATCCACAAGCTCGCAATGCGTCGCACTGCGACGCATTGTGAGCTTGTGGATCCGCTATTTTTGGCGCTCGACATCAGCACATACACACACAAGTATAAAACCGCCTTTACTTAACGATGACGATAGAAGTGTTGTGAATGGATTCCATGACGGCGGTCAGACGGCTGCAGAGGTCGTGGGGGAAGCTGACGTGCACCTTGGGTGGATCTTTAAGGATCACCATCTCAGCAGAACCGTCCAAGACCCTGGGGAGGAATTCACCTAGCTTCTCCTGCAAAGAGTCTGTGGGAGGGAGACAAATGTTTGTTTGATTGATTGAATACTTTATTAACAGTTTGCAAAAAGCACAGTAGTACTACGATTATACAAATGGTGCTAAAAGGATACAAAAAAAAGACTAGAGGGCTTATTTCCATCGTGGTCCTGTGTATTTGATTCATCAAAACAATTACAGACAAAGACGTATTAGGCTGGTCCAGTGCATCTCAGGAACATAACTGGTATGGTTGAAGGAAGGCACTGCAGCAGTCTCGGACAATTAAAGCCGTTAATTACAGCTAGGGTGCAGGCAAAACAACAACAACAACAATGCATGAAAGTCAGGTCATGCCATACCTGACAAAGATGTATTAACATCGAAATGTTGTCGTATAATAATAATAATATTGGGGGCCGTCCTAGTGTAGTGGTTAGAGCGGAAGGTTGTGGGTTCGAACCCTGGGGTCGACGTCAGCAAGGGCATGCGGTCGCAACAGGTTCCTAATGCCAAATCAAATGGGTTCAGATCTGAGCCAAGTCTCCTGAGGAGGCACATCTGAAGGCTGTCCTGGACGGAGTCTCCGGACGCATAGATACAAATTATTGATATACATTTCTTTCAAGTGGTTCCCTATTGTTCAATTATTTGAAAAGCAATCAATTGAATAATCGCTAAATAGATAACATAAATAATTGTTACCATTCATTTCCTGTCCCAGACAGGAACACCAGTGGCTGCGGATCTTCTCCATGACATCCAGGTCCTCCTGGGTTAGGCTGCTGTCGTCACGGCCCATCAGGTGCAGACAGGGGATGATGGCGTCGTTCATGATGGCCATGCCCTCCTCCACCTCGCTCTCCTCACCGCCGCAGAACAGCTGCGCCGCGCTCTCGTTCAGTGCCTGAGAGAGAGGTGGGTTTTATTTTTGGGGAGGGGGGGGGGGGGGGGGGGGGGGGAGCAGTTCACAGGAACAACTTATTTCGATTTATTTTTGTGAAATATACGATGGCATGATAGAGTTGGCAAGTGCCAGCTGCTATTTTGCAATACGTTTGTATGCCACATCTCATCTCATCTCACATCTCACCATGCCATTTGGTGAGTATAGTTCCGCAAATTCTGATGGAAAAATACATGCACGCTATTTTCACTAGCTCAACAAAGGCATTTTTTTATTGGACACATTCAGACATTATGGTTTTCTTGTAGACCACCACGCTCTGATTTCTAGCTGGTACGTTATATCCACTCAAAATAAAAAGTCAACAAGTGACTGATGAAGGCTGTCTCTTCTATGTAGAAAAAAATTATAGTTGAAATGTCTTGCCACTGTGTGCATCAACTCTGTTTTTCTTGTAGATTCGAAAAGCCAATTTAATAATGGAAATCTGTAAGTAGCTAGTAACTAAAGCCGCCAAATAAGAAAAAAAAAAGAACACTTTCTTTTTATAATTTATGCTTCTTATTTGGCGGCTTTAGTTACTAGCTACTTATTCTCAAGTTAAATAAAAGTACCTAAAATTTTGACCTAGTTACGGTACTCAAGTAAATGTAGTTCAGTACTCACCATGAGACACTTCCTCCTGTAAAGTGCAATGACTGACTGCTCCACTCCCTTCTTCTCTCCCTTCCTCAGTAATATGGCGTTGTTCTTATGAGCATGGGCCAGGTAGGTGAGAGCCTCACGCACCCTATAGGGGTCACACAGTTAATCACACTTATCCATGTTGTAATCCATTATAAAACATAATCAATAACATAATAGAATAATCTATCCCTAAGGTGAGCATGCCATTATTATGTAAAATGTAAAAATCACACCGTGTGAAGTGAGGGACGCTTTTATCATCACTACTGATGTATGATGATGTATGATGATAAGAGCGCTCATTCCGGCCAGTCACTTTTGGTGTGCTCACTTTTCAGTCACACGCATGCACGCACGCACGCACGCACGCACGCACGCTCACACACACACACACACACACACACACACACACACACACACACACACACACACACACACACACACACACACACACACACACACACACACACACACACACACACACACACACACACACACACACACACACACACACACACACACACACACACACACACACACACACGTGGTCAGGACAACACCTACTTCCCATGCTGGTATTGCTCCAGGCCCGTCAGCAGGTAGACAAACACAGTGCGGAACAGCCTGTAGTCATCATGCCAGTCCTGCAAGGAGACACAACAACGCTTCAGCAATGCCATTAATTAGCCTGTTAGCTCAGGGGTTCTCAACCGTTTGGACTGGGCTGGGGACCCCCAAAAAATACTTTGGGTGGGTGAAAGTAGGTGAAATAGGTGAAACTTTTAAAAAAAAATGTCAAAAACATTCAAAAATTGGGAAAATAGTTTTCACAATCTTTGTAGGTATGACAGGGTATGAAATATAGAACTTAAGTGGTTAATTGATTCGTTGACGTATAAAATCTAAACAGTATATAACAGTAATAACTTTCTCAATAATTCAATATATCAATATTATAATCGCTAAGAACATAATTGGCAGTGGTCAATCAATCCACACTTTCTAATAACTTTGTGTATGGGTATGTAAAGCACTTTGGATAAAAGCGATATATAGATACACCATTTACCAGAAATGGTGCGGTCTTGCACACACACACACACACACACACACACACACACACACACACACACACACACACACACACACACACACACACACACACACACACACACACACACACACACACACACACTTTATTTCATACAATTTTGTATACTGTAGTTGTGTGTATACAGACTATTGTAATAATGTGTGGTTGTCACAAAACGGTTCAGACAGTGTATCATACTGTACTGTACCAAGTATTCATCCATGTCCATGTCCTCTGGTTTGATGAGGCGTAGTTTGGATCGGGCTTCCCTCATTATACTGATCGCCCTGTAGACGGCACACAGGATAAAATAGGTAAGTGTTTAAAGATAGTGAAGCATCAATGAATAATTATGTCCAAGGAAGGAAATACAGTAAGACACATTCATCTCTATACTGATCACAACACTATCACATTATAAGGACATGGTATACAGCTTCAAAGTTACTGGAAAAAGTCTGAGTCACATTCATTTTCAACCACAACACAGCTGTATTTTGCCCCAGGATTCAGAATTCCTCATAATTCAGAAAGCTCATAATGCGGTGCGAAGCGGCATGTTGTGAGCTTGTAGATCTGCTATTTTCACTATAGTTTGGGTCCCGGGCAAACGTCCTAAATTTCTCTTTTAGGTCACGGTGGGCTGGTTTGGGAACCACTGGACTCTAAACAAACCTGTCGTCGAAGCTGAGGTTGCGGTCCGTGAACTGCTCCAGCAGGGTCCTCTCCACCACCTTGTTGGGGGCTTTGTTCTGGAAGAAGTAGACCAGGGAGTGCTGGAGGCGCACGTCCTCCTGAAGGGTCACCTCCTCTTGGGACAGCTCGTACAGACGACAGTACTCCTCATGGAAGGCCTGCCGGGAGGAGTCGCTGGATTTTAACCTTTTGTGTTTTGTTGAGGGGCGCTACCCTCTCCTATGCCCAGCTTTGTGTGTTTGTGTGTACCCCATAGTGATGATTTGATTGGCTGAGCACGGAATGTGAGGATAAAAAGTGAGCACAGAAAAGTGAGGACCCCAAAAGTGATTGGCCGAAATGTGATGATGTATTACAAAAGAAAAAAAAATCTATAATAAGATAAGAAATTAAAGGTATACCTTGATGAGACCAGCCTCAGGGCCTTCCGTGTCAAAGGTTTGTCTGGCCTTGGCTATAGCCAGGATGACTCCCTGCATGGCTGGAGTCAGCATCATCTGGACATAAGAAAATACAAGCAATTAATTAACGCGTTAAGACCTTAGCTTTTAACCACTTTAACCATTATTTAAAAAATATATATATTTCCCAACACCAGTGGTGGGAAAAGTACTCGCATCTTGTACTGCATTACAAGTAAAAGTCCGGAATTGTACAAAAGTATTGGACTAGTACTAGTAGTATTATGCAGACTGTGACATTTCAAGTTTCAAATGTATAAGCGCTCTACCATCTGAGCTAATTCCCCTTTAGTGCAGGTGTATCAGAAGCTCAATCAACGGCAGGCCAATCGTCAGACTAATGGTGTGACCCTTCAGTTGCACCGTTTGTGGTCAAAAGGATGTGGACTAGAAAGCATAATAAAGGGACAAATGAGGAGTATAATGGGTCTCCGTGGGCAAATTCACATGAATTTGGGGCCTGGGTTATATATATGAGAACCACTGATATAATCCGACCACGTTACGAACCTCTTCGTTGTATCCGTCTGCGTCTGCTCGGACCATAATTCGTCCTACATTTGGGATGTCCACCTCGGACACGACGTTCTCTGCTGGGAGTCGACGTCGTCTCCTTCTGACCGTGGCGCCCTCCTCCTCCTCCTCTTCCTCTTCCACCTCCCCCTCCTGCTCCACCTCAGCCTCCCGTGGCTCCCCTCCTCCGCTCACCTCGGCCTGGGTTCCGGCCACCTCTGGGTCTTCCTCCTCGTAGGGCTGTCATGATTACAATTTAAATTTTACGATTCATTGTCACACAAATAATAGCAATTAATGATTTAATTGTGTTTTTTCTTTTTTTGCATTGAACATTGGAATGTTACAATTTGTATTTCTGCTTGCCTTTTAGGCTTCATAATCACAAATTGCACAGGGCAGATATGTCAAATAACTTAAATATAGAAAGAAATAACTGACACGGCCCTGGCTGGCCTAGCGGTCCAGGCACCTCGGCAAGGCTGCTAATCCAGCCTGACAGCGTGTCGCGAGTTCGACTCCCGAACCCCACGACCTTTGCTGCGTGTCACTTCCCATCTCTCTCCCCCCATTTTCTGTCAACTTACTATACACTAATAAAGGCAGACAAAAGCCCCAACATATCTAAATAAATAAATAAAAATCACTGACACATTCATATTTTTAAATAATTTAGTTGATCTAAAAACTTACAACATAAGCTTTTAGATCTTTTAGATAATGAGTCTCGGGGCGGGTACCCGTGACAATTATAAGAACTCTTCGTCTCTGTTGACGATTCTGCAAAAATAATTGCGATTATCTCAAATAATTGAGATTGCGTAATAATGGTGACAGGCCTACCTCCTCTGTAACGCCAACCTCTTGCTCAGACTCCTCCACCTCGACATCCGCTGACGATGTCCGGCTGCCTGCCTCTGCAGTGTGGCTGCCTGGCTTCGCTGTGTGGCTGCCTGGCTTCGCTGTGTGGCTGCCTGGCTTCGCTGTCCGGCTGCCTGGCTCCGCTGTGTGGCTGCCTGGCTCCACTGTGTGGCTGCCTGGCTCCGCTGTCCGGCTGCCTGGCTCAGCTGTGTGGCTGCCTGGCTCAGCTGTCCGGCTGCCTGGCTCCGCTGTCCGGCTGCCTGGCTCAGCTGTCCGGCTGCCTGGCTCCGCTGTCCGGCTGCCTGGCTCAGCTGTGTGGCTGCCTGGCTTTGCTGTGTGGCTGCCTGGCTTTGCTGTGTGGCTGGACGGCTGAGGTGTAACATATGGAGGAGAAAGCCCAAGGGCCCAGTTAATCTAAAGCCAAATTCCAATACCAAAAATCTCGGCCACTCGCTCACTCACACTCGGTCACTCCAGCATGGTTGTGTTACGGTAAAATTGGTGACCTGCTGAAATATGTGACAATCGTGTAGACAATCACATAATGTCAGTGTCCGAATTAAGTGTCCACAAGATGGTCACACATTTCGGCAGGTCACCAATCTCACCATAGCACCGCCAGGCTGGAGTGATCGAGTGAGTGAGTGGCCATGTAAAAAGCTTGCAGCTTGTAGATCTGCTATTGAATAGCCAACGCAAAAGTGGAAAATGACACTTTCTCGGTTTCAAACCAAACTAATGTATTTAATTGATTATTTAAAAGAAAATCGATAATCTAATAAAATATTCGATAAATATCGGTCCCTATACTTTGTCATTCTCTTGCAACTTTCAAAAGTTATGAGATTACTAACAGAGGATGGAAATAGGGTCGTTAGAAGAGGTTAATCGTTTTATTGATGATAAAATAAATATATAAATAGAAAACTGCTTGTCAATTAATCAGTCAACTCATTCTCACTCCCGAAAAAGCACAAATTCAATAGTTTCCACCAAATATGCAGCCTGAATTTGTCAGGGGAAGTGTTATAACCACATTGGCCACTAGAGGTCATATGCAGACCATTTATAAACCAGAGTAGCCCTCTCAACAAAGCTGCACTGCACACTTATTTTGATTACACTAAAATCACTGAGATTATTTCTCACAGATATTACAATGTTTCATGAAATAAAAATATTTTAAGAAGGTAATGTTCATGTTCAAGGTTCAAGGTGAACCTTAGTGGCTGATTTACATTATGTTTAAGTGAGCCATTTGACCATGGCCTTGCTTATTTTGTATTTTCCTTTGTGATAACTGCTGAATCTGGCAGATTCCGGGCTAATATTAACAGATAAGCAAAATAAAGGAAATTAGGAATGACAAATGTACTTTATCTCTCTTTTCAATGAGTGACTTAATACAGAATTTCTTTTCACACATTTCAAGTTATATGTATATACCAAACACTGACAAATCCTTAAGTCTTGTCTCATACCTAAGACAAAACTCCCTATATTTTGATTGAGCAAAAATATCTAATATCTAAATTATATTTGTTAAAAAACAAAACGTTTTTGTGATCATCTTTTGTGTGATCCGTTCTTCTGCTTCTGAAACTGACTGAGTAGTTTAATTCTGTTTCAAGTTAAAGCTTATCATGATTGTGATAAATTCACTGCCTGTGGATTCAACGTTCTGGTTAGAGTTGTTCCGATACCGATACTGGTATCGGGTACTCGGCCGATACTAGCCTAAAGTACTCATACTCGAGTATCTGAACCGAGCCCGATACTTTGAGACGAGTACTACAACATTCAATTGACACTGGCTGAACGCTCAATGCAACGGGAGCAAGTCTGACCCAACACGGCAGCAAAATGAGCAAAGCGCCCAAAACGGCTGATCTACAAGCATAAATGACAACTGACAAGTGTAGACGGGAGGTGGTAAAATAAGTGGTTACTCAACAAAAATAAAAAGTACTCGTATCGGTACTCGGTATCGGCGAGTACTTAAAATAAAGTACTCGTACTTGTACTTGGTCTGAAAAAAATGGTATCGGGACATCTCTAGTTCTGGTCCACTCATCTTTTGGCAAAGAATATAGATGATCACAATATGCTTACATAGGGATATTATGGGATCATGTTATGTCTATTCATCTATATAGGATTTAAGTCTTGTAATAATAACTCTAACAATTGTTCCTGAATGTTTACAGCGTTATGAGCATTCTTTGAAACTGTCTCGTTCTATCTTTGGTAAGTACCATCATGGCAGGGGGACCAGTGGAACATTCCAGTTGGCATGAGCACGATTAAGCTCTTTCTCCAGTCTAGAACATGCTAGACACAGAGAGGGCAATGAAGACATGTTCTATTTTAAAACATGGCCACTTGACTCTTATCTGACCCTCCTGCCAAACTGATTGGGCCAGTGGTTCTCAAAACCTTTCATGTCAAGGATCCCCCAAAATGTAAATGTGTTTGACTCCTATCTGAAAGTTTGTGCCAGGGACCCCCAAACGGTTTAAAAGATGTTCCAAATGTTTCCCCCCTGAAGGACCCTGGAGCCCACTTTGAGAACCATTGTATTAGTGGCAGTGAGTATCTCAGTGTCACTGACCTGTCATGATGGTGTTGAGGGAAAAGCCTCAACTGAGGATTTGTTATGCCTTTATTTTTGATAGGACAGTAGGCTGACAAGAAATGTGGAGAGAGAGAGATGGGGAGTGACAAGTAGAAAATGCCGTCGGGATCGGGTCACAATATTGGGATCTGACTGACACCATGACATGTAGAGGCAGTGAGCATACAATGTAAGTAAATAAGACACAAGATAAGGCGCAAATGCTGCAGAATCACCAACATTTATGGGTCTGTACTACAGTAAAGTGGGGTATGTCTGTGTGTTTACCGGTAATGGTTTGGTTTTCAAGATGCCTACACCACTATCGACTAAGTAAATATATAGCCTACAGTATATATATTGCTATACAGTATGCCAAGGTTTTCATAATAGCTACATTTTAGAATTTTTGTATTTATCAATTGTTATATATTGTATTACATACAAATGTTGTAATTTTACAATGCCATCATATAGTCATAATGAGTTACCAGCGTCCTCAGTGGTTCTCAACCTTTTCTGGATCAGGGCCCACTTGAAAATCTGGAAAACATTCATCGTGACCCACCCCATTAAGTGGTCAGATGAGTGCATTTTCAGTTAATTTCAATGATCAATCGACTCGATTCGATTTTAAAATACCATTCAAATCTTAGTGTTGGCCCGGACTGCTGGCATAGCGGAACGGGCACATGCGCTCCATTGTAGCCTGACAGCACGACAATGCGGGTTCGAGTCCCGATCCCGACGGCCTTTGCTGTGATTCACTCCCCCTATCTTTCTCCCCATTTCTGTCACATCAGTAAAGGCATAAAATGCTGAATAAATAAATACATAACTTAGTTTTTTTTACCAATTATTTGGGGGCCCACTTGCAAAAGTTGCAGTATCCCCACGGCCCAACCAGGTTGGGAACCACTGTCCCTATATATATATATATATATATATCTCCGTATACCCACCCTGTGATGCGTGTTGATATTTGTCACTGCGCTGCCAGGAAGTGGTGAAACGGGAGCTGCATTCCACAATGTATGTGACCTAATTTTACGTTGACCCACTTCCTATGGAGAGCGGGGTATGTGGGGTGTTAAGTGGTAGCCCACCTGATGCTCTCCCTGCTGCCCCTCCTCCTCAGGAACGGGGGTGGTGGCGGCCGATGTGGAATCTTCTTGGCCGGGTCCCAGCGGCGTGGCTGTGGCTGCGACGGCTCCGCTGCTCTCGTCCGACTCGCCGCAAGGAACGTCCTCCTCCTCCTGCGTCTGTGACGTGAACGAGTCCGGGGTGTGGAAGCGCTCTGGTGATGGCATGAGAGCAGGGACGTGCAGAGAATGTTAGAGAGAGAGAGAGAGAGAGAGAGAGAGGAATGGGCTGAAATTCCCTATAAGGGCACTTTTGGGAAAATATTTTTTAGCAAAGATTGCAGATCTACAAGCTCACAACGTGCCACGCTGCGACGCGTTGTATGCTTGTAGATCAGCAATTTTTGGGGCGTGACCCTGCACTCTTTAGCTACTGAAGATGCGGCGTACGACATGGAATTCTACAGACAGGACAAATTATTATTAAATAATCATTATTAAATGCTGCTTTCAAGTTCAGTTCTGTTTGACCAGAATGGAACAGAGCCTTAATTAGTATCATCAGTGACACCTGTGAAGGAAGTAGGGAAGGGGCCCGGAAGTATGCAGAGTTATTCTGCATGATAGAGCCTATTCTCCTGAATGCTGTCTTCGGGTACGACATAATAAATGCTGCATTCATGGACTGGAGAGGGCAGTTTTTACAGGTAAAAGAGCAGGGGCTCAAGCCCCTTTGATGTCTATGTGTATGCACGACGTGCCTGGCGGAGAGGAATGAGACAAGGCCGATGAGTGAATCAGGTGATCGTACAACATCAAAGATGGTAAAACATCAAAGATTGTCCAACTTAATGAGGTTTCACAGATGCGGAACTGGGTTATAGTCTATTTACCGAAATAGTCCTAAAAGTCTAGATACCGAAAGTCTTTAAATCCTGTGTCCATAGAATACATTTCATCTCCACAGCTTTCTCTTGTTGCTAAGAGAAGAACAACTTTGCTTGTTTGCTTATTTTAACATGCGCTAGAAAAGACTGCCAGGGGTTCTTCAAATGTGAAAGTGATAATTTTGAGAGTGAACAGAGCTATTTTGTCTTCCGCCATTGATGGAGGGATGTGAGTTGATCAAAATGTAAAGTTGTCAGTGTCAATACCTGTCATCCATTCACTGATCAGGCCATAATATAATACATAACCATACACCATCATCCTGTTAATATGCCAGAATATGTGTTCAATATGTGTTCAAGTGGTTACATGGAATAAAGCAAAATAAAATCTCAAGACTGAAAATGTAATGATGATGTTTTAGGCCGACCAGCTGAAGAAATCAAAGATTTGAGGCATTTCTGAGACCATTCATGTTTCTGGAAGATGCTTCTAAACTTGTATTCTATTGTTAGTTGTATAACTTCAAATACTCTTTAATCTTAAAATAACTAATGACCAAAAATAGCTGATCTACAATCTGTAGATTATTGCTATTTTCAGTGCGCAGCATGCTTTAACAGAAGACACGCTGGCTTCTATGGAATCCAAATGACTGAAATCAGTCACACAGCGACTGAGAACTTTAATCCATGTGGTGAGTGAAATGTCTCAACAGTAACACAGACCTTCAGCGTCATCCCCGCAAGGCTCTGGGCTCTCCAGTCTCTCATTTGGATCTTCTGTCTCTGGAGGAGTAGGTGTCTGATCCTCTTCTGCTGTTGGGAGTTCTGGCTCAGACACCAGCGGCTCTGTTGACTCGGCACGTGTCTGCCGTATCATTCGGGGGTGACTGGCCCCCGGAACGGGCACGGGCTCTCCTTGCTGGAATGCCTGCTGACAGAACTGCTCCTCCCACTCGCTGATCTCCTGCTGGAACCAACGGTTGTCTTCGTGGACGTAGCGTTTGAGGACGGGAGGCAGGGAGTCCAAGCCGTGCAGGACCTGGCCCGTCTCGTCGTCTGTGTCCTCTGGGTCGGGGGGGGGGGAAGACAGGCTTTCAGTTAGTCGAGTAAAATCACACCAACGTGTGAATTCAGTGGTGCTGTGTGTGCGTGCGTGCACACTGTACTGGTGATACACAAAAAAAACTCTGTTTCCCATCATACACCTATGCTCAGTGTGAAGCTCAACAGCGCCAGTTTGTCACCTGTTGGTACCCCAAACAGACAGACAGACCCCAAACAAACATACATGGGGACCCACATTGCTGTTCCTTGAAGTGGCTAGCACTACTCAAAAGCATTCCTCTGCTCAACCATCCAAAAACAAAACCCATTTTCAAGCCATTAGTCTTCACAACAAGCAGGAGAATAGTGTAAAATACACTGAACATTGTCACTGTCATTAAGAATTCCCAATTGCACGCCCATGAAGCCTTGAATGAATGTACAATTGTTTTGTTTTTGTCGCATTCCTAAGCCAATAATGTTCGATAGTGCTGCACAATTAATCGAGAAAAAATCGAGATCTAGATTCAGAAATTTCAGACACCTACGCAATCTCATTTTGTGAAGAATGGTGCAGCACTAGTTGGCTGTTACTCTTATGTTTTTGTTTGTTTTTTTAATAAATACTTCCATGGGAAAAAAATGAGAAATGTGAGAATCGTGATCTTAATTATTGTGGCGGAAAATCGAGATTCACATTTGAGCAAGAATCGTGCAGCACTAATGTTGATGACTGGGTGGCTGCTCAGCAATGAGACCCGATTGGATCTCCTATACCGGAGCCTCCGCTGCAGTGCTGCGCGCACATGGAACACATGGTGATGAGCCTACCTGCGATGAGGTTGGGCAGGCTGTCATCGATGTACATGAGACAGTAGGCACTGGCGTTGGTCATGCCGCCGTAGGACTCCCGCATCAGTTCCTCCCAGGACGATTCGCTGATGGAAATGTCGTTGTACTTCATCCAGCGCTGGTTGGCATGGTCATAGATGTAGGCCCAGTAGTGGCCCGCGGACGCTTGTCCCTCGTGGACCAGCACCGCATGGAGCCTGTACGGCACCTACAGTAAGCAGCAACAGCATAGAGGAAAGGTGTCATTGTTATGATGAGTAAAAATGTTTGTTATCATAGGGCTGCCGAGTTGCAAAAGTGTTAAAGTTGGTCCAAATAACAAGTGTTGTCGAGTAATGCTCCTCACCAGTTGCTAGAGATATAGTTACATTTGTTTGTAGTATTGTGGGAAGACAAATATGCCAGAGTTACACTGTCATTAATCAGACCGTCCTAAGGCAACAACTGGCCTTCATCATGGCATCAGAAAAGCAAGGGCATCTCCATTCATTCACGCCACGGCCAGCATATATATTTCATATTGGCTGGAAGTGATAGTATAGTATTAGTAATAGTGTGATATTATCAAAATGGTTGATCTTATCTGTTACTTCTATGCTCCATGAGAAAGAAAACAGAAGTATTAAATCCATTTGTGTTTGTTTTACCATATACATGTATTAAATTAAATACTTTGAGATCTTTTTTTAACATAAAATGAGAGTTGAAAGGAATCACAAGGAATCACAATAACTATTTAATTCACACATCATTCACAGAAGCAACAGATAAAGATAATTAAAAATATGTGAAAATGCATAATTCCTAGGTTGTGCAATGTTCTGTCAGTTCTGTATTTTGTTCTGGACAGAACACAGACAAGCCTTTTTAGAATATGATTAGACCAAAATAGACATTCATAAAACTTTACTGACAACTTCCAGTTTACCAGTCCTCCAAATAGAATGTAACAAGAAAATGTATGCAGGGTCTGACTCATAGACTGGTCTGACTGAACTAGGTTTGCCTTGTCTCGTTTTGCGATTTCACTTTAGACCTAACAAATTAATAAGCAACCCAATAACTCTCAATCTCACCAACAATCACTCAGAGAATGTCTTACTTAGGGCTTGCACTGGGAGCTCAGACACAAGAGCGTTCCATAACTCATGTTGACATGCATGTGCATTAGGATATGTTCCGTCAGTTTGAATCCAATATCATAAACATCACCGTTAGCTAGTTCACGGGATGTAGAACAGAGGGTAGGAAGAGTATTTCAGATGATACAGTTACAGACAGACTATTTCCATCTTCCATGTGACTGCTTAATTTATAAATAGCTTCTGTAAGTGTTGTTAAAGGTTAGTGAATCAAATGTGAAAACACAACAGTCGCTGTAGTCAACATTCTTAAGTCTGCGACTGATGCAGACGTATTTTTCAATAAGGACAATTTATAATATGTACTGGACATACAATAAACCAGAAAAAACAATGTCAACACTGTCTGGAAGTATGCTATATTCTACCAAGATTAATTCTCCAGCGTAACCAATAACGATTAGATATCGACGAGTAATGTAAAACGAATACCAGCCTCTAAATACATAGCAAAAAACATTGCAAGAGCTTAGTTATTCCCTTGTGTTGGTGACAGTGGTTCAATAAGAGGCAAACATTCAGTGAACATTGAACATTCATTCATGAGTGCTTCAATAAGAGGCAAACATTCAGTGAACATTGAACATTCATTCATGAGCAGAGTGGTGTGAGGCTAGGAGGCATGAGATTGATTTGCCATCTGCCGTAGTGTTTTAGGTGAGTATCAGACACAGGAGCTTACCTGACAGAGGCTGTTATCTGTGTACATGCCTTCCAGCGTTTGGCTGACCCTGTCAATGCTGGCCTTCAGTTCTGAAGCACAGAGAGAGACAAACACCCATCATTACTGTGCACCTGGGGGTTAGGTTCAAAAAGCAGATAGAAAGAAACACACTCAAGTGTAGCAAGAAAGTCCTTTGTTAATTTATAGCCGACCGAGATGTAAGTGTCCACTTCACTAGACAAATGGCACATTTTGAGTTATAGTTGTCTTCACCAGTCACTTGTACAATCTGGGAGAATATAACTTCATAATTAATGTGTTATAGTTGTCGCAGAGTGGAGTGTTATCCAGTCATCATGAACCACTGCCATTATGACGGTATCCTCCGATAATGATTATTTAGAGCTATATCTGGGCTATTCTTAACAATTTACTTAAACCCTCAGACTTAGTCAACTGGACCTGAGTTGGCTTTGTACTTGGACCACTTATTTTCCCGTACACCAAATCAAATTGCCGATCCAAAAAGAAAATATCTGCTATTTTTGGCTAATGCTTTCCCCCCCCACACCAAATATGAATGCTGGGGTTGAAGTGGTCAATAATAAACAATATTTATGGCGTAAATGTGTGGAATAGCACACCGTTGATGTTGTTCTCCGCTTCAGTCCTCCAACGCTGCAAGCAGCTCTTAACAGAATGTAGTTCCTCTTCGCTGATGCTGTGCGGGGCTGGGTGAGGTGAGTAGTCCTTGGGGGGTCTGCACTGGGTGAAAGGCTTGTAGATGGGGGTCCTCTGGCAACTGGAGACCAAGCCCTCCGCTCCAGTGGTGTCTCCTGGCTGCGAATGACTGACAGAGAACAACACAAGAGCAAATCAGAAATATCTAGTCTGTTGGTTTCCACCGTGGAACAGAATTATTATGAACAAATTGTGCATTTCATTTTATCCTTAATTCAGAAGACTTTTTAAAATCTCTACACAAAATCTCTTTGCCGAATGTTAGTACAATAGTACAATATCCCAAAATCTCAGACAATATCCAGTCTAATATCATGATACCAATGGATATAATATTGATGTCCTGATTCCGATCATTTGAAGATGACGTGATGGGATCGGGACAAACCTAGTTATAACAGGGGTCCTGTACCTGGTGTCTTCAGAGAGGGGGTCTGTGGGGAGCTGACTGGGGGGTGTTGGTGAAGAGGCTTGCAGGTCCACAGCTGGGGATGCACTGGTGGGCTTGGTGGTGGCGAACTCCAGAACATACTGCAGCATGTCAGCCAAGGGATACTTTGTAGGTCCCGAGCCATAGTTTTTGTAGCTATGAATGGACATACAGGTTAGGAGAACTGGATCACCAATAGAGGGTATGCTCATGCATAAAGTGAGTGGCAAATCAAGTGGCAAAGTGAGTTTAACGTTGTTTTATGCAATCAGGCCAGAAAGTAGATTCTTTCCCACTTAATAGCAGGTTGACACTGTATAGCTGCTATTTTCCCCATTTCATGAATAAATAAATACATACATACATAGAGAGAGAGAGAGAGAGAGAGAGAGAGAGAGAGAGAGAGAGAGAGAGAGTTGAACATTTTCATTAACATACTAACATTGTCATTTAAATTTTCATAAAACCCGGTCGTCCGTTAAAAATTGCATTAAATTAAGGATGAAAATATTAGACCAGAGGGGTCTTCCTCAATGGAGAGAGCGGTGTATCTCCTAAAAACAGATCTTGTCCACAGAAATACTGCAAATAAATATTGGCCGTGCAGGTTGTTCTCGCATTTCAAACTGACTTAGCAGCAGTCAACTCACCACTCAAGTTTCTGCTGGAGCATAGCGAGCTGATCCTTCAGTCTCTTCACGTCACCTCTCCTCCCATGAGTCTGCGCAATGTTCTTGTGAAGGTACCTGGACAACAGAGGAATGGTCATTTAAACCAGAAGTTCCCAAAGCGGTGTCTGGACATGAGGGAGTTCCAGGGGTCCCCAGCTAAATGATAGTTTGGAGTGTACAAATGGGTGTACCATTTGGGTGTACCATTTGTACACTCTCAGAGTTAAATTAACTGATTTTATAAATTGGGGTTCCCAGAGATAGCCTGCTCTCTGATGCTCCCAGATGCTGTCTTTCATTCTTGGTTAGGCTTTGATCTCCAAAAACATAGAAAAACTCCATTATGCATTCCAAATCCAAATTTGGAATGTCTTCTCCCCATCGTGCTTTCAACCAGCAGTGCCACATGAGAACCTTACGATATCAGATGGACAAGTTGGGGCAATTGTGATTCTACTACAGGCACAACAGTGAAAACTGAAAGTCTTACCGATCCATGTAGACAATTTGTGGGAACTCCAGTTTCTTGTGGATCTTCTCAGGGCGTCCAAGCTGGGCATTGAACTCGAATCTTGACAGCTCAAAGGTCAGGACTGGTGGTAATTTTGAGAACCATCTCTGCAATCCCCCCCAAAATAGAATTTATTAGTAAGCTCAAATAAGTCACTATACTTGCTGTTAACGATAATAACAGTAAATTAATAATTATTTAGTTCACCTCATGGCTAGGTGAAGAGGGTTGATCCGAATGTAGGGACTCAATATCCTTCTCTACCATGGCCCCCTCCAGACATTCATCCAGGTTATTGTAACCGTTGACTTGAAGAGGATATTGACCAAACTGCTCAATATTGGATAATGTCTTACCTAGACACAATACAAGTTTGGAGTGAATTACAGGTAGACAATCCAGTGCCACTTTACAACAACAACAACAACAAAATGTTTTTAATTCATACCCTCATGTCTTCTCTCTGTCACAAAGGTACCATAGAAAAGCTGGACCATGGGGTTTTCCAGTTTGTCCTCTGGACTTCTGAAAGTAAAACAATGCAATAATGTCCACAATGGTTAATTCAATACATTGACTAAGGCGGTTACCATAGTAAGCTAATTAATAACAAGTCAGAGTAAGAGCCATATGGCACACGACACATGTAAGCTGTAACCTGTCCAATCAACACATTAATTAAGTTTTTCTTCTTCTTTTTTTAATGTGCCCATACCTGACATGGCAGCATGGCATTCTGTTTACTGGTTTATATCAATGCAAAAAAATAAAGAAAGCCTTTATCACAGAGAGATGTTATGTAATAATAATCTAAATCTACAAAGTGACGACTAGTAACTAAAGTGTTCAAATAATGAATTGTAGTAAAATCTTGCGGAGTAGAATTACTGTAGTAAGAAGTACTGAAATATGGAAATACTCCAAGTAAAAACCACTATTGCCTTGTGTCATGTTGTTCTGTGGCACTGCTACTTGCTTGCTTATCAGAGAAGTAACTACTAGGCCGTGGGACCAAGTTCTTAGGACTATTACAGAGGATATGACTCATTCACAATATGCAGTAACGTACTTTCCATTGGCAGCCAACTGAAAGGCATCCTCCAGCCAGTCCAGAAGTTTGTGGCTAAACTCACTGACATCCTAGAATCAACAGGAGAGAAAAGATTCATTATATTGGGGGTTGGTTGGTCGCATCACTCATGCATTTATGGCAGGAGTTCCCAAACTTAGCCTGGCATGGCCAGACTAATATCACTGCATATGTAGATATCAGTCTGGAACTTCGGTGTGGAAGATTTATTTCCAAGGGCCGGTTGTTACAAACAAGATTCCAACATCACAGCAAAAGAAAGTCTCACTTTAAATAGTGGGCTCTGATTGGTCACTCACATCTTTGGGGTGAGCAAAATGTAATTCAACCCGAGGAGTGCCGGACCTAATCTCCCCAGGGATTTGTCTGGTTTGCAGGGTATCCCAAACTATCCAGCTCAAGACCAAAATGATACATTTGGTATAAGACCACTAGAGGGCAGTAGTTGAATTTGAGTTGAATTTATCATTGATTTATAATTGTTTGTAACTAGGAGTGCATCTTTGTTATTTTATACAGTGTAGGTATTATAAATATGTAATATTTATATTATATGGTATATAAATGTGGAATGGAAATTATAGCATTTACAACTATCTAATGGTATCGAATTTAAAATGTGTTTATTTTATTTTATAATGAAGAATATAATACATCTGGTGAGCATTGAAAACCATTGCTTCAATTCACCCTGTCCTGTCTTGTCATTTCAAATGTATGCACCACATTAACCAAGTTAACTCTGTCTGCATAAGGGTTTCCATGATGTAATTGTGTACTTGTGTGTACTTGTGTGTAATTGTGTGATTCCCATCCAATGTCTGTTTTTTGTTGTGTTGTTTGTTTTTATTTTATTTTATATACATATGTGTCTTTTGTCTTTATATATGCATGAATGTATTTGTTGTATTGTTCTGTCTACTGTATTTGTTGTATGTTGTTGGACCCCTTGAGAGAGATGATACATCTCAAGGGGATATCCTTTCTCAATAAAGGTTCATATATTTTGTGATCATGTCGAGTCGACATGAACAATCAAAGCAAGAAATATATGTAGGGAAGTGTCGACACTTATATTGCATTTCTTGCTTTGATTGAATCTCGGTTGTTTGAAATGTGCTCTAGAAATAACGTTTGATTTGATTTGATTTGATGATGCACCTGCTGGGCCTCGTTGGTCCTGAAGGCGTCTCGCAGTAACTCCACGGCCGCAGACGGATCCACGAACCTGCGTGTGGAAGCCACCATGAGGGCAAACAGACAACGCAGCTCCTGCATGAAAGCAATGTTCCTTTTGTCCTGTGAACCAAATGCGAACACAAATGCATTATTTGTATATAATTGAGACGACCATGCTCATGTCCATCAGACCTGAATAAAATGAGTCAAATCATGGAAATGTGTGTGACATTTGGAGAAAAAAAACGAGGATAGGTTGTAGGTGACGCTCATTTCTGCTTTTCATCAGAATTAATGATATCACATAGTGTGCGCTCTAACACTTCATAATAAGGGTCACCGATTCATTAATGAGCCATTATGGAAGAGATGAGCACAGAGAAACAATAAACCAAGGGCAGAGAGAGGAGAGAGACGTGAGACAAACCAAGTAACTCCAAAATGTTGAATTGTGAAAACATCAAAAACATCAAAGTTGTTGTTGTTGACTTTATATATTACTTGCATGAGAGCGGGAGAGGTGGCGGAGTTAGCTGCTTTAGCAGGCAGTTTGAGGGTCCAATGGAGTTAAGAGGCTTTGTCCGAAGCAGTTTTTACTACTTGTCATTGATTCAATATTGTTTAAAAAAAAATCAAAAACCTCAAAAATGGAGTTAGGTGGTTTCGTCTATCAGGTATGAAAGTGATTGCTGTCTTTGATCCATTCAATGATTAGAGAGAACACTAACGAGCATAGACCCAATCAATCAACTCAGTGAATAACCCCTTTGAAGTCCAAAGGGATCAATTGAGCCCTCCTCCCCCCACAGACAGAGGCGTCCCTGCCAAGGGATGAATGTCAACATAAACATTGGAATGAAACCAAAATACAGCCAGAAAAAAACAGCAAAAAAAACCACCCCAGCACAATTATATAGTGGCTGATAGATGGATGGAAACACTGCAAAATATATATATTTTATATATATATAAATATATATATTTTGAATGTTGTTTATACTACCTTTAATTAACAAATTGATGATTAGCTAATTATGTTCATAGTATCATTAGATAATGGTTTATTTATGGTAATGTCAATGGTGGAAAATAACTAAGTACATTTACTCAAGTACTGTACTTAAGTAACATTTTGTGGTACTTTTACTTTACTGGAGTATTTCCAATAATTTCTACTCCACTACATCTCGGATCCAAATATTGTACTTTTACATTTATTCATTTATAGATTTTGATTATTATTACAAAACATACATTAAACACTTCATTTCGGCCATTTAAAAATAGCCGATCGACAAGCTCACAATGCAATATGATGCACTGTAGATGTGCTATTTAAAAAATATTATTATACACTTTAAAACTTTAAATTGGACATTCTGCACAATGAGTAGTTTTACTGTTGGTACTTTAAGTACATTTTGAAGCCAATACTTTTGTATTTTTACTCAAGTTAATGGTGAATTCTGGACTTGAACTGCTTTTCTACCACTGTTATTTTCATAGTATCATATACATTAGCATTAGCTCATGGTTAATTCATGGTAATGTTTTCATAGTATCATATACATTAGCTCAATGTTGCTATAGTGTACTCACTGAGTGGCTCTTGCACTTCTCCAACAGCTGCTCTGTCAGACTGTAGCCCAGAACCAGCCTCCTGAACACGGGCAGATGGAACAGCGACTGCCAACAACACAAGAATAAAAAGTGATATTATTCTAATGAAATCATTTACATCGTTTCGAACTTGAGAATTATTCACCTGTACACACTATTCATTTAAATACTAATACGAAACAATAACATCATCTTTGATTTTCAGTGTCTTAGACAGTAACACTAAACAGTAAATACCATGGCATTATATCATTTATAATACATTTTTGTTTGTCAACTTCTTGTTATTTCTCAGACAACGTGTGAGCAACATATGTGCTATTGGAATAAGAACAAGAATAAGAATAACAAGTTCATATTTTACACATACCATCCTCTCATGTCAATGTAAATTAATCAATGTCTAGCGTTCAATAAGCCATCTCATCCAATTAGTCTTCTATGACATACAGTATGGCGCACAGCGGTGCCTCTAAGCACTTATGAAAACCTCACTGTATTGTCTTTCCCATTGTCCTAGGGAAATTACATTACAGCATATCTAAATCTTACTGTAATTTATACCACAAAAGATAACTGTGGGAAATATGAGTGGACACTAGGGGTTATGTATTCACATAATCCGATGATGACTCTTTTCTGGTAAAAGTGTTTTATCAAGGGGTCAAAAACTGTTGATACCAAAACAAACAGTGATGCTAACAACAGAATACATACTAGTTGGGTATTCGTGCTTTTGCATTCAAACTACAATGGCTAATTTGCCTATTTCAATTCCCTTACAGTATCCAAGCAAATAGAAACTGTAGGCTTTCTAGTCCTGAAAAGTTGCATTTTTTATTTATTTATCTTGTTTAAAAACAAATCTGCCTAACAGTGATGTCACTGGTGGATGGGTTTCTGAACTGCCCATGGCTGAGACACAAATTGAGTACAAAAAAAAGTGGTCCTTTAAGTCTGTCTGTACTACTAGGTTTTATGAATGTCAATCTGGGAAACCATTGGCAAAACAAAGGAAACAGCTCCCTCTTTGAATTTGTATTAACAAATAGTACTTTTGGACATACAAGGTTTCCACACAATAGCGAAGATACGATATCAGACTTAAATAAAGACAAATGAGCACTCCTTGTCTGTGTTAATCTGCAGTGCTATGAGCTCATTTCAGGCCTGTGCTGTTCCATCGCTCTCTCCATCATCATTCACAACACTGCACTATTTAATTATCGTTGCAGTCTATGCATTTCAATGAAGGCTCCGGTGTCTGCCGAGCCACCCGATAGGCTTGGCTAAATTCAGTCCGGAATGGACTTTTAATAGGATTAGAAACGCAGTGAAGATGCTTTTTATTTTGATTTTATTTTGATTTATTTATTATTATTTTTTGGGGGGGGGGGGCAGAGTTGATGCAAAGGCATGGCTCAAGAACGTACTACTATACTGTAGATAGAGTATCTGTGCTCAGTTTTCAAAACTGTCGGTGTATACACCAACAATTCCCAACCTGTGGGCCGGAGGAAAACACTAAGATTGTAAGATCGTAATATAACATTAAAATCATGGTATTTTTCCACTAAAACTTTGAAAATACATTTTCATTGCAATATTGATGAATAGGAACATATGTTAGTTCCATTGATCCAATCAATTCACAATTGATTGATTGATTGATTGATTGATCGTTGATACGATCTGAAAATGCACGCAGCCCACCCATTTGACCCCTTAACAACACTGCAGCCATTGTGAACACATTCCAGATTTTTAAGAGTGCCCTGATCCAGAAAACGTTGGGATTGAACCACTTTTACACCAACTACAGTACAACTGACCCTGGAGAAAATCATGACTCATTAACAGAGACCAGCAAGAGCCAGGGAGACATTTGCTGGCTGAGTACAAGTACTGTATCAGTGCCCTTGGACCTACTGACATTACAGACAACTGTAACCCTTCCAACCATGAAGACTATAAATATTTGTGTACAGCCGGGTAAGGGAATTATTTAAAACCACAACTGCAAATCAAGAGGTGAGACACTATTAGAAGAGGTGTTGGTGTTCGCATACTCAGCTGGGTCAAATCATGACCTACAATGATAATTCTGTGACCAATGTGTGTGTGCGATTACCATGCATTTTACAGTGAAGAATCAAGAATGTAAATTTCCTTTTCTTTCTGTGTGGAGTTTGCATGTTCTCCCAGTGTCCCCTAGGGTAGGTAGGTACACTCACAAAAAACATGCAGCAGTAATCCTGGTCTCTAAACTTCCTCCCCCTGACTAGCCGGGGCGCCTGATGGCGGGGAAAGGAACTGGTTGGAATAACGTTCCTTCCAACCGGGGAAACTCCCCACTGTCAGGTGAAAAGAAGCAGCATGGACTCCTCATGCATAGAAGGACACATGAGGTCATTCTGTTGCTCTCCCCAGGTTGGCAGAGGAAGTGTATCGCCCAGGATTACATTAGATAATTGACACTGGGTGAAAAGATGGGTTGCAAAATCGTGGGATAATAATGTTGTAAAGGACCCCATCTTTTACCTGGATGACGGCACTGAACCAGCAGGTGTTGCCCACATTGCGGATCCCCACGGGCCAGTCGTCCATGCGGATCCAATCTGAGGGACTGCATATCTCATTCTGGACCTCACTTCTCTTCCGCTTCACTCTCGATGAAGTCTCCTCAGCACTGGCTTCCAGAGCCCTGGGAACATATCATATTGCATGGTATGAAGGGGACTTTGCATATCACTGATCTTGGGGCCATTTTGCATAAAGGAGTCAGGAATCCATTTCCCCAAATGTATGCTGTTTAGTGTTTATAAGCATTATTGTGAACTCTCACTCAATTAATAGAGGCCTAACGAAAATAAGTCTCACTCTTACGCACTCCTATGACTCATGGCTTGGGTAAGGGCTCACCTAAACACCAGAGCATTATACACCATATGTACATCATCATACATACTGTACATACATCATTACCATGTACCAGGTACATATGACAATTTCCTAACAGCCCAAACAACCACAATAAAGGTCTATTACCTGTTAAATTCTCTCTCTTCCTCCAGAGCCTTTTTGGACTCCCGCAGGCTGAGCTCGATGGCAGCTTGGAGTTCATCTTTCGGAACGCCTATAGACATAGCGTACAATACAGAAAGGACCAAAACAACACAATTGATTTTGTGCACTCAAGTGCATAGAATAGTTCCACTGTTGTTTAACATTGAGTCCCAATAGAATAGATATTCGACCTATACTTCAGTTGTTACATCAATTAACTCCTGTTCCACGTATATATGGTTGCAATTACTATAGACTTTTCATTAAAGCTATAAAATGAACACTATCTTCAAATCATTTTAAGAATCGTTCAAAATGTACATATATTTTCTTCCTGTGGCTTCCTATACCTTCTCCATTGGGGATGACATCGTGTGGTTCACCGGGGTCCTGAACCTCCGTAATGGGTGTGGTCAAGAGTCCAACAGCATGGCCAATATCACCCTGGCTGGCCTGATGGGCATACAAGATAGAGATAGAACCTTTCTTCAGTTCCTCATGTGATGAGTACAGCCTGCCATGATAGATGTTACTTGAACCCTAGCATCCATATTCGGGGGAGAAACAAGAATATAGAACGTGTACAAAATACAAAACCGTAGGCTTCTAAATGAATTATATAAAAATCCCAGTAATGTTGAAATAGTGTGAACATATGAACGTTTGTTTATCATGATCAGTTTTTACACTACAGTAAACAAATCCTAAACTGAGATTAAGTGCACAAATAACTGAAGTGATAACTCCTTACATGACATCTTTGGTGATCATTGCTCACACAGAACCATTCTTGATGATGATGTACAATGATTAGAGCGCCCCTCACTTCACACAGGTGGGATTTTTGTAATAATAATAATATCTTAAACTTATAGCACCCAAATACGCTTGTGGGAACATACTATTTCCCACTAGGCTACATATGAACGATTTAGAGAACCTAAACTACAAAACCATCACAGAGATTGAGAAATTGTTGAGATCACCTTGAATGTACGCTTGGAAACAACATGGCAACTGTTGTATTAGTATTGGTGTATGTAGAATTTACAAGTCTATTCACTATGCATGTATTGTATAGTATCACATCTGTATATTCAGTATACATCTGCATACCCACACAATCTAAGTTAAATTAACACTTGGGGCTCTAAATTGTATAAATGTAGATACTGTATACAATACATGACTGCAAAAATAAGCCTCCCTTTCACTGCCAATACAGCCACCCAAGGCAATGTTTTGGCATTCATTTAGAGCTTTGTTCCTTTGGTTTCATGTTTTGGAACAGTTTGTGTTAACAGAAGGTAACGCTGCTGCCTGCAATGATGTGTTTGCACAGTGGTACGATGATCAAAGAATGTCTTTGACCACAGTCTGGGTGTAAGATCCATAAATATGCCTTGGATGGAGGTGGCTTACGCTTAGCGCCCTGTGGAGTACTTCTGAGTTTTGGATGCCGGTGATTTCCCTCAACTGGTTCAGCAGCATTTGGCCCTGAGGAGACAAAAGGAAAATAAGTCAAACGTTATGTCCCGCACAGGGGTAATCAATGTGTCCGTCTCCGACTCCGTACATTACGAGACTTGTCCATGTCTGTGGCAAATACTTTTTTTTAAACGTTCTTATTATATTCATGATACTGACTACTCGTAAGACCCAATTTTTGAAATGTCAAACACAGAATAGACTTGGACCATGCTGCGTTGATGTCTGT